>NC_083226.1:132146235-132520610 GCF_032191835.1 Heteronotia binoei
AGCTCTACCGTTAATAGGCACAGCTATGGCCTATGACTGACATCAGCTGGGCAGAAATTATTATAGTTTAACCCTGTATGGACAGATTGATGCTTCACCTCACATAGGGTGCAGCACCCCAAACAACAACGAGAGAGAGTTAGAATGAAAAGGAAGGGAGAGGGCAGCTGAGGATATTTCAGGTGAGGAATGTAGTAATAAGATTCATTGATTGTAAATCAGAAGGGGGCTACAAGGCTTAGTGAAGAAGGCTAGGAAGGAAAGAACGTAAGTAAGCCTGATGAACCAGACCAGTGATCCATCTACTCTGGTGTACTGTTCACACAGTGCCAACCAGTTGACACAGAGGGCCAAATAAATGGCACAGAGGCTGAGTCCCACCCTTGATGCTGCCTCCTAGCACTGGTATTCAGAGGTTTGCTGCCTCTGTATATGGCGGCTACCTTCAGTCAACATGGCTAGTAGCCATCAATGAACTTTTTCATGAGTGAAGCTGTCTGATTTCCAAAGTTATCTATCTTGTGCTATTATTACCTTCACAGGCAGTGAATTCCAGTTTCATTACTAATTAAGAAGTATTTCCTTTTGCCTGTGCTGAACCTACAGCTCAGCAACTTCAGTAGATTTTTCCAAGTTCTAGTTCCATGTCCACCCTTAACTGTCTTTTTTCTAGTGAAAAATTCCAGGTTTTCCAGCCTTTCCTCATAGAAGTTTTCCAATCCCCTAATTGTCTTGGTTGCCCTTCTTTGTATTTTTTCCCCATTTCTGCAATATTTTTAGGAATATGGTGCCCAGAACCGTTCACAATATTCCAAACGAGGCTGCATCATGGCTTTATACAAAGGCATTACATTATTGAGTGATTTATTTTCAGTTAATTTCTTAATTTGTCTTTTTCACTACTGCTGCACACTGGGTCAATATTTTCTTTGAGCTTTCCACAACAACCTCAAGATCTCTGTCAATCTAATTCTCAGCCAATTTCAACTCCATCAGCATATTTAAAATTAAGATTTTTGTTCCAATATGTATCACCTTACCTACCTTTTATTTGCCATATTGTTGCCCACTTAGAGAGGTGTTTCTATCTCTTTTGACAATCCAGGAAGATTGTTTCTGTCATTCACCCTCTGTTTCTGTGTCTTTATACAATTCCACCCAAAATCTCACCCCAAGTTTGAACAGTGAATATATTTGAACAGTGTATATTAGCCTGGAGAGGAGGCGGCTGAGAGGTGATATGATCACCATCTTCAAGTACTTGAAGGGCTGTCATATAGAGGATGGTGTGGAATTGTTTTCTGTGGCCCTGGAAGGTAGGACCAGAACCAATGGGTTGAAATTAAATCAAAAGAGTTTCCAGCTCAACATTAGGAAGCACTTCCTGACCGTTAGAGCGATTCCTCAGTGGAACAAGCTTCCTCGGGAGGTGATGGGCTCTTCTTCCTTGGAGGTCTTTAAACAGAGGCTAGATGGCCATCTGACAGCAATGAAGATCCTGTGAATTTAGGGGGAAGTGTTTGTGAGTTTCCTGCATTGTGCGGGGGGTTGGACTAGATGACCCTAGAGGTACCTTCCAACTCTATGATTCTATGATTTTACAATATATATATACAGCAGGGAAATAGATTGTGGTGCTGAGTGGAGCTCAAGGATGTGTCTTTGACGCTGCTGTAAGAAAAGTTGGGATGGGGTAGAATGCCAGCCTCCAGTTGGAGATATGGAAAGCAGTGATTGTCTCTCTAATATCAAATAGAGCATATTGGTCCCTTAAAAGACTGAAAGCAAAGGGAAAACATGCTAGTAATTATATTAACAATACTGGAGACTGATTTTAGGTAATGCACAGGGTAAAGAATTAATTTATAATTAAGTGCTGTCAAGTCACAACCGATTTATGGTAACCACATAGGGTTTTCAAAGCAAGAGATGAATATAGGTGGTTTGCCATTGCCTTCCTCTGCATAGCATCCATGATATCCCTTTATGTTCTTCCATGCAAATACTAACCATGGCTAATGCTCCTTAGTTTCCAGGCTGTAACAAGCTCAGGCTACTGGCCTATTTAGGCTGCTAGGTAAAGAGTTAAATGAAGCCAAATTGGGTAATATTGCCTTTAGAGAAGGGGAAAAAACCAGTTGAAGAATCTTCCTGGCAGAGAATGAAGAAGCAAGATACTTGTAGCTGTTCTGTCTCTTGGGGGAGCCTGTGATGCCACAGGATTCTCCCTGACAGGGGACCTCATTTTGGATCCCTGTACACTTAGGCAAGGCAATGGCAAACCACCCCGTAAAAAGTCTGCCATGAAAATGTGAAAGCAACATCACCCCAGAGTCAGAAACAACTATACTTGCACATTTTAGCATAGGCCTAGCAATGAAAAATGGAGTCTGGATCAAACTGATAACAGCGAGTCAGGCTGAGGAAATGCAAAGAATGTGATGCAACTCTCCCAATAATCATGTCAAAGCCATATCTGGTGGGAGACACCCAAAAGGCCTTTTCCCCAAGGACCTAAACAGTACCATCCCTGATAATCTGGAATTAATAACAACCCAAATAATCAAGACAATGAACAATGGGCTGGCTCTGGCCATTTTCTCCTTATTTTAAGTGCTGAAAGATTTCTCCTTCTTCTCCATCACTTAAAGTACTCAGCCATCTACTTCCTTATCTAAACCCTCAATCACCCTAAACAAACACTTCTCCTTGATACTTTTAACTGTAATACAAAAGAAGAAAAACTCCCTTCCACAATGCACACAAAATCCCTTTTCAAATTAGACCATCTCTAGAGAGATGGACTTTTCATCACTCCCACATTTGAATGCCAACAGCCTTTCTCCTCTTCAGTCCTAGCAAAGATGAATAAAAGTTATCCCTCAGTCCATCCAATTTTTAGCAGGTTTTGGATCTCAAACTATTATCCTAGCTGTATGATTGGCTTCTCTACTTTCCCATCCCATTCTATTGTGCTTCTTCCAGCTGTCTTCAGGAAGCAGGTTTGTATTTTCACCTCTCATTGTCTCCCTTAGTAGTAGGTAGTTTGCTAGGGAAAGGGTTTAAACTGTATTTGTACTTCACATGTTCATTTATTTCCTTCTGTGGTGCCTCTAATTTTTAATTAACTGACTTATCTTAGTTCTCTTTCTGTTAATTTAATACATTTAGTTTCTTATTTTAAAAGGTTATTCACCTTCACTTGTTTTGAGTGTTGGTCTGTATCTCAAGTTGAGATTCTCAACAGGTTAGGTCTAAGCAATTAACACCCCACAACAAACATGTTTTCTCTTTGCAACAGAAGGACACTTTTGCTAGCTACAGGAACTGCACATGTATTGGTGATTTTGGTAATTCCTGTCTGGTCTTCCCCTTGATGGGTGGAGCTTTCTTACTGGGGACAGGAGGGTGAAATTTCCCAGTATCCTTTGATCCTCCTGCTAGTAACTGGGGCCAGAATTAACTTTGTGTTTCTTCTTGCCTCAAACATCATCCTAAACTAAAACAGGATCTGGTACACCAATTCGACTTGGTACAAGAGAAGTAAGAGTACAATCCTAAGCAGTTTCAGGGGGTTGACAGGTTGATCTCCTGTAGAGCGGCTGGATTTGAACCCAGTAACACCTTAGAGACCAAAAAGATTTTCAGCGTATAAGTTTTCAAGATTCAAAGTATCTGTCAAAGGGAGCTATTGGGCTCAAATATAGCTATCCTACAGAGTTCCACCCTTCTAAATCCACCAAATAGGCATAGAAGAATTAAACTTTGTTTAAGATTGCATTGTTAACTATAAAGTGAGTGGAAGCAGCCATTAGTAGACAAATGAAGAATTAAAGATAATTAACCTTAAAAGCAAGAGTTTATTTTAAAGAGATAAGTTGAAAGCAAATAATCATTTAAAATATACTGATCACACAGTTATCAGCATGAAGCACAAGGATTACTTCTTGATTGCAGGAGGCAAAGAACAAGGACAGCAAGAACTAGTTCCCCAACCTTGCAGAATCTCAGCCTATATGCAACTCATGAAGAATCAATTCACTTGACCACTTTATAAAAACTGCCATATGATGACTTATACCATGGCAAGACTGAGCCAGGCAGATGTTTGGCCTGAAAGCTGTGTGGGGCCACATATTACCACCTCTGGGAGCACAGGTAGAATTTAAGTATTGCTGGCCTCATTTTATACCTGGGACAACTTTGGTATGAGGATTAGAATTTTTGTTTCCGTATACTGCAATTCACTGTGATTAACAAATCTACATTATATGAGGCTTTCTCACCTCTTTTCAAGGTTGCAGAATCTTCCATTTTTGCTTAGGTAACTAGTTATTAGTGAATAAATGGGCAATCCCACAGCCTGACAGGTAGTTCCTGTATAGGAACTCATTAACAGAGAGTAGTCTAGCTGAGCAACAAGAGCACAAGAGTTGTTCTACAAGAACTGAGAAGGGAAGAAAGGGTGAACAACAGAGTCCCTGGGGAGAAGAAAGTAAAAAAGCTACTAGTTTTCCTTGAAGAGCTTGGTGAAAAGGGAAGGCAAGAGAAGGTTTTTAAACACTGAGGCTGGGCTTCTAACTTTCTATAGACAGACGCTTTTAAAACCTTCCAAAAGTCTTTACCCACAACAGGAGTCTAATGTGCAAACCAGCAGCTTGTAGATCTTAAAGGCGGCAGTTTTTCTGATCTAGGAGAAACGATTCTGATGTTACATTTCAGTCATCATTCTCTCCCCTCCCTTTTTTTCGTTGTAAAGCAAAAGCAGAAATCTCACACATGATGAGATGAGTCAGCTTTGCCTGACAGATTAGCGTTTTAGATAAAGGGAGATTTTACCATGAAGGCAGTAGGCACTTTCAGTCAAATGATTCCAAGATTGTACAGGCCTGAGAGGGCTGCATCATGTCCCTTCCCTCAATTTGTTCACAGATAACAGCAACAATCCCTCCTGTCCAGCTTCTCCAGTCGCCAACCAAATTTATTTACTTTATTTATGCCCCATTCCCCCTAAAAGTCTTCGAAAAGACCACCACCAGGAGACTGAGACAACAATTCCCCCTCCCTGTAACTGATGCTCCGAGGTGCACTACACGGAGACTCTCACAAGGTTGGAAAAAAAGACCCACTCAGTATTGATTAGGCAAATTATGACTATCAAAGAGATCAAGATTGATCCACGTGTTACATTATTTTCTAAGCCTTTTCGTACAACCTGCCAGGAAGCCGCCTTGGAGGGCGTAATAGCTCCTTCTAGCCATGGGCTTCAGTGTTCAGGGCAGAAGTAGACTGGCCACCGATTTTGTTGACAGAAACTCTGGGCTTTTTTACTGTCAAAACCACAACCGGACCGCTTTCCTTCCCCGTGCCCAGGAAAACCCGCGCTTGCCGACGGTTAAAGACACGAAACCTTTTCTAGAGGGAAAATAAAAAAGAAGCTACAGTCCTGGGCATGTTTGTTTGGAAGTGCGCCGCCCCCGCTGAACGTAGCCGGGCTTACTTTCGAGCAGGAGAGAGAGCTACACGTGGCAAGTGAGTGGGGCGAAGAGCGCCGCAGCCTTGCTGGGTTGGCCGCGCCTTCCCGGCGAAGGGAAAGCGCGCCAAGGGCAAGGCAGCCCCCCTCCCCTAACAGAGCAGTCCTTGAGGCTGTCGTTCCGTGCGGGGGCGACTAAGCGCGGTGGAGAAGCTGCCCAGGCTGTAGAGCGAAGGCGCTGCCAACCCGCCAGGTGCTGCTTACTTCTCCTCTCCGTTCCTAAGCAGCAAGGACTGCAAAAGGAGAGGAGCCGAAATTCCTGCGCAGCCAGCCGCGCGCTAAAGACGCAGCTGTTCGGCTTCAGGGTAAGAGCTGGAAACTTCTTGGGCCGGTCGGGGAAGGGGAGTAGTGGGGTACTGAATGCCGTATCCTCTCAGCGGTGTCCCTATCAACCGCTCAGGAGTCCGGTAATAAGCGGCCCCGAACAAAAGTCGCCGACTCGCTGGGCTGCAAACCTGCAGCTCTCGGTCTGCTCCGCCCCACCATTCCTTCCACGGCAGCTGCGGGTCAACAAAGGCAGTTTGCAAATCACCTCCTGTTTTGGGGTAGGGTGGGGTGAGCTGAGCACCATTGAATTCGGCAGGACTTTCTGCCCGGTAAATATGCCGGGGGCCCTTTCTTGATTATTGCCTAGCTGTTTGGTTGACACACGGTAAGTGACTTGCGAACAAACCGCGTGATTCTTCTAGAAAAAGTCAGCTTATCTCTTTCTGTTGCGGAAAGAAGAGAACGCCGTAGAGTACTGAGGAAAGTTGACCCTGTTGACTTTTGTCAGTTTGGGTAGTGGGGATGGAATGAATTAGTCAGCAAAATGCTCTGACCTGGGTAGCCTGATCGTTTCTAGATCTTGGCTGCTATGTAGGGTTGATCCTAGTTATGTTTTGAATGGGAGACCACCAAGGAAGTCCAGGGTCGCGAGGCAGAAGCAGGCAATGGCAAACCCTCTCTTGTCTTGAAAATCACATCGAGTCACCAGAACTCGCTTGTGATTTGAGGGCAATAAGAAAGGTCAGCAAAATAGAAAAGTTGGAGCTTGTTAACTAAAGAGTCACTTAAGGATGCTCCACTTTGCACACAAATTAAGCTCAGATTTTTTTGTGTGTGGTTCCATAGTACAATGTCGATCCATAATTACAAATAGAAATTTCCATTAATAGGGTAGCAATATAATGTGTGCTCAATTTAAGACTTCCTTCCTGAAGTAAACATGCATAAGACTGAACTGCATGTTCCATGGGTTTACTTATTAATAAAAGATCCTGGGAAATAGTTATGATCAGTTTCTATTAACGCAGACCTACTGCTATTATTGATTTCAGTGACATATATTTCTGGATGTATCCATGCTTTTAAAGGAGTATATCTGCATTTAAGTGTGTGTATTAGGAAGTCAGCTCCATTGAACTTGTTAGGTTTTTCCTCCTAAATAGCATATGTGCAACATTAAGCTGTTCTATCTTCTGAATTAAGGGAGAGACAGGTATAGCGGCTTTTTGAGCTCTGCTGTAAGAGATTATATGAAAATGTTACTAGGAAAAGGGAGCCAAAAGAGAAATTTTTTTGATATAATCTACTTTTGTATAAAGCCAGTACGTGGGAAAAAAGATTGAATGTAACCTGGTGAAACAATTCAGCTGAACTTTTATTTACTTAATGTATAGCCTGCCTTTCTTCCCAATGGGAAAATAGCATGCATTGTTTTTTCTCCTCTCTTTTATTAACATAACAACCCTGTGAGGTAGGTAAGGTGGAGTGTGTGACTGGCCAAGGTCACTCAGCAAGCTTCCATGGCAGAATGGGCATTTGAACCTGGATCTTCTAGATCCTAATCTGACACTGTAACCACTATAATGCAGGTTCTTAGTGACTCTTTCTACTTGTGCAAAGAAGGGATCCTTGGTGGGAGGCATAACGTTTGGCAAAATAACAAGACAAGGATCCTGACAGGCAATCAGAATGCAATTTTGTATGGGCATCAGGTTCTTTGAATGCTTTTATTTTAAAAGTGTTTGTGTGTTCCACTTTGTTCTGGACTTGCATATAAGTTCTTATGTATACTTGTTACTTTTATACTTGTGCACATCCTAATTCATTTGAATGCAGGAAAAAATTCAAACACAAAAGTACTGATTTGTATAAGAACTACATTCTAGTTTTACTTGTGTTAATATAGAGCAGCTCTAGAAATAACCAGAGCAAAAATAAATCTTGCAGGATGCATTAATTAGTAGATTCTTCTCCTACAGTGTCACACTAAACAGATTCAGGTGGGTAGTCATGTTGGCCCCTTTTAAGACTGGACTCAGATGATACACTAAACAGAATCAAACTTTACAGTAAACAGTTATTCCCTGCTAAGTCAGTGAGAAGGTTGTAACTCTTCATAGAATGGCACTATCATTTTCCTCTGCCTCTTAAATTTTATATGAAAACATAGAATTTTAATATTGTGTCTTTACTGTGCCTGCTTCTGGTTAAATATATTATATGTTAATTTCACATTTTGAGGACCATAAATGATCGTTAGGTGAATCTGTAGGTCGGTACAACTGCAATAAACAAATAAAGGCTATGAGGAAGAAATTCTGGAAACCTTTATAACTGGGATAAATTGACAGGATTATAGGGGAAAGGATAATCTGGTCCTATTGAGTTCACAACAGCCTTCAGCCACAGACAACATTTATAATATTGTACCTTAAATATATTCCTTGCTCTCTCTCTCTCTCTCTCTCTCTTTCTCTTAAAGCAGGGAGAATTTGACCACACTGGTAGAGTTTATACTGCGCTGGTAGAACTGCAGTATAAAATATCAAAACAAAGTTTGAGTCCAGTGGCAACTTTATGATCAACAATATATTGTTCAAGATATATCCAGGTGGGCAGCCGTGTTGATCTGAAGCAGTAGAACAAAGCAAGAGTCAAGTTTCACCTTTAAGACCAACAAAGTTTTATTCAGAATGTAAACTTTTGTGTGCTAGAAGCACAAACTTTGTTGGTCTTAAAGCTGCAACTTGACTCTTGCTTTATTCAAAGTGTATAAGCTTTCATGTGCAAGCACACTTCTTACAATACAGAAGAAACTCAATATCTCTTCACTCATGACTAATGTTATCTTGCCCTGACTGACCTGCTTTTATGTTATAAATAAATATCTACAGCATAAATGTAAATACACTTTTAAGTGTCATAGTTCACTCAAAATTATGGTTTAGGGAGGATAAGTATTGAGAATTTTCTGCTGAAGTTCAAACTCCGCCCCCCCCCCCCCCCCCCCAATTCTTAAGATTTTGTGAGAGGGCATGATTGTTAAATCAGTTTAATTTTGTAGTGTACATACACCTGTACTTGAAGCTGAAAATTGTTCTTGGAGAAGTTGACCTAAGATTTGAAGTTTGTAAAGTATGCTTTGTGCAGTTTGGGAAAAGTAAACATTGGGAAAAGTAAATCTGCAAAGGAATTATGAAACTATAAGATTATATATGTAATGTATGTAACAGAATTGCTTCTTTAAAAAAAAAGTTATATATCCCTAACACATTAAATGCCATATGCCTAAAGATGTGCCCATTTCAATCTTCCTTTATTCTGTCAATTTTGAAAAAATCTTAAGAGTGTAATGGTAGTTCTGGTCATCAGGAACTACCATCGCCAGCCACCCACAATCACTGGTAAGCCAAGTCTCAGCCAGGTCTCAGAACCATCTGCCATTTTCCAGCTGATTTTTGCCGGATTGGGATTGTACACTGCCTACATCAGAAAGCAGCTCCCTTTGGACATTTTAATCATTAGCGAAGAACATCTATCTTTCAATGTGGAGGAAGCAACTGCTGTTCATTCTGATCGCTGGTGGTTAAACCCAACCCCTATTTTTTTTCTCTGTTGCATCAGGACTAGGGTGGCCATAATTTCTGAAGGCCAGCCAGGGACACCTTTGGGGGGGGGAAGGTAGGGGTGCGTGCGTGCCGCCGGAAACAGGAAGTGACGTCACTTCCGGTGATGTCGTGCCACCGCCGGAAACAGGAAGTGACATCACTTCCTGTGGCATCATTTCCCCCGCGCCACCTGCCGGAAACAGGAAGTGATGTCACTTCCTGTGACATCATTTCCCCCGCGCCGCCTGCCGGAAGCGGGAAGTGACATCACTTCCTGTGGCATCATTTCCCCCAAATGCCACTGCCGGAAATAGGAAGTGACTTCACAGCACTTCCTGTGACGTCCCCAAAAATCCCCCAAATATCACCGCCGGAAACACCAAGATTATTTATAGAGAGGGAAAGGGGGAAATAAAGTTAAATAAAACTCTTTTTTTACTTTTTTCAAAGTGAGAAGACTAGAGAGAACGGGTTCCACGCTGAGAAGCCAGTCAGATTCCAGTGAGATTCCAGTGAGACTGTGCTGCATAATGCAGCCTATTTATTTTGTCCTGTTTGCTCTGTTGGCTCTACCTGCGCCACCTTCATCACTTTCGGGGTGTGGATCCCCCAGTGGGGTGGTCTCCCGACTCCCTCCGCCGGCTGTTTCTGATAGCCCTGCGCCCCCTCTTTCATTTGATATGTGTCCCGTGCGGGTGCCACCCTCCCGCCGGGAGATGCCGCAAAATGAGCCCCCTTGAGGCTTATGGCGGCAGGGCTCGGGGGAAGCGAGCTAGACTGCTGTTCTTTTGAGGGGTTATAGAGTGTTTCGAGCCCGTCCCTGCGGCATCGGTCCCATCGTTGTGGGACCCAGGTGGCCGGCGCAGCGGCACGCTGAAGCAGCCTGTCACTAATAACACAGGTCGAGATGCAGGACAGGAACCCGGAAGTGACCGACAGGCTGCTTCAGCATGCCGCTGCGCCTCTCCGACGCCCTCCCCGGCCTCTCCGACGCCCTCCCCGGACTCCGCCTGCACTGGAGGCCCGCGCACGGGGCCCCGCGGCGGTGGCGGAGGCCGGGGAAGCGTCGGAGAGGCCGGCGCTGGTCGCTGAAGGCCCTCCAGCGACCAGCGCCGGCCTCTCCGACGCCCTCCCCGGCCTCCGCCTGCACTGGAGGCCCGCGCGCAGGGCCCTGCGGTGGTGGTGGAGGCCGGGGAAGCGTCGGAGAGGCCGGCGCTGGTCGCTGGAGGGCCTCCAGCGACCAGCGCCGGCCTCTCCGACACTTCCCCGGCCTCCGCCACCACCGCCGGGCCCCGCACGCGGGCGGGGAAGGCAGCGAGTGAGGGAGGGAGCGTCCCCGCGCATGCGCAGAGGCCGCCACGATCGCCCTGCGCACACGCAGGGACGCTCCCTCCCTCACTCGCCGCCTTCCCCGCCCGCGCGCGCGGCCCCCGGCTCTCTGGCTGGCTAAACCGGTATAGCCATCCCGGGAGCCGGGAATTGGTGGCCAGAACCGGGACTTTCCCGGGAGACCGGGACGGTCTGGCCACCCTAGGACTGATGAGGTTGATTGCCTACAGGAATAATATTTATATCCCCAAACTGTTTTAGAAGGTTTTTAGGATAGTATTAGTAAGTTAGGAGTAGGTTAATAAGAAGAGAGGGAGGTGGGAGAGAGCTCAAAGTTGTAGGTTACTAATCAATCTGATAATTGTTGAATTGTAGACTATGATATGTATTTTGTGGGTAAGGGGTTGATCAGGAAATGGAGACAGGATCTGAGAACATCTGGAATACCAGTGCTGGGTCAGAGTTCCCAGTGATTGGGGAAGAGGGAGGTATGGCATTGGAAGAAGGCATTGGAAGGGAAGGAAACTGAGCTATAGTTATGCTTGTCCCATCCCAAGACATGATGGTGGTGGGGCTAGGAAAGGAATCGCTCCTCCAACACTGATAGTGTGAAATGCTAGATCCATTAATAATAACACCATGACACTGTAGAAGTATTTTGCAGAGCATCGAATGGAGCTGGCATGCATGATCAAGACCTGGGTAAGGGAGGGTGAGATAGTCACCTTGAAAGAGCTGGCCCCTCCGGGTTTCTTGGTCCTCCATCAATCTTGGACAAAGGAGTGGAGGGCAATACTAATCCAAGAGTTGTTTTTCTTCTGGGCTCTCCCCCATTCAAAGATCTCCGGTTTTGGTTGTATTGGTCTGGTTTGGGATACAGAGAAGAATTTGGCTGGCTGGTGTATGATTACTTAGTGCACCAGGCCTTTTGAGCCTGCTGCAGGCAGTACAGGGTTGTCCGGGGTTCCCAAAACCAATGCTAATGCAGCTGCCTCCTCGCAGGCTACAGACCTGGTGTCTTCCATGGTAGCACTGGGACTCTAACAGATTGTATCCGGTCTCACACATCAAGCAGGTCACACACTGGCTTGGGGATAGATATAGATCTGATTGCTATTGATGGGGTGCCATGGTTGGATCAATATGCTCTGAAAGCTCAGCTAAGTGCCCCAGCCCCTACCTGTCTAGGCGGCAAGTTGATTTATGCTTGCTTGCAGAAACTAATGGATCCAACTGACTTCCACTATACTCTGTGGGATCTGATGCCTCCTGGCACCTTATTAGATGTACTGATAGAAGACTTGAACACATGTATTTCTGAAGCCATCAATGAAATTGCCCCTTCCCAACATCCTCTTCCTCCCCACTACAAACTGGCCCCATGGTAAACCATGGAGCTTCAGAGGATGATGTAGGAGCTTAGACAACTATAGCAAGTTTGGTGGCAGTCTCATGACAAAGCTGCTATAGAATGTCATGGGTGCTGGGGACCCTGCAGAAGAAGCTGAGCCTGCAGAAGAAACTGTGCCCCTGCCACCTGCACCAGTGCCCCTGCCTCCTGCTGGAGAAGATCCAAGCCCCCCTGCCTCGCCCTCTCGGGTGGCTCGTGTGCGTGACCGCCTTTGTCAGGACCTCAGGGATCGGAGGAGGGCGGCACGCTCACGAGCAAGACGCTCCCTGAGCCCTGAGTTTTGAAAGGATTCTGGCCCTTCTGGGGTGAGGATGCTTGAGTCTCAGCAGGATCCTGGCTGCCTCTCTGAGCCAACAATTAGCCCAAATGGGCAACAGCCAGCAGAGGGCTATATAGCTGTGGGCTTTGGGAGGAGGCTTTGTGGAAGCAACTAGTCACTTACCTGATGTTCTAGCATCCACTTCGGCTTTTGACTTTGGCTTCTGGACTCCCTGACTTTGGCTTTGACTTCTGGACCCCCTGACTTCGGCTTCTGAACCTCTGACCTGCGATACCTGGACTGTGATTCGGTTTTGGTGCCTTGGACCCTCTTTGCTCACCAGCTACAGACCTTGGACTGCCCCTGGACTTTGCCTGACCCGGCCTCAGCCCGTGACATAGAACATTCATGAAATCCTATGAGATTGTGATGAAGACTGCTAATTCTTTACAGCCTACATCACATCCACTAGCTCTTGACTGGCACAATTATTTGAGGCAATTCAGTAACTTCTCTCATAGAACTCAAGTGTTAGTAATCTCACGATTAGCTGTGAGGCTTTTGTGAGCCGCCGGAAACAGGAAGTGACGTCACTTCCGGTGACGTCACTTCCGGTGATGTCATGCCACCACCGAAAACAGGAAGTGACAGCACTTCCTGTGACATCATTTCCCCCCGCACCACCTGCCGGAAACGGGAAGTGACATCACTTCCTGTGACATCATTTCCCCCCGCGCCACCTGCCGGAAGCAGGAAGTGACATCACTTCCTGTGACATCATTTCCCCCAAATGACATCATTTCCCCCAAATGCCACTGCCGGAAACAGGAAGTGACTTCACAGCACTTCCTGTGACGTCCCCAAAAATCCCCCAAATATCACCGCCGGAAACAATTTTGTTCTCAAATCCTGTATATACTTCATCAGTATATGGGATAAGGCACTTTCTCAACTGTGCTGCATAATGCAGCCTATTTATTTTGTCCTGTTGGCTCTGTTGGCTCTATCTGCGCCACCTTCATCACTTTCGGGGTGTGGATCCCCCAGTGGGGTGGTCTCCCGACTCCCTCCGCCGGCTGTTTCTGATAGCCCTGCACCCCCTCTTTCATTTGATATGTGTCCCGTGCGGGTGCCACCCTCCTGCCGGGAGATGCCGCAAAATGAGCCCCCTTGAGGCTTATGGCGGCAGGGCTCGGGGGAAGCAAGCTAGACTGCTGTTCTTTTGAGGGGTTATAGAGTGTTTCGAGCCCCTCCCTGTGGCATCGGTCCCATCATTGTGGGACCCAGGGGGCCGGCGCAGCGGCCCGCTGAAGCAGCCTGTCAGTCACTTCCGCATCTCGACCTGTGTTATTAGTGACAGGCTGCTTCGGCAGGCCGCTGCGCCGGCCCCCTGGGTCCCACAACGATGGGACGGATGCCACAGGGAGGGGCTTGAAACACTCTATAACCCCTCAAAAGAACAGCAGTCTAGCTTGCTTCCCCCGAGCCCTGCCGCCATAAGCCTCAAGGGGGCTCATTTTGCGGCATCTCCTGGCGGGAGGGTGGCACCCGCACGGGACACATATCAAATGAAAGAGGGGGCGCAGGGCTATTAGAGACAGCCGGCGGAGGGAGTCGGGAGACCACCCCACTGGGGGATCCACACCCCGAAAGTGATGAAGGTGGCGCAGATAGAGCCAACAGAGCAAACAGGACAAAATAAATAGGCTGCATTATGCAGCACAGTTGAGAAAGTGCCTTATCCCATATACTGATGAAGTAAATACAGGATCTGAGAACAAAATTGCACCAGAAGACACAAACACAAAGCTTCCTTACACTGAATCAGTGCTTGGGTCCACCAAAGTCAGTATTGTCACATAAGAACATAAGAGAAGCCATGTTGGATCAGGCCAATGGCCCATCCAGTCCAACACTCTGCGTCACATAAGAACATAACAGAAGCCCTGTTGGATCAGACCAATGGCTCATCCAGTCCACCACTCTGGTCACATAAGAACATAAGAGAAGCCCTGTTAGATCAGGCCAGTGGCCCCTCCAGTCCAACACTCTGTGTCACATAAGAACATAAGAGAAGCCCTGTTGCATCAGGCCAGTGGCCCCTCCAGTCCAACACTCTGTGCCACATAAAAATATAAGAGAAGCCCTGTTGCATCAGACCAATGGCTCATCCAGTCCACCACTCTGGTCACATAAGAACATAAGAGAAGCCCTGTTAGATCAGGCCAGTGGCCCCTCCAGTCCAACACTCTGTGTCACATAAGAACATAAGAGAAGCCCTGTTGGATCAGGCCAGTGGCCCCTCCAGTCCAACACTCTGTGTTACATAAGAACATAAGAGAAGCCCTGTTGGATCAGGCCAGTGGCCCCTCCAGTCCAACACTCTGTGTTACATAAGAACATAAGGAGGGAAGGAAGGGAGGAGGGAGGGAAGGGAGGAAGGAAGGAAGGAAGGGGGAGGGAGGGAAGGAAGGAAGGGGGGAGGGAGGGAAGGAAGGAAGAAAGAAAGGAAGGAAGGGAGGAGGGAGGGAAGGAAGGAAGGGAAGGGAGTGAGGGAAGGAAGGGAGGAGGGAGGGAAGGAAGGGAAGGGAGTGAGGGAGGAAGAAAGGAGGGAGGGAGGGAAGGCCGCCCCCTCCCGCCAGCCGCCCCCCCCCCGCTTTCGGCCCCCTCCCTCCCTGCCCTGCTTACCTGATACCAGGGCTGGTCCGGAGGCCGGGGAGGCGGCGGAGAGGCCGGCGCTGGTCGCCGGAGGGCGGCCTCCCGGTGAGTCAGGGAGGGAAGGGGAGCCCAAGGGAGGCCGCCGCCGGGCCCCGCTGCGGCCCGGGTGGCCTCCCGGTGAGTCAGGGAGGGAAGGGGAGGGAAGGGGAGGCCAAGGGAAGCCGCCGCCGGGCCGCGCTGCGGCCCGGGCGGCCTCCCGGTGAGTCAGGGAGGGAAGGGGAGCCCAAGGGAGGCCGCCGCCGGGCCGCGCTGCGGCCCGGGCGGCCTCCCGGTGAGTCAGGGAGGGAAGGGGAGCCCAAGGGAGGCCGCCGCCGGGCCGCGCTGCGGCCCGGGCGGCCTCCCGGTGAGTCGGGGAGGGAAGGGGAGGCCAAGGGAGGCCGCCGCCGGGCCGCGCTGCAGCCCGGGCGGCCTCCCGGTGAGTCAGGGAGGGAAGGGGAGCCCAAGGGAGGCCGCCGCCGGGCCGCAGTGCGGCCCGGGCAGCCTCCCGGAGGGTCGGGGAGGGAAGGGAAGGGAAATGGAGGCCACCGCTGAGCCGCAGCGCGGCCCAGGCAGCCTCCCGGCGGGTCGGGGAGGGAAGGGGAGGGAAATGCAGGCCGCCGAGTGAGGGAGGGACCGTCCCTGCACGTGCGCACGGCATTTGGCGCATGCGCAGAGCCCGCCAATCGCCGTGCGCACGCGCAGGGACGCTTGCTCCCTCACTCCCCACCTTCCCTGCCCGTGCGCGCGGCCCGCCGGCTCCTCTAGCTGGCTAAACCGGGACTTTTAATGGTCCCGGTATAGCCAGCTCGGGAGCCGGGAATTGGGGGCCAGAATCGGGACTTTCCCGGGCAACCGGGACGATCTGGCCACCCTACTCTGCCATGACCTGCCTGGTAACTTTGATACAATACAAGAACGTGGGGCTCCTTGGCTGCCTTTGGAATTCTGTATTAGACATCTTCAGCTGACTCAGGCTGATGACAGGATCCTGGTTGCTGTTAAGCCTGCAATTTGCTTCTTAGACCTATATCCATCATGACTGGTAATCAGTGGCAATCAAATATGAGTCCTCCTGGTGGACATTATAAATCTGTCTCTAAGATTGGTGGTCTACCGAGAGAGATTAAAGGAGGCAGTGGTAACACCACTGTTAAAGCAACCATCTCATGCTTCTACTGATCCAGCCAATTACTGCCCAAAATTGAATCTTTCATTTCTGAGCAAGGTAGTTGAGAGAGGATGTCACTATGGTATCTGTTGGTATGTGGGGTCCCTCAAGGCATGATCCTCTCGCCAATGTTTTTTAACATTTATATATGCCCCCTTGCCCAACTGATATGGAGTTTTGGGTTGGGTTGTCATCAATAAGCAGATGACACCCAGCTATATCTGTTGATGGATGGATGGCCAGATGCTGCCTCCACCTACCTTGGCTGAGGGACTGGAGGCCATGGTTGGATGGTTGAAACAAAGACTGATTTCGCACTAAGGCTTTCGCACTTTTGCTCCTGACTCTTTTTTCCGTTTTCACACAAGCTGCTGTGGAGCTGCAAGTTGGCTTGCTGTTCTCCCGCTGCAAGCAGAAACCGCTTATAAGAGGATCTTGCTTGCTGCGGAAAAGTGGCGGGCCAACTTGCAGCTCCCGGGCAGCTTGTGTGAAAATGGAGAGAAGCCCTGGAAGCAAAAGGGCTCTCCACCCGGATCAAACCTAGGGTGAAATTGGCCAGAGTCAGCTGAGACTGAATCCAGCTACGTTGGAGGTTCTATGGCTGGGTGGGGGGTTGCAGGGATAGGGTATCCGCTTCCATCTCTTGATGGTGTGCTTTTAATACAAGTACCGGTACCCACTGTCAAGAGCCTGGGTGTATTTCTGGATACCTCCTTATGAGTAGAGATCCGGATCACAAATCTTGACAGAATGGTGTTTTTTTCAGCTATGCTAGATTAGACAGCTGGCTCCCTTCCTGTCTTGCCCTGACCTAGCTACAGTAATCCATGCAGTGGTCACCTCCAGATTAGACTACTGTAACTCACTCTATGCAGGGCTACCCTTGAGACTGAACCAGAAATTACAGCTGGTCCAGAATGCAGCACCATGGGTTGTAACACGAATTACATTAACAGTCCACATTTAGTCAGTGCTCTGCCAGCTGCACTGGCTCCAAGTTGAATACCAGATCAGATTCAAGGTACTGGTATTGACCTCAAAACTCTACCTGGTCTGGGACCAGCATATCTACAGGACCGGCTCTCCTGATATATCCCCCAAAGAGCACTTTGCTTAGGAAAGAAGAATATACTGGTAATCACTGGCCCAAAAAGTATCCAAAAAGAGCCAGTTTGGTGTAGTGGTTAAGTGTGCGGACTCTTATCTGGGAGAACCGGGTTTGATTCCCCACTCCTTCACTTGCACCTGCTAGCATGGCCTTGGGTCAGCCATAGCTCTGGCAGAGGTTGTCCTTGAAAGGGCAGCTGCTGTGAGAGCCCTCTCGAGCCCCACCCACCTCACAGGGTATCTGTTGTGGGGGAGAAAGGTAAAGGAGATTGTGAGCCACTCTGAGACTCTTCGGAGTGGAGGGCGGGATATAAATCCAATATCTGGCTGTCCTCAACCAGAGTGGTGACTGGAGATCTCCTTTTTGGACCTGGCACTTACTTGGTAGAACTCTCTACTGAATGACATCTGGGCCCTGCAAGATTTAATTCAATTCTGCAGGACCCACAAGACAGATGTTACACCAAGCAGATGATGGAGGACAGCAGTGAGTTCGATTTAGCCTGGCTTCTCCTCCCTCCTCTCCCCATTGGGAAAGAAAGCTGTATACTTACGTGTAATCTGTAAATTTTTGCTGAATTTTTAGGTGTTTTAATTGTTTTAACTTGATTTGATATTTAGATATGTATATTGTAAATGTTTTGGTAAAATGTTGTCATTGTTGTTGTTGTTTGAGATTTGGGTACAGAAAAGAAAGGGGGGAATTATGACATATAATAATTCCCCTATGGTGGTGGCCAAATGGAGCTCTCTCATTGGCTTATCGGTACGTTCCATGCACTCGACAAATAATTGCGCCCATTACAGCTTAGTCAGTGTCTCCGGCCTCCCATTGACTGACTCCCTTGCTACTGCAGGCCTGGGAATATTAAACAAAATGCCAAAACAGTCTTACCTCAGAGACAGACACATCTCTGATGCTTCTCTGTGTCCTCTTTCTCAAAAGGCCTCAGAATGAGCTGCCGCTCTACTGCAGCCTCACAGAAGGCATTGTGGCCACTGCTGGCAAAAGACCTCTGCTGCCCCTTCAACAGTCCATACAGACAGCCTCCCAGCACACACAGTCTCCAAGGGCCACCAAAATAGTCAGGGAAACGCCACCACCACTGTAATGCTACTAGGCATAGGCGTAAACTACTCGGGGGCTCAACCTCCCCCCCCCCCCGGATTTGCCTGGCAGGGGCTGAGCCCCCTCCGGGCAACCAACATAGAACTTGGGGCTTCAAAGGCATGAATGGGGTGATAAAGTCTATGTGTAAGTTTCCCTCTGAGCTGCAAAGTCAGTGGTGTAATGACTTTACAACTTCAGCTTCTTAGAAATGCTAATTGAGCTAAAACAGACACAAATGGATTAGATAGAGGGATGGAGAAACTTCTCTTGCCAGAGACTAGGTGTCAATATGCATATTAACCAGTGTTGGTAACCTCTAATTGAGTAAATCAATACATTGGCAGACCTGAGTCAAGGGGGTGGGGAGATCTGGTAACTTTCTTTCCTGGCATAGCTCTTATAGCACATATGAGATACAGACCTCTCTAAGATCTAGGAAAAGTGACTTATTTTTTTCATCCAGCCAGCCTATCTAGAGTGTTGAAGGACTCTTGATATTGTAAGGTAATTGAGATCTGCAAAAGTTTTCAGTTGTATCTTTGGATTCTCTGGATTAATTACTAAAGTATTGATATCCAGCACATATCAATCTTTATACGTTTGGTGTCTTTTGGAAAATAAAGCCTGGTTGGCTATACCCACTTTTAATGTACCAACAGCCAGACTGCAGGCTCTCCTTGGTGGATTCAACATACTTGCTTGGTTCCAATGTACATTTTAGGGGAAAGTGAGATTGAGTGTGGGTGGATGTGATGATCAGAGGCTTTTAAAAATTCCCTAATGGATTCAAATGGCATAGTGCTGTTCTGAAACAGCAGAACAAAATTTGAGGTCAGTGGCACCTTTAAGAACTAACCAGGTTTTATTCTGGGCATCAGCTTTTGTGTGCATGTACACTGTTTCATTTAGATTACACAGACTTGTTTTATCTGACATGAGCTTTTTTGTTGTTGCTATTACTGATTTTATTTGTTGTTTTGCTGCTGTTGGTTTTATGATGTGAGCCATCCTGAGCCCATTTTGTGGGTAGGGCAGGATATGTTGAATACATGAAATAAAATGAAAGTTTGATTTCTGAGTATAAGTGAAAACTGAATGATTTCGGTATCAACAGTTTCCCTGATAAACTGTAGCATATGCTGAACCCAACATGTAGTTGGTGACAGCCAGTTTGGTGCAGTAGTTAAGTGCACGGATTCTTTTCTGGGAGAACTGGGTTTGATTCCCCACTCCTCCACTTGCAGCTGCTGGAATGGCCTTGCGTCAGTCATCGCTTTCGTAGGAGTTATCCTTGAAAGGGCAGCTGCTGTAAGAGCTTTCTTAGCCGCACCTACCTCACAGAGTGTCTGCTGTGGAGGTGGGGAGTAAAGGAGATTGTGACCACTCTGAGATTCAGAGTATAGGGCGGGATATAAATCCAATAATAAGATGCTCCTTCTCCTTCTTCCTCCTCATCTCAATTTATACCCCATCCCTCCCCCTAGGAGAAAAAAAATCCATGCCTCATGTCAGAGAAATATTTGTGTGTGTGTGTGTGTAACCCCAGAAATGCTAGGGTCTGAAAAAATATCAAAAGGTAAGAAGGCACTGTGATGGGGCTATAGACACCACTTTGTTGGTGTTGAAGGTGCCACTGTGCTCCAGCTCAGTTCTCACATTTGTTGACTGCTTTATTATCTGTATACCAATTTACTGTGATTTACATATCTTACCCAATGTGTTATTTCGCTGGCCAACTCCCAACTTTTCTTGGGTTTGGCCCAGTCCATGGGCATTGTTGGGGGAGGTGTTGCCTAAATTTATGGGGAGGGAGTTTCTCCATAAATTTATAGGTAGTGATAATGGAGGCTCCTCCCTATGATGTCACTGGATCAAATGTCTCTGGCTAGGCCCCAGCCCCCCCCCCCCCCCCCGGGAAATTGAAAAGTCTACACACCTGCTACTAGGAAACAAGGCCTGGTCCCACTGGGAGCCTTTCCTCAAAGACGATGACTGCCTCCTCTTTCCTGTCACTCCCTCTCTCTCTCTACTCTTCTCAGCTTTGCCCCAGGACAGACAAAGATTGGGCCACTGGGGAAGCTGCTAGTCAGAGGCTGTTGCTAGGCAACCAAGTCACAAACTTTCAGTCTAACCTACCTCACAGGGTTGTTGCGCAGATTCAAAGGGAAAGAGGAGAATGATGTAAGCTGCTTTGGTCTCCACTGCATAGAAGGACTGTACCTTTCCTAAGTGGAGGCTGCAGGGAGTAGGGAGGAATTGGAAAGCTGAAGTCAGATCAGTTCCGCTACAGAAAATGACTGCCTTGAGGCGCATACTCTATGGCAGGGGTGGCCAAACTTGTTTAACGCAAGAGCCGCATAGAATGTTCGAGAGCTGCAAGACATTAACATCAGATGTTTGAGAGCAGGAAGGAAGGAAGGAAGGAAAATATATCGGGGGTGGAGAGGTGGAAAGAAAGCAACTTTAACTCCAAGCTGCCAGTTGGCTTGGAAAAGTGATTTAAAGAGACAAATGCTTTCTCCAAGCCAGCCAATGGGATGGTGGAGGCTTTGAGAGACACACACAATATGTGTGAAAGAGCCACATGTGGCTCCCCAGCTGCAGTTTGTCCACCCCTGCTTTGTAGTATACCATAACACAACCATGCCTGGCCCAAAAACCCAGATCACACTACAAGCTCATGCTGATGCTAAATGCTGCAAGGCTGAAGAAAAGGCAGCAACAGTGCACTGCAGACAAAAGGAAATGCTGAGCTTGTGCCTGTGTGACCATTGTCATGACCTTCTGCATCTCCCATAATTATTTCTTCTCTCCATTCTGGATCTGTTTCAGGGCTTTGAGCCACCACAGACATGGACACATGCACACACATACGCAGGGGGCAGTGGGAAGCCGGCATCTGTTTCAGCTGTGGGGTGGGTGAGAAGACCGTGAAGGGGAATGAGTGAATGGCAAGAGTTGGGGTGGGGGGGGGGAAGAGAGCAAGGGTGGGAAGGTGAGTGAAGGCCAAGGGTTGGGGGGTTGGGGAAGACAGCAGAGTAGAGGGTGAATGAATATCATGGGTGGGAGGAACAGTGGAGTGCCAAGGGTGTGGGAGTAGTTGTGAGGAAGAGGTGGTTGGGAAGACACCAAGGATCGGGGGAGTGAATGCCTTCACTTGGGTGGGTAGGAAGATAGCAGGCGTGGGGGGCACTTGCCTAGAGCCACTTTTTAGATCTTGTTGTATTTTTCTTCACAACGGGCCTTATTCCTAGTAAGTATCATATTTATCTGTTATTTGTTCATGATAAGGACAAATAGCATCAGAGTGAGTATAAAATATAAGATACCTAATATTCAGTAATTTCTACATACTATGCTTATTACTAAAACCTAACATTTATTACCATAGGTTATTATTGCTAACATTTATTATTTCTTTAAACAGTCTAATACATCCTAGTACTATCATGGTTATCATAGTCAAATTTAAATCCGGGAGTATTTTGAAGCATTTCTAAAAACAAAAAAAATATAATGATAACGTAAGCTCATATGTACATCAGAGTTAACTTCTATAACATTAAGTATCTAATTATTTCATAAAGTATAACATTGTTTCAAAAATACCTATATTTATCCCATTATATTACCTGTAAAGCTAAGGACAGGTTTAGAAGGGTGTAACTTTATTTAGGATTACACTGCTGGCCTCTTTTAGTTCTATCAGTTTAACTTGTGCTATAGCTACAATTAGTAGTATGGTTATAGCTACAATTAGTAGCAGCCCTAGGAGAAAGAAAGAGAAGATCTTAGCACTAGGGAATCAGAGTTGGAGGCCTCAGCCTCTATGCCCTGTTGGCCCTCTACAGTAACTAGCTGGCTAGAATGCTGGCCTGCATGGTCTGTGAGTCCGATCCAGCAGAATTCTTATGTTATTTTGTACTCTTTCAGTGTAACTCTTTTTTGCAGCTTTGATTTTGTTAGCTTCACGAAAAGACTGAATGCAGTTTTTAATAAATAATTGGGTAAAGGTTATTTCTATCTAGCTTATAAGCAGCAAACAATGTTTATTCAGAAAGTATAAGTTGGACCTTACTTATCTTTCTATTGCATACTCCTAACTCCTAGGGTTGCTAGCCTCCAGGTGGTGACTGGAGATCTCCTGCTATAACAGCTGACATCCAGGTGAAGAAATCAGTTCACCTAGAAACAATGGGTAACGTGGAAGATGGAGTCTATGAAATTATATACCATTGAAATCTGTCCCCTCCCCAAACCCTGCCCTCCTCAGTCTCCACCCCCAAAATCTCGGTATTTCCCAATCCAGACCTGGCAATTTATCTAGCAATGTTAAATACTATATGATTCATATAAATTGTTATTCAGGGAATGGAAACACCGTCCTCAAAATGCCTTCCTCCAGATCTTTGTCTAGTCAGATGCTGGTTCTTTAACACTGTAGAAGACAAGAGAGCTACATATCTCTATTGCTCTCTCCTCCAATATTTAAAACCAGCCTTGAATTCAGCAGGAGCTCACAGGGACTGAACCTTTCTGAGAGTTCCTCCTCCTCCTCCCCACCTTGTCCATTGAATAGTGGGTGCAGCTGCATAACAATCCCTGGATGAGCTCCACCACCTATTTTTCTACAAAATGATCCCTGTTTAAAACTGAAATGGCACCCCTGGCTAAAAAGCCAGTATCCCTTTAATGCTAGTGTGGGGAATCTGTTAATACATTGCTGGAATACAAGGCTCATGGAAAATAAAAGCTGCACAATAAATGTTCAACACAATTAAACATGAATGAACAAAGAACTTCTTCAAATTCTATAAGGGAACAATCCCACCTTTATACAAAATCCAAACAATACAGACTCAATTGAAAAGCATACATAGTCCATACAAAAGTTTTGAACGGCAATTGACGCCAGCTTCCACGCATGACTTGGAGAGCTTGTACTTTTGTGAAATGAGTCCTATGAGTGCAAAAGCCTGAGGAAGCCTTTGTGGGAAATGAGAATTTGGCTAGCGTTCCGTCGCTTTGTGTCTGGACCCATTGAGAACTTGGCAGAACCAGAAGCATTTCCATAGGAATTTGATATGAGGAATGGGAGTTCCATTTCAAAAAATTGAACTTTTGTATGGACTATGTATGCTTTTCAATCAAGTCTGCATTGTTTGGATTTTGTATAAAGGTGGGATTGTTCCCTTATAGAATTTGAAGAAGTTCTTTGTTCATTCATGTTTAAGTGTGTTCAACATTTATTGTGCAGCTTGTATTTTCCGTGAGCCTTGTGCTTTTCCTTTTGGTCTATGTCACACGGTTACCCTCCTTTTTGCTTGTGCTCTGGGATACAGGATCTGACAGTGCATCTCCCTATCACCATCTTTTAATGCTAGGAGAGAAAGTTGTCCACACATGTGACCTCTTTGGCTTAGCTCAATGTTATGCTAATAAAGTATTAAAACATTACATTATACCAGCATTGAAGATGTATAATTTTGAATCAGGATGTAAGAGTTCTCCACCTAACGATGAAATGGTGTAACCTAACTAAGCAAAGGTCAGTGGAATATGCTACATTTACTCAGCTGAACAAACGGTTCTGTTGTAATGAACTAGCATGTTGATTTAAGCAGGTGCTGCTGAAATAGCATCTGATACAGAGATATATGTGTGTTATAGAGAGCTGTGTGCATGTTTAGCCATTGGCCAGATAGTTGTCTGAAGGAGAGGTGTCTGAAGGGAGAAGGTAGAGATCTCCAAGCTGACAACAGCAACTGTGTTCAGCACTGCACTCACAGTTCAAATTAATAATCCAACAACCAGTGTACATGCAGTCCCAGATGTTAGACCAGGGTCTCAGATGTTAGGCTGGTGATCCAGTGATAGAAGATGCATATGCTGATCATGTATGTAAACAAGCAATTAACAGTCTAGAAAGCAGTCTACATGCAGAAGCTTGTTTTGTATGCAGCATGCCCCCATTAGATTGTGGCAATAGTGTTTTCCAAATAGTTGAAGTGTGATTTCTGTTTGACTACAATTTCAGCAAGCTTTGGTATATGGAAACTGCAGGTTCATAGCTTAGATTGTTGACCTTCGATTTCCAACCTTATCAGCCCTGCTGCCTCTTACAATAGCATAACAAACAAAATTAGATGAGGTTTTTCCATCTCCTTTTTTAGGATTATCAACAGTGATTCTGATAGGTGTTCTGTGCCTTCAGCAGAATGGAACAAACTGAAAGCTAGTTTGGTGTAGTTGTTAAGAGCAGCAACTCTTATATAGGAGTACCAGGTTTGATTCCCTACTCCTTCACATGCACCTGCTGATGTGACCTTAAGTCAGTCACAAGTACTCAGAGAGTTGTTCCGCTCAAGAGCAGTTGCTGTTAGAGCTCTCTCAGTTCCACCTACTTCACAGGGTGTCTGTTGTGGGGAAGGGAAGGGAAAGGAGATTGTAAGACACTCTGAGGCTCCTTTGGGTAGTGAAGGGTGGGGTATAAATCCAGTCTCCTCCTCTTCTCTTCAAAATGGGAGTTGTCAGTAGTATGAAATTGCTGAGCAGTCGGGTTAGAACTGATAAAAGGAAGTACTTCTTCACCCAAAGGATGATTAACATGTGGAATTCACTGCCACAGGAGGTGGTGGCAGCTACAAGCATAGACAGCTTCAAGAGGGATTGGATAAGCATATGGAACAGAGGTCCATCAGTGGCTATTAGCCACAGCTTATTGTTGAAACTCTCTGTCTGGGGCAGTGATGCTCTGTATTCTTGTGCTTAGGGGGCACTGTGGGAGGGCTTCTAGTCTCACTGATGGACCTCCTGATGGCACTTGGGGGTTTTTGGCCACTGTGTGACACAGAGTGTTGGACTGGATGGGCCGTTGGCCTGATCGAACATGGCTTCTCTTATGTTCTTATGAAAACACAAAGAGCAAGAGTCAAGTAGCACTTTAGAGACTAACAAAATCTGTGGTAGGGTATGAGCTTTTGTGAGTCACTGCTCACTTTTTCAGATACAACTAAAATGTGAGTTAGCAATCCTAGTTTTTATATCTTGGCCATAATGCTCCAGCAAGCATTTCTGTTCAAAGTCAACAGTAAAGATGGTCGGATGCAAAGGAGGGTATGAATCTTCAATATCTGTATGAAGGAGAAGAAAGGGTATTGTACAGTTTGTATTATACAGTTTTTATTCTGTAGGACAAACTATAGCTGTCAACATTATCTTCTGTTATTAGATACAGAAATGCTGTCTTGCTTGCACCTGTCGTAATCGGTTTTGCTTATGATGTAAAATCCTTTGTCCTTATGGTGCCTTAAATGGTATAATGAATGTAGAAGGGTGTAGAAGTCAGTTGAACCAGCTCAAACATAAAACTGGCCCATTCTAAGGAAAAGCTGCTTTGGAATGAGATGATCTCTGAAGTTTGGTAAAAGAAATAATTAACCATTCTCCTACCTGCTGCTTTTCTACAACTTTTTCTCCCAAGGAGGTATAAACACTGGATTCAAAGTCTGTAAATGTATCAAATGTGAGAAAGTAAATGTATAGTTGCAATGGGCAAGGTAGGGGGATGGGGGGGGACTTACCTGGAGAAAGAGAAAGAGCCAGGCCTTGATGCTAGCATTGCACAGGAAGTGACGTTATCACAAAAGCAGTGTCTAGGTGATTCTCTGGTATTTGGGCAAAAATTCTTTGGTAAAACCAGCTTCTATCATAGAGTTTTTGCCAAAATACCAGTGTCACCTGGGCAACACTGGTGTGATTATTTCGCTTCCTGTGTGACACTGGTACCAAGGCCTGGGCCTTTCTCTTTCTCTAGGTCAGTATCCCTGCCAGCCAGTTGATCAGTGGCTGGGGAGCAGAGTGTGTGGGCAGGGGATCCCCACCTCAATTGGGGTCGGGTCGGGTCTGGCAACCCTAAGGCAATGGAAGGATTAACCGTGACTCTCACTTATCCACTCCAGTTCACACCATTTCCAAAACTTTTCTGAGAAGGCACTATTGGACTTTTGTTACACTCATTTTAATGTAATCTGTAGCTTGGTCCTAGTGACTTTTTTGATCAGAATGAGAATGCAAAGCAACCTGATGCTTATACAAAATGTGCTGTTCCAGGCAGTCAGAAATAGGACATTGTTATTGATCTTTTTCTGTTTTAAATGTCTCTGAAATTTAGGTGACCTTTACAACAACTGCAGTTCAAAAACACATAGAAGATGGATGAAGCCATAGAACTTTCACCTGATGGAAACTCCTTGATCAAAGCTGTCTATCACAGCAGACTTCGTCTCACAAGACTGCTGCTAGAAGGTGGGGCCTACATCAATGAAAGCAATGACCGTGGTGAAACCCCCTTGATGATTGCTTGTAAGACAAAGCATGTGGACAGTCAAAGTGTTAGCAAAGTAAAAATGGTGAAATACCTTCTGGAAAATAAGGCAGATCCAAACATTCAGGATAAAACTGGGAAGACAGCCTTGATGCATGCCTGCTTGCAGAAAACTGGCCCTGAAGTTATTTCTTTACTGCTTAAAAATGGAGCGGACTTAAGTTTACAAGACCATTCTGGTAATTCAGTTCTTGTTTACTCAGTGAATTCAGATGATAAGGAAAGCCTCAAAGTTATTCTAGATGCTTGCAAAGCAAAAGGGAAAGAAGTCATTATTATTACGAAGGATAAATCTCCATCTGGAAAGCAGACCACTAGACAGTATTTAAATGTGCCACCTCCTGACAACGAGGAATGTCTGTCTCCAAGTTCTTGCACTTCTCCATCGGATGTAGAAGTTAAAACCTCTCCATCTCCACAAGAAAACTCAAAAGGTACAGAAAAAGCTCTGTTCAACTTCAGAGAGCCTCATCATTCTGGAAGAAAGGAGGATATACCTAAGCCACCCTCCCCATCCAGAAAACCTCAGGTGCAGCACATGTGTTCTGAGCCCCGGGTGAAGGCTCCTCCTTCACTTTTTGACCAGAACAGAATCTCCTCTTTACAAGAAGACCTGCAGGATATAACTCCAGAGGAAGAATTGTGTCTAAAAATCAATAATCTTGCCCTATCTAAGAGATTTATCACCAGACATCACAGCATTGATATAAAAGATACCCTCAACTTCTTGAAGAGCTTTGAGCAAACTGCCTCCAGAAAAATGTCATGTGGTGAGATAAATTCCCATGCACTGTTTGGTGAGGTCAGCCACACCCAGAGTGAAATTCCTGTAGATCAAAATTCAGATTCAGCCCCAATGAGCTTTGTATCTACGCTGAAGAACATTGTTCAGAGAAGAAACCGAGGGGCAAATCATTACAACTCTGATTCCCAGTTAACTAGATTAGGACCTCCTGTAGAAGACAGTAAATCACTTTTAGGGAAGAAAAAGCTTCTCTCCCCTTCTCCATCTTTGTCATCAAGTTCTAGGGAACTGATAGAAAACATGCCTCCAAATCTACTGAGCAGGAAAAATCATGCTATGCTAGAGAGGCGAGGGTCAGGAGCCCTTGTTTCAGATCACATGACTCAGGTTAGACCAGGCTTTCTACCCCCTTTAAATGTGAATCCTCATCCTCTGATCTCTGATAACTACAAGATATCTGCAGTGATTCCTTATGGGCAGAAAACCCTCATCCCAACAGCACCTGCATATCCTAAGGACTTCAAAAATAAAACTCTATTGACGAGGAGGCAGTCATTACAAACTGAGCAGATCAAGCAACTGGTAAACTTTTAACAGATTAGCATGCAGCAATGATATACAACTTGTACATACGAACAATATTTTTCAGTATGAATGTTGGCTGCACTGAGTTCTTCGTAGTGAGAGTGCAACATATCCATTTCTGTTGTTATGAAAAATCTGCCTTGAGATTCAGTGGCAAAAAAGATATGCTGCAAATTACATATTTAAAATATTGCTGCCCTTATCATCGACATTATAATAAAAATTAGAAAACTGTGGATATATTCCTCCGTAGTGTGCACACAAGTCATACAGAATACAAATCAAGTTCTAGGCCCAACCTTCTCTACTCCAGCTAACTGTTGCTTTATAGCAAGCATATGACCATATTTGAACAGCTACATGGGCTAAATTCTGTGCAGTACAGCAGAAATGTGGACTGTACAATGGCTATTTCGCATTATAGCCCTTAATGCAAATAGATTTTAATGGTTTGTTCATAACTCTGTGTTTCATTGTGGTCAGAGTCTATTATCTTGAATTAATTTAACATTTTTAAAGGTACAAACACTTAAGGAGAGGTAAATGAACAAGCTGAATGTTGATAAATCTATTTACAAATGAAAAGTAAAATTTGCAAAGATAATACAAAAAATGTAGCATTCTGAAAAAGAGCTACAATTTGATCCACCTACATAACTGATGGGAGAGCTGGCTTAATATCTATTCTCACTTCTCCAGTGTTTGTAAAATTAATGTGTTCTCCGCAGCTGAGAACGAAACGTCTGGAAGGAAAACTTTCTCCAGTAGAACACGGCACTTGAGCCCGAAAGATTCTACAAACCCTAATTAATGTTTTCTTCCTGTTTAATTTTCCGTGTCTGGTGAAAATCAGCCAGCATAGTTTTGTTGCATCAAACACATTTAATAGTATCCAAATAGTTTTTATATGGCCATATGCATAGAACCTTAAATGCATAAGACCTAATGATATATAATTGTTTGTTACATATGCTTGATGCACTATATTCTTGTGCCAGTGAAACCTCCCCATAAATTGCTGTTGGTCAGGAAAGAGGGAGTGAGATGATGAAAAGGTATATATGTGAAGGGAGCAGGTCTCATGTTCTCTGGCTGCTAACTTGCATTCTGTCTGCTCTCCAATAATAGTACCAACCAGGATGTGGCTGGAAGGCACAGCATGCATGCTGCAACCTTGCTGATGCTAGACAGATTCTGTTTGGGTGGGAGACCTTCTGAAAATCCCGTATATGACACTTTGAGTTCTATGTATGAGAGATTAGATGGAAGACATATGAGAGAGATATGGAATGATATTTTAAATATGTGAGTTCAGTGCTCCTTCATAAAAATTTCTGCTTGCACATAGGCTTCAGTCATGCAGTTTCTCTTCTGTGGTGGTGTTTGGGAGGAAAAAGCATTCAAGTGAAACCTCAGGCATTGCCATAGAGGTGTGTGGTGAGGAGGTGCCAGTGAGGGGTGCCCATCCATTGCCACCACATTGACTGAAGCAAATGTGGGCGAAGAAGCATGTACACACCTGCCTTGGGTCCTGAGGTGCTTGGGAGAAAGGTGAGTATATAAGGGCACTTCCCTATGCAGATATTCCTTGCTAGAACATATGGTTTTATAGTTACTCTGTATCTTTCAAATCATACAGACATTTGCCTTGAAAAAACATCTTGTTATTTACTTACATTTTATGACATTTAAATAGTGTAAATGTCAGCATTAACTTTTTGTACTGGAACTGTTTCAGTACAAAACAGTGAATCACATATCTATACTTTTTAGTTGTTGGCACTATGTGGGGCCATTAAAAAGTTTAATGCTTACTAATTTCTCAATAGTTTCTGATCTCATCTAACAGTTAACAAAGAAACCACACTTTTCTCTCTGGAAATCCTGGACATCATGCCTACTACTGGCATCAGAAACAAGATTTTCTACTTACAGCATTATGTTTTTTGATAGGCTCATTTATGCTAAGATGACAGATTCATATTAAACACTTATGTTGTATAGATAATATGTAGTTTTATTTTTTCATATTGTTCCTTGCCGCTGTCCTCTGCCAGTATCATGCTGTGTTATGTCCCTTCATTTGATTCCTTACTATTTCTTCTTGTGTGAGGACAATTGTTGAAGTTATTTTCCTGGGAATATTGTTTCATCCTCTCTTCCCATATCTACCTCTGTCATTATGTACAAAGAAGAGCTGGTCATCATCACCAAATATCTACTATCTAAGGGTAGTCAGTAAGAATTTAGTTCTTTACTAAGAACTTATATTAAATGGTAGATATATATATACCCATCCAATGAAATGTTAGGTTGAGACTTCATTCCATTTTCTAGTAACATGTGCTCAGCAAAGACTAAAACAAAATTTAGCATAACAAGAGTATTGCTTTGCTAAAAGAAACAGATGCTGCGTGTATTTTAAGTGATATTTTTATTTTCTTAATATCGTACACTGTGCAAAAGAAAGATAATCAGTTCTATTAAGCTGTGGTGGATACTATAATACTCCTTATTTTAAAAGTATCTTGTAAAGTGGGAGTATTGTTAAATGCTAGTGTATCATAAAATGACTGCATTTTTTAGCTTTACATCTGTGGATGAACTGCAGCTCCAAAACAGGTAACAGAAAGCATTTCTTTAAACAATCAAATTTATCATGTGGAACTCGTATCTCTGGAACGCTTTTCAGCAGAGCATGGAGGCCAAAACCTTTCCTTGTTGGACTCCACTAACTGATATTCACACTGTGTGGTGTAGTGGTTAGTGTTTGACTAAAATCTGAGTGACTAAGTTTTGAATCCCTCCTCTGCCACTTCTTCCCCATTGGTGGGATTCAAATCCAAGATACCACAACCTCTTGTTTCCTTTTCAAGCTTCTGGAAAATGAGGTTGTCAGCAAGAAAATTTAGGTATTTATTTGACTTTTCATTTTTAACAGAGTTGGACTTCCAGCAGATAACTGGATAATTGAAATCTCCTATGGCCACTGTGTCCTGTTTCTTTGAGAACTTTTTAATTTATTCTATGTCCACTGCCTGGCTTGGTAGTCTATAGCAGACTCCCACCATAATATCACTGTTATTTCTTTATTTTTACTCAAAGACTTTCAACTGAACTTCTGCACTGATACACATGAATTTCCTCACAAGTATATACCTCCTTTACATATACAGCTGCTACTCCCCCCTTCTTTATATATCTGTCCCTTTTAAACAGGTTGTACCCCTCAGTCCTAATATTCCCATTGTGAGTGTCAGCCGGCCAAGTTTCAGTAATGTCTCTTGGCCATAGTCCCCTTCCTGTATTAGGTCATCAGCTCCTTCTGCTTGTTTCTCATACTCTGCGCATTAGTGTAGAGACATTGGAACTCATGGTTTATATGCACTAAGGTTTTCATTTCTGTACTTCCCTAAAAGTTAATGTTTTCTAATATATGTGTCACTTCCCACAAATTACTGGCATCATACTAGGCTTTGAATTTTTGTCTCACTTTCCCGTAGGATTTAGTTTAAAGCTCTCATTAGGTTTGCAAGGCTCTTACAAAACAATTTTTCCCTACCTTTGTGAGGTACAAACCATCTCCTGATAGAAGAACTTCATCTTGAAAGCTTAAGCCATGGTCCAAAAAAAATATTCAAAAACCATATTCAGGAGCTTAATGATTTGCAAAATGGTGGTTAATGTAATACCTTAAAGCCTTGGTACAGACCTTCCCTGTGTTCCAGAAGTGCTTCTTTTAAACTACATGGTAGCAATTGCAATTCATTAACATGGTGTTGTTCATAATATAATTGCTACAGCTGGGCTGGCTTTTGCATTATAGACGATGGAGATAACAGTTTACTTCCTGAAAGAGGGAGTGGATTGATAAAGTGAATGAATTACACAAATTTATTGGGTTTACAGTCTTACAAAAATATAAAAGATGTGGATCAATTGAATGTTTACTGGAAACCTGTGATCCATCATATGAAGTGTAATGATGCAGTGGACTGAGGTTCATCTTGTTTAAATAATGTATATTTAAATATTTTTTGTAATTCATTATTGTTTTAAATAAAAAAGGAATGCTGGTGGTAGATAGCTAGTGTGTTCAATATGCAGTACTCCCTATCTCAGTAAAGTGACCAGAAATTAGAAATAATTTTCTGTTGTACACACAAAATATTTTCAAAACAACAGGATTAACGAACAGTCATTAGTTGTCCAAGAAGACTGATTTCTTGCCCCATGAAATGGGACCAAATAGTCTTGCAAATATGCCCATAAAGTAGCCAGATCCCTCCTCCCCAAATTACTAAACTGCTCCTATACATAACTTTTCTTATTTGTGGCACATGAATGTCCAGCCTGAAAGGAGGAATCAATGCTTGATTTTTACAGAAGCTGATCTACACAGTCATAAAGGTAAAGGTAAATAAATTTACTGGCTATGCTGCACTTGATTATGATAATTTGATAAAGACTTTGCACAAAGTAATTCCCAAAGGTCAATGCTAGTAGACTTCAGTACAACAGATCATACGTCATGTAATCCAGGGCTTTTTCTGAGAAGGAATGCAGTTCCGGCTGGCTTGGCATCAGGGGGTGTGGCTTAATATGCAAATGAGTTCCTGCTGGGCATTTCTCTACCAAAAAGCCCCGTGTAAAGCTGATTATGTCAGGGTGTGGCCTAATATGCAAATGAGTTCCTGATGGGCTTTTTCTACAAAAAAAGCCCTGATGTAATCAATATGTTTAAGATGGTATATTTTAAATTATTTGACATTATGTTAATTGAAATTAGCAACTATAATCCATATGTAGAATTTAGCATGTTTGCTGGTTTGATTCAAATTTTAATATTTCTTTTTTAAATGAGGGACAAAATTGTGGCTGCCACATTTCCAAAGGGTTGAAATAGAGGTTGTTGATCATGTTTGATTTATGGACTGACTTCAATTGGAAAAAATAGAGGCATATGTGCATCTGATGTTCACAGGTTAGAGAGTGATTACTTTTTCAACCTGCAGCTGCTCACAGCTGAATTTTTTGTTGCTGGAAGTGAAGGACTTTGCACTGTCTTTTAGTCTCAGACTTTAGAGAGGGCTATGAGAGTCAGGTAGATAGGCAGGACACTTACCATCTTTCTTTTTCAACTGCTCTGATGGTATTCCTTTGATGTGTAGATTCTAGTCTTAGGGAAACTTCCTTCCTTCTGGTCTTGACATCTTTTCTCCACACTGTGCAAGTCTCTGTCATCTTGGCAACATAAGAGCAGGGCATGCCTCCTGTATCTCCATCCATTTTAGCTAGTTAAACTAGATTAGGAACCTACCTATCTCTATCCTGTCTGGAATGCAATTCCAAGTAATAACTCATTAGTTTTGCAAAGACTCTGTGTGTAACTTTGTTTTCTGCAGCACACTGCAGGTGAACTTTGCTGCATTTATGTGTCTTGAGCACTGCTCAACTCAAATAATCCAAGAGCTACTATAATTGGAGAGCTACTAGCCCAGCAGGAAGTATGTACCACTGAGTCGTGAATGTTACAGAGGGTATAAGGCTCCAGAGATAAGCATTAAAATAAATATTATGAATTTGATACATAGCTTTGAGAGCCTCAGTGTAAAGGCTTAAGTTGTTTATATGTGCATCTCTTGATAAAGATATTTATCGAAATGGGAAGTATAATGATCAAAATTCTGTTGAGAACCTACTTAATGCACATTTGGAGAATTTACATTCATACTACTATTGTGTATTGAACATTCTTGACATACTCCTTGGATGCCTGGAATAGTATTAGAACTTGGTGGTTTTTGTTGTTCTGATTATTGTAATTATTGACAACAGTATGTGTATTATAACATTTTGACTTTTCCCACAAGCGTTACTAGTGTTTTGTGTATTTTAATGTGTTTGTGTAATTAAGTACAATGTTTTCATTGTATAAGGGAGATATCTGGTGTTAGCTAGTTGCTTAGTCTTTCCCCGTCCCTGTTTTTTCATTGCAACTCAAATAATCCAACATTTGTTATATTGGTGACTCAGAATGGTCTGCTGCTGTTTCTCGGTGGAAGTTGTTAAGAGGGAAAACCGAGGCAGTTTGAAAGGTGCTTAAAGGAGGAGGTTTCAGTACCTTGGGCGAAAATATGAAATCTGCCTGCTTTCATTTGCATAAATGTGGACATTGCAATTTAATCCAGAAGTTTGGCTTTTCAGGGTAGGGAAATATTATTAAGGGTCATGATAGTTCTCAAGTACAGAAAATATAAAAATGGAGTAAAATGTGGCCTTAAACAGAAGGATTATGAATCAGTGAGTTAATTTTGTAGCATTTGGGACTGAGGTTGGAAGTTGCAGAAATGCACCTCATTGTACTAGCAGGAAGAAATCCAAAATAGCTCTAGTCAGAAGTAAATCCCATTTTATTCATTGGCATTTATTCATAGGAATGTGTTCTTGGGACTGCAGCCAAATTTACCAAATGAAACTGTATAAATTACTAAATTATTATGTGTAAGATTGAAAATTAATTTCCTTGTTGAATGTAGCCCACAAGGGAATAAGGCAGTGGGAGAAATTCTGCAGCTCTCTGTCCACACAATATACAGCCCCACCCCTACATTAATTAATCTGGGAGGTGAAATCCTGATTTTTGTGTATGCATGGTTTCAGGCACTTCCTGTTTTCTTGGTCTGCCTTCATACAGCTTGGCAGTTCACCAGTTAGGGTTCACCAGCCTCCAAGAGATCTCCTGCTATTACAACTGATCTCCAGTCAACAGAGATCAGCTCATCTGGAAAAAATGGCCACCTTGGAATGCAGCCTCTGGTATTTTACCCTGCTGAAGTCCCTCACCTCCCCAAAACCTGCCCTACTTAGGCTGCACCCCCAGATCTGGGAATCATATCATCATTCTTTGTCTCAAGTACCTCAAATATCCACAAAGTAGATGGGCAATCTCTCCCAGAAGCATAGAGCTTTCAAGAGGCTATATTCTGCAAACATTTGGTATACTCTTTCATTCTTTATCTGTAAAAATGCAGGAAACCATGCTTCAAAGTAGCAGTTTAATATGTCAGTTTTCAAAAGTTACTAGAAAATCTGAACAGTCCAGATCCAGCTCCCTCAAGTAAAGTATAATGTTGCCTGAAATATTAAAAAGTTATATTCATGCAGTTTGTCTGGTTACATAAGTAACTTACGGTACTCTTTTAACAATATAAGACAGATTGCCTCAAAGATCTGCTGGCATTATTAAAAAGTTTTATTACAGCTATGGAAGGAAATTATATAACACCAAATATTTTATGCTTGGGTAGTTTGTCTCTAGTGCACACAGTCATCGGTAATGCAAAACAAACACAGAACAATTAAAATAATACATGAAAGCTTTATATGGGAGTTCCATGAGATAACAAAGTTTTATGGAAAGTTGTTAAAGCCTGATATATTTGTTTTCAGAAATCTGCATAATTTACAAATAGGTAGGTGAAAGAATAAGATTAATATTCAGGTAAAGGAATGCTATGCTTCAAATGGCTGTATACTTGGACTTGCATTTGCTATCTTTAAGTAAAGAGGTTGCTCCTGAATGTTAAATGCTAAATGGGAACAAATATTTGAGAGTTATGACTTCAAATAGCCTTCGCTAAGTTCAGTGCAATATTAATTTAACACAAAGTTGAATGAAAAAAATGTTAACTATAGTTTCATTATAATGTTAAGCTATTTTGTTCATGAATTGTTACAAGTATATAAAGGGCCAAATACTACCACTTCTGAATCCAGAGAGTTGTAAGATCCCCATTCCTATTAATGTCTGACAAAGAACTTGAACTCTCAAAAGCTTATACACTGAAAATAAGGGGCTAAGGAACCGGCTCTTAGAAGAAGCTCTCAAACCATACAACTTCCCATATTTATAGGATTTTAATATATAACAATAGCTAACTTTATAAATGCACACATTCTTGGCTAACATTGTCTTATACCTTCTTTTTTTATTGCTGTGTGACAACAAGAAACCATTAGAACAATAGTGAGTGCAATAACCAGTATTAACTATTAACCAACCCGTGTACAAGTGCCATGTGTCGAATTCGGTTCAAAGTGGAAAAACAAGAGTGCATATGTGTATTTAAACATGGTTCACTCGGTGGTGTCAAAAAGACCCATAGTCTATTCTTCAGAACTTGATCAAGTCAACTAAATAGTCATCAATGATGCTTACAATTTTCTTACATCCAGTTGCTATTAGCATGTCAATCTTTGTCATCACCACTTCTATGAGAGCTGCATCTCATTTGCCATCTAACTGTTTCAGTAGTCCTAAGAGTTGTGCAAGTTGTTCTTTTGAAGGACGTTTCTCCTGAACTACTGGTGTTGGAGATAACGGTTTCTTAGGCACTCTGTCAGTGGGAGGGCAAGGTACGAATTGCATCTTATCCATGCGATTGTGAAGGGACACTGAAACGTTTCGAAACTCACTCATCAACTTTTCCATCCCGTCATTTATCTTTCCTAAGTAAGGTTCCATTTCTTTTTGGACAAGGGACGGAATCTGCTTTTCCAAGAAGTCAAGTTGATGGGTTACTAAACCAAGGTGCTTGTCATGTCTTGTTGCTTGGTCCTCCAAAAAATGGATTCTTGCTTCGATGCCTTTGATTTTTGATGCAAGTTCTTCGAAGGACAACTTCCCTCCTCTTTCTTGCTGCAAAGGGGTAAGGTATTGTCTTCTGTCTCAACTGGACCAGTTATTGTTCCATGCAAAGACGCACCTTTCCTTCTAGACCTGTTTTTGGGTGTCTCTTGTTTGACGGGTGGGAGGATAGGGTCGGAGGTTCTGGCTGAATCGCTTTTCTTTGTAGTGTTGATAAGTGTTCTTTGGTGCTCTTTTGAGCCAGCAAGGACTAGCCCTTCTGGCTTTAAGCTTCTGTCTGGCACGGGCAATTCAGCATGAAGTGAGGAATTTCCTTGTGTGGCAGTTGCTAGCATTGGTGAAGTTGCCTGGGTAAGTATTGTGCTATCGTGTATAGCTGAAGTCCCTCCTCCGTGTTAAGACTTGGAATTATGAACAATAGAAAGACTGCTGGAAACTGGCAGGGACGACTTTATTGATGTGTTGATGAGGCCAATTAGCTCTAGGTCTAATGCTGCCCTCCATTGTGAAATAGACTGATCACTCTTGCAAGATTGGAATGATGTCTTTATTGCATCCAGAGTACTGGTTGCTGATCCGAAAGTGAGATTTGGGAGCTCTTTGTAGACAGGACTAGCGGGCTCAGTATCCAGGGCAAAGTCCTTATCATGTTTTTGACTGATTTTTCTATCCCTGGTGTCTCCTTCTTTCTCATCTCTAGGAGTGGAACTAGTAGACAGTACATTTCCTTGCACCTCATTGTTGTTGAGATTTGTGGAAGCAGGAAGGAAGGGGGAGACATCAACAGAGGTTGTGGCTGTTCCTCTGGGGTTTGTGAGATAATGAGATCCTGGTAAGGGTGACTTGGATACCCATGGTTAAAGCCAGAGTTTTCTGATGAGGCGGCGTTAGAGTGTAATCCAGTCCTATATGGGTTGGTGCTTCGGTTGCCTGCAAGGGTTTAGAGAGAGGTCCGGACATGACTACAGAATGAGCTGCTGATGTCAACATCTTCCGAGCATGACCGAATGTCTGAATGGGAGACTGCATATGACAATTGCGAGATCGGGTCAAGACCTCCAGACACAATTTGCAAGGCCCTTGCTTCAATTGAAATAGAACTCGATCCCGGCATAGACTCTTCCAATATAGTTACAGAAGAAGAGCCCGAGAAGGAAGCATGGGATTCTGCTAGCCGTGCAGAAGTCGAGCCATGTATCTTGGCTGTCATGCGTTGTTCCCCAGTTATTCCTCTGGAGAACAAAGCAGACAGTGTCTGCATTTCAAGACTGGCTGCTCTAGACAGAGGAATGGGATCCTTGATAGTAACCGTTTTGGTGTGTTGAGTTCTTTCACACTGGAATCAGGAGCTGGCACCACTGGCTGAGAGGACATGGTTCCAGACGAGAGCCCACGGATCGCTGTTGGGACTAAACTTAGCAGATAACCCTCGGCTAGTGCCAGTTCGGGTGTTGCTGTTAGCACATTTGCACCTGGGTATTGATCTAAGTTAATCTCCGAATCTTCAACTTCAGCTGGTGGTATCTCTTGTTCCATCAAAGCGGTGTGGTTGCCTTTTCCTAAGGCTGATGTTAATATCTCTCCCATTCCGACCATCGGGAAAGCACTTGCCTCAGAATAGTCTGATCCGGGTTCTGCCAGTTCGTGAAGGATTGCTTCTTGTATGGTTGTTTCCTTTCCTGACAGAATGACTTCTATCATGTGTGTTGCTTTGCTGCGAGACTCCGGAGAGAGACTGGGAACCGAAGGATTGCTCATGGTTTGGGGTTTTAAGCCTTCTGCCAGCCCTGTCTTATACCTTCAAACACCAGAAAAGGTTATCTATACTTGAAACATTGTTCTAGAATATATAGAATGTTAGTTCATTCTTGCTACTTTTTATCCTGGTCTATTCAAAAATAATGACGACAAGTTCCTCATAGATAATATTATCTATTGGCCCTCAACCAAAATACCCATCCTTGAACCATATCTTCACCTGGGAAGTTGGACATTATTGCAAGTCTCAGATGCCTCTGCACCTGGAGCGCAACAAATTGTATTTATCGATAATGAGTTCAACAACTTCTAATCTATATACAAGGCCATATAATTATGTTGCTGCTATGTCTTCTTGCTGGTCCCCAAGACTATTTTATTTGGAACTTGAGCAGGCCCATAGCCATAAAAATTTTGGTGGGGATACAAGGGAGGCATAACATCACATCCAATGTCACAAAAAAAAAAAAAAAACTGGCAATGCCAGTGCTTCTTCCCTTGCTGGCACTCCCCTTCCTTTCAAGCCTGGGCACTCCTCATAGCTTCAGGAAACTGTGTTCTGTCCTACTCTATCCAGGCCCAAGAGCTCCATTGGCCAGGAAATGTTCCAGCATGGCTCAACTCCACTACCCGCTCCTGCAGCTCTTCTGGCCTGCGGGTCCACCTTCTTCCCACTGGGAGAACTGAGGGGAGCTGTGCCAAGCTGAGGGAATGGCAGAAGGAGAAGGCCTTCTCAGCACCCATCACTGCTTTCTCCGTCTCCCCCATGCACAGCATCTCAAGCTGCGCTTGCTCACTCAGTGCCCTCCCTTTTTCCTAAGGCCACCTTGCCAGGAATGTGAGAGCAGAAGCAGTGCCAAGAGGAAGAGGCCTCATCTTGGCAGTGTCACACCCTCAGCCTATCAGCAGGCCTCAGCTCAATGCAGGTCCCAGAGATAGGGGTGCTGCCCTAAAAGCCACACCATTGACTATGGCCCTGGACTCTAGACTGTCTTCTTGAGAGTAGACTAAAAGAGAGAATGGCTGGCCCGCATTCGGCCGGGGAACTGACAGAGTGGGGATTTTAGCCAGCTGTTTCCTGGGCTAATCAGATCATAAATTCACACACAGTCTCCTTTGTATTTTCGACAGTAGTACTTACCCTACAAACTTCACAAAACTACAGTCAAAGGATATCAGTGTTTTTTACAGTCTGAGAATGGCAGAGATGGCATATAGATGCGGGTATATTTATTAAAGCAGTGCTAGGTATAAAAGGAGATAAGATTATAATAATAACAGCCATCTTAACCTACTTTATAATATCTTCTTACCCACAGTCTTCTGAAAATTGACCCCCAATTAATTCTTCCTATGTTTCCAAAGTTTCCCATCACAATCAATCTTAACATTTAATATATCCCAGTCTGTTTCAGTTTCTTTATATAGCTCTTTCTCCATCCACACTCTGACCAGCTGGCTCATCACTTTCAGATGGGAATATGTGTTAGGTGTTGACCTTGCATCCCGGTAGGTCCCCACATATTGCCTTCTCCTGTCACTCCTGCTGCCATTCCTGGCTTATTCAGTTTTGTACAACTTCAGGGGTCCTGCTTGCCATTCTTGTAGTACTGTGGTTACTGTGATGCTGATGGGGCCTTTCATTCCTGTTCTTCAGTCATCTTTGCTCCTCACTCCCACACCCAACAGCATCTCACCCTCCATACTTTCCTGTTAACCAGGGACATCAATACAAGGATAACAGACAATGAATTTCCTTTTTTATGTTCCACCTGGAAAGTAGCTGAATGCTGTCCAAAACACTGACTTCTTGCACAGACTAATTGTTTTATTTTAATATTAGAATCATAGAAACAGAGTTGGAAGGGACCTCTAGAATCAAATATTACAATGAAGTTGTTGGATTCTTGATGAAACTTTTCTAGGATCAAATTATTAAGACGTCAGTCAGTAAATATCAGTATGTTAAGGGAGAACGGAAGCAGTTTCTGAGAAAATACTGTTTTAAATATGAAATATAATAGCATGTAGTGGTAGCTATATGTACCGTGGCATTATCATCATTTTAAAATGCGGATGCTGTATATATAAGGGATAACAAAGACGCGGGATTTCAAACTGTAGCTAAGAGGAATGAAGTCCATAGAATCTCTAGAGAAAGTATTTTTAACAATATGAAAGCCTAAAAGGGGGACAGATACATTTTTTAAAGGAAGACATGTGCCTTCACAATAACTGTTCTGGTTAAACCTTCAATAGTGCCTTTTCTATAGGCAATAATATGATGCTATGGTCTGCTTTCTTCATGGAGGGATTTCCAGTCCTATTGCCTTTCTGAATTCAGACTTTTGTGGTTCTAAGATATCATAAAAAATTCGAGTTTTATCAAAACAGTTTCTGATGAAGAGTAGATCTTCTACAGAATAGTCATCACATTTTCCTGTCCAAATGGTCAAGGTGTATCTGTAATCAGAAGAAGAAGAATTGCAGATTTATACCCCGCTCTTCTCTCTGAATCAGAGACTCAGAGCGGCTTATAATCTCCTATATGTTCTCCCCCCACAACAGACACCCTTTGAGGTGGGTGGGGCTGAGAGGGCTCTCTTTCAAGGACAACCTCTGCCAGAGCTATGGCTAATCTAAGGCCATTCCAGCAGGTGCAGATGGAGGAGTGGGGAATCAAACCTGGTTCTCCCAGATAAGAGTCCACACACTTAACCACTACACCAAACTGGCTCTCCACAGGGACCAAACCAATCAAACCAAACCAGAGTCAGAGTGACCAAACCAATTTAAGAAAATCTACATACAGAATTAAAACAGTCTAAGCAATTAAAATATAAATATTCCAAACAAATATAATTTGTATTCTGCCTTTCTCTAACTTTGTCGTAAGTTCATATTTATAACTGCACATTTGAAATATTTGAGGCATATGAAAGCTAAACAAAGTTTACTTTAAAAAAAATCTTAAATGTAAATATTTGAAACAAACTATTTCCTGCTTTTAGATAAATTTCGATCTAGCTGGTTAAAAATTATTAACAATAAACTAAATTTACTTGGTTTCTCCCCTCAGTTTATTCTGTCCCTTAGCAGAGATCAGGCCAAAAAAGTTTTACAACAAAGGATAAAGGACACGGAAGACATCTTGATCTGTCAAGATGCCCGGCTTCTATTGTGTCTGATTCAACTAGGTATCATCTCGCCCCTCTCCACTATCTTACTAACTTAGAGGATCACAATGTGAGGAAAGCTTTCTCCCTGGCAAGATGTTCAACCCTTCCTTCTGCTGTTCTTGAAGGAAAGTATAAGAAAATTCCATTTGTTCAGAGACTTTGCCAGTGTGAGTTGCGAGAAATAAAAACAATCAAACGTGTTTCTAAGATGTCCCTGGTATAGTTTAGCCTGTGCTAAATATATTCTCCCTTGGGTTAAGGCTAAGCCAGGGCTAAAAATCTGCTCAGGTAATCTATCTCCTCTCAGATACCAATCAGAATATCACAAAATAGGTAGCTAAGTTTTGTAATGCTTGTCTCTGCATTAGAAAGGCATATATCTTGATGCTTTTATTCATTTTACAGTTCTGTTTTAACCACTGATAATCTTGTCATTCTATGTTTAAATTTGTCTAATTATTAGGCTTGTTGTTGGTTTGGTGCCATATAAATAAACTGACTGACTGAAACTATTCAAGAAAATTAAATCAACAAAATCAAGAGCAGGACCACCTTCTCCTATATGATCCTATCCATTTCCTCCAGTCATCTTCAGAGGCCATGCTTCAGGTGCCCCCACCAACAGAGACTAAATAGGGGTAGAGAAATGCCCTTTCCTCCTACTACTCCATGAGTTCTGGAACATATACATTAAAAGCAACTTGGTTTTCTCTTCATGGGCAAAGGAGGGAGGGGAGGATGCGACCTGACAGCATTCCAAGTGTCCTGCAGGCTTCCTGCTTTCCAAGGCTAATGGCCATTCCCACCTCCTATTTCCCCCCTTTCTGCAGAGACCAGTGCCTTATTGTTTAATGACAAAACAATCAAGTCTGTTGGAAACGTGCAGATAGCTTAATTGAAACATCAGCCATATCTATAAATGCTTCTAACCACTGCTTTTAAACCAGTTTTCTTTGGAGTCCATTTGCTATCCTAGAGCTGTGCTTAAGTATACTTGTAAACCTTTTCTTTTTCATAAACCCTTTCAAAATTTGGAAGATGGTCAGAAGTCTCTGTACCAAATAGATCCTCCACCGTCTTGGATATGCTATCGAAAGGGGTCCCCCGGTGGAGGAAGCCAGTGTTTCAGAATGTGGTATTTCTCCAGGGGAGCCCCAAAGGGGTACTCTGTCCCTGTTGTAACTAGGCTCTAGGTAAGGGGAGACAGAGGTGGGGCTTCTGGGAGCTAAGAAGCCTGTCCCTCCTAGCTGGTAGTTACCCAAATAGCCCTGTCCCTCTCCTAGCTGGTAATTCCCCAAACAGGCAGGTGGTGGCAGCAAGTTACTCAAGTGGAAGAAAGAGGACAGCCTCTCCAGGAGCTGGGAACACCTAGGAGTGGGTGGGCAGAATGAGGCTTGCAGGTCAGACCAGACTGGTTCTGTCACAGATGACAACCTGAGAAAGGGCCTTCTCTAAAATTGCCAGCTCCAGTGGAAAAATACCTGGAGGCTTTGGGAGCAGAGATTGGGGATGGGTACTCCTGCAGGGTACAATGCTAGAGAATCCATCCTCCAAAGCAGCCATTTTCTCCAGGGAAACTGATTTCTGTCATCTGAAGATCAGCTGAAATAGCAGGAGATCTCCAGGCCCCTCCTGGAAGTTGGCAAACCTAAGGCCCTTCTCAGTGATGGCACCTAAAATCTGAAACTTCCTCCAAGAGAGATTCCTCCCCTCCTTCTCCCCTGCTTCTGCCAGCAGGGGAGAACTTTTTGGTTTTGTTTGGTATACCCCCAATAATTGTTAGTGACTGCTCCCTAGTTGTATTGTTGTGTGTGTGTGTTTACATGGTTTAACGGAATTGTTTTATATATACTCTGTTTTAAATGATGTTTTAATATATTAAATTATTTTAATGTTTTGGGGTTCTGTTTGGGTGGAATGCAGTTGTTTTCAATAAACAAATTAAACAAATTAAAAGTTATTTCCAAAACCTTTCTAGTGTGGCTTATGCTACTGGCAGTTAAATGAAAACTTTTAAAATAAAGCACATTAAGGTGGTTTTGACATGGGGATGGGCTTGTATGGTTTCTCTGTTGCTCATGTAACTGCTGATAACGTGCAGCAGCAATGGGGGTTTCATGGGGCATATTTCTCTGCAGTTTCCTCACCGCAGTCCCCCAGCAGGGGTTCCTCCTCATCTAGGCCACCAATAGCTTTTGTATTTTTTATAAAAATGGTAATTGAATATTGTTATAACAATATGTGGTTAAAACAATATATGACACAGGTTCTCTAAATCCCCAGCTTTCATTAAAAAAAAACGTTTTAGTTTCTTTCTTTGTGGAGATATGCCTTCCTCTTATCTCTGCAAGGGAAAGGACTAGAAACTTAACTTTTTACAAGAGAGAGAGATGTGGGAATTCAGAGAACCTGGTATACATATTGTTAATATGGTGTATCAACAAAATGATTCTCTAATGCCTTTGAAACAAGAAGCCCCTTGGATGGTAGGAGAAAAAAATGGCTGCTGCCACAATAGTGTCAGGGGGAAAAATGGCTGCCATGTAATTAAGAAAATGCATTTTCCCCTCCACACAGACAGGCACCATCTAGGTTCTGCTGTGATCTTTCTCAAAATTTTGAAACAAAGCAGGTTTGAGAAAGAATTGAGAACAGCCAGGAAAAGCCAAGGTGGCACACAAATGCACCATGATGCTGTGTAGAGCTAGGGGGGTGGAAATCCTTCCCACCATCACTGAACCCAGGGCAGGTCTGTATATAATTAAAATAAATAGCTGTTAACAAATTGGGGACTTGCAAGGAACTGTGGGGGACAAGAGATGAAAAACAAGAAATTCCTCTCCCTCTACCCTCACTGCAATATTGTCAGACCACTCAGGTCCTAGATCACATGAGAAGCTTCCTAATACCCAGAGCAATTGTCCTAATTACTGAAGTTTTGGACCAGTGTATTTAACAGCCCATCTTACTCTCTCTCTCCTTAATTTACAAACTAGTATTTCCTATCTGAGAGTTTATCCATTTCATTGCCCTACTGATAAGTGTGGGGCCACAGAGTTCATTATTTGATAAAGTGAGCATACCTATTTGATTGTTGTAATAACCACTGAAGTTCAGATATTGACTGGCGCACCAAAGCAGCTCTTACAGGGAATGTTATTGGCTGAATAAGATCTCTACAAATAGCTGCCATTTCTTGCATCATTATTGAACTGTACCCTAGGAAAAAAACAAACAATACAGCATCATTCTTATATGTTATGATCACAGAATATTAATTCATCAAAAAGAGTTTTCAGGAGCCATAAGAAGGGATAATAAGTGGTGAAGTGTAGCAGAAGCACTGCATCCTGACCAACAAATATTGTTCTCAGATTCCCACATCCTTACAGCACTTTTCTCAGTGACCAGAACACCCCAAATAAGATTTAAAATAAAATAGGGAGTTGTCCCAAAAGACCACCTCAACCACGTTTAACTTTAAAAGGGGTAAATTCTCTGAGATGAGGAGGCATGTGAGGAGGAAACTGAAAGGAAAGGTAAATATGGTCAGAACCCTTGGGGAAGCTTGGAGACTATTAAAAACTATAATCCTAGAAGCTCAGATAAAATACATACCACAAGTTAGGAAAGGCACAAACAGGCATAAGAAAAGGCCTGCATGGTTAACAAACAAAGTAATGGAAATTGTTAAAGGTAAGAAGGACTCTTTAAGCAGTGGAAAACCAGTCCAAGTAAGATTAATAAAAGGGAACACAGGCTGTGACAAATCAAATGCAAGACTGTGATCAGGCAGGCAAAAAGGGACTATGAGGAGCATATTGCAAAAAACATAAAGACTAACAATAAAAATTTCTTCAAATATATTAGAAGTAGGAAACCAGCCAGGGAGGCAGTGGGGCCCTTGGATGACCATGGGGTAAAAGGATTACTGAAGGAGGATAGGGAAATGGCTGAGAAGCTGAAGGCATTTTTTGCCTCCGTCTTCACTGTGGAAGATGAGAACTTTTTGCCCGCCCCAGAACCACTAATTTTGGAATGGGTGTTGAAAGACCTGAGTCAGATTGAGGTGACAAAAGAGGAGGTCCTACAACTGATAGACAAATTAAAAACGAATAAGTCACCGGGTCCGGATGGCATACATCCAAGAGTTCTGAAAGAACTCAAAGTTGAACTTGTGGATCTTCTGACAAAAATCTGTAATCTTTCATTGAAATCTGCCTCCGTTCCTGAGGACTGGAAGGTAGCAAATGTCACCCCCATCTTTAAAAAGGGTTCCAGAGGAGATCCGGGAAATTACAAGCCAGTCAGTCTGACTTCAATACCAGGAAAGTTGGTAGAAAGCATTATCAAGGACAGAATGAGTAGGCACATTGATGAACATGGGTTATTGAGGAAGACTCAGCATGGGTTCTCTAAGGGAAGATCTTGCCTCACTAACCTGTTACATTTCTTTGAGGGGATGAACAAACATGTGGACAAAGGAGACCCGATAGATGTTGTTTACCTTGACTTCCAGAAAGCTTTTGATAAAGTTCCTCATCAAAGGCTCCTTAGAAAGCTTGAGAGTCATGGAGTAAAAGGACAGGTCCTCTTGTGGATCAAAAACTGGCTGAGTAATAGGAAGCGGAGAGTGAGTATAAATGGGCAGTCTTCGCAGTGGAGGATGGTAAGCAGTGGGGTGCCGCAGGGCTCGGTACTGGGTCCCATGCTCTTTAACTTGTTCATAAATGATTTAGAGTTAGGAGTGAGCAGTGAAGTGGCCAAGTTTGCGGATGACACTAAATTGTTCAGGGTGGTGAGAACCAGAGAGGATTGTGAGGAACTCCAAAGGGATCTGTTGAGGCTGGGTGAGTGGGCGTCAACGTGGCAGATGCGGTTCAATGTGGCCAAGTGCAAAGTAATGCACATTGGGGCCAAGAATTCCAGCTACGAATACAAGTTGATGGGGTGTGAACTGGCAGAGACTGACCAAGAGAGAGATCTTGGGGTTGTGGTAGATAACTCACTGAAAATGTCAAGACAGTGTGCGTTTGCAATAAAAAAGGCCAACGCCATGCTGGGAATTATTAGGAAGGGAATTGAAAACAAATCAGCCAGTACCATAATGTCCCTGTATAAATCAATGGTCCGGTCTCATTTGGAGTACTGTGTGCAGTTCTGGTCGCCGCACCTCAAAAAGGATATTATAGCATTGGAGAAAGTCCAGAAAAGGGCAACTAGAATGATTAAAGGGCTGGAACATTTTTCCTATGAAGAAAGGTTGAAACGCTTGGGGCACTTTAGCTTGGAGAAACGTCGACTGCAGGGTGACATGATAGAGGTTTACAAGATAATGCATAGGATGGAGAAAGTAGAGAAAGAAGTACTTTTCTCCCTTTCTCACAATACAAGAACTCGTGGGCATTCGATGAAATTGCTGAGCAGACAGGTTAAAACGGATAAAAGGAAGTACTTCTTCACCCAACGGGTGATTAACATGTGAAATTCACTGCCACAGGAGGTGGTGGCGGCCACAAGCATAGCCACCTTCAAGAGGGGGTTAGATAAAAATATGGAGCAGAGGTCCATCAGTGGCTATTAGCCACAGTGTGTATATGTGTATATATATAAATTTTTTTGGGCCACTGTGTGACACAGAGTGTTGGACTGTTGGCCATTGGCCTGATCTAACATGGCTTCTCTTATGTTCTTATTTGTTTTTTGAAGCTGAAAAGAGTTCACATCTTGTGTGTGCAAAACACAGAAGCATTACACAGGGGCTTGGATTTTTAACCTAGGTGTACGCTTCAAAATATTAAAGACGGATTCACACAACCATTTTGAGGAGGCAGGTAGTGAAGACATAAGGAGATACACTGCTCACTTATTCTGCGTATCTTTTGAACATGTGTCAACATCACATTTTAAAAAGTATGAAATCCAGACTAAGCAGAGATCTGGTAAGCCACATGTTTGACACATGATTAACCATGGTTACCTGACTCCAACTTAAGTTAATGCGAAGGCCCTTTCACTTCAGTGTTTTATACATTGTTTTACACAGAGAACAGTCTCCTTAATTGAAATTAATGAGGAAGCAATAGAACTCTTGTGTCTGAGGCTCAAGCTATACACATTATGTCTTTTAACAAGTTGGGTCAGGGATGCCCAGAGCAGATTAGTGCTCCTTGCAGTGGCACAGGTGCTGTGAGGAACTGCCTTTTGAAGAGCTACAGTGGGTCTGACAGGGCTGATGCTGGGGTTTTTGGCACCCTAAATGAGTCACCCACTAGTGCCCCCCTCATTAAAAAAATGGTGGGGAAAATAAAGAGTGCCAAATTTGAAATTTCACATTTTTTAATTTACTGATTTTTAATTTTAATCTTTCAAAAAAATGTGATAAATTATTAAAAACTGTGAGGAGAAGTGCTTACCGGCTGGTCCAGGAAGGAGGGTGGAGGGAGAGTTGGGAGCCCAAGTTGCATATGAGGGAGAAGGGGATAGCTTGGCTTTGCTGAATGCAGCTTGGTGATGGGAGAGGATGAGGTGGCAGTGGTCAGGAGCCAGAGTCATGTGTCGGGGAGTGGAGGGGGCATCCACTGGCTCCCCCTAGGCCAGGTGGTACCCTAGGCGGGTGCCTACTTTGCCTATTCCCACGCACTGGTCCTGGGTCTGATACTGCTCTGGAGTGTTATGGGGGGAAGAGAAGGGACCTCAGCCTTTTAACCACTCAGGGATCAGCAGCAAGAGTGGTATTAGCATCTAAATGGAAACCTGAAATATGCCCAGAATTGATTGACTGGAAAAATAAAGTAACTGATTATATATGACAATGGCAAATTTAACACCTTACTTGCACAACAGACCAGAATCCGAATTTTAATAAAAAATAGAATATTTTTTGCATATATTGATCAAACTTGGTTGGAAAGCTTTAAAGATTAAAATAAGAATAAAATTATAAAGTCCAGAAGGATGAAGAGACAGAACTGAGCAACATAGGTTTAAAAAGTTTATGCTTACAGTGACCCAAGGCAGGGAATGTTAGAATTTAAAAGAGAAACATTTTATTAGTTACAATTTATTAGACAATATTGATTATTATAAATCGAGTGACCAAACTTGCTTGGTGTAAGAGTCACATATAATAAACATCAGATGGTTGAGAGCTGTACGACATGAACATCAGATGTTTAAGAGTTGCAAATATTTGAGAAGAGGTGGAAAGAAAGCAACTTTAAATGCATTCTCCAAGCCACCAGCTGGCTTGACGTGGAGAAGTGATTTAAAGAGACATGCCTTCTTCAAGCCAGTCAACAGGGTAGTTGGTGGGGGCTTTGAGATCTACAGAATATATGTGAAAGAGCCACATGTGGCTTCCAAGTCACAGTTTGGCTACCTCTTATAAAAGATGGTTTTCTCTTTTTATGCTTTTGTTGACCAAGATATGACTGTTTATGTATAAATGAAACTCTGTGGTATTTCTATCTTATCTTTTCTCAGTATTCGTATTGCTTATATAAAATTTAAAAAAAACATACTATCTCAAATATTAATCAATACAGCTACAAGGATGATATTTGGAGAATTTAAGGGCAGTATTATGTCTGGCACGATTAAACACATTTATCTTACCTGTATTGCATCTTAGATTAATCCACCCAGTTGTCCATCCCAGTGATAAAGTTACATTTGGAAAATTTGATGTTACAGTGTCCAGAAAAGCCTTTGCATCTACTGTGCAATTACTTCCATTTGGTCCAGGAAGAATATCTGCATTAATCCAAACAGGTTTCCTGAATTCTATATCCCCAAGAAGCTTCATTGAAGAATTCACAGATGCTAGACTATAAAGACAGGAAACTACATTCATAATGTAGCCACATGGGGAGAAGCAAACAATACATTGAACACTCCTTTTCCATAGATGGTAGGATTGATTCAGATAATCCCCACATCATCACCGCCTACAGTAACTTTTAAGGATCCACAAAATAACGAAGTACCAATACAGGGCATTAGCACAGATGATGAATGGATTGAGAAATGACACATACTGAAGTGCAACATGAATATTAAGCAGAACATTACTAAATGTGATCTGCTGTGTGGCTCAGGCCCTCTTTTATAATCTGTTGCAGTTTTTTGTATTCTAGTAAACCACAAATTCAGCTAAACCTAAGGCTGCTGTGATTTTGAATCAAGCTTGGAAGATCTTTATAGTAAAAACTAAAGAACTCTCTAAAATGAGGTTATTTTAACAATTTAATTATTATGGGATGGATCCAGACTAAATTGGCAACTTCCACCGATCCCCCTTTTCTGTGGCAGACCTCCCTTGTTCTTCAGGGTCTCCTGTCCTCCAGCAGCAGCATGAAGATCAATGGCCTACAGAAGAAGATGCGAAGTGGAAAATTTCCATTCTACAAGTGAGGAAATATAATCTGGATTCTGCCCACTGAATCTTAAAATGCAATGCAACACTGGTATAAAAATTAATTACTGCTGATTTAAAATGTTGTGTTAGCAATTTCTAACATTATAACATTAAGATAATATTTTAGACTAGTACTTAATGTTACAATGTGGTCAGTTTACACATTAAAAATCTATGTGAACTCATGGACTGTCAATGGACATGTGCCTCAAGTTCTGCACGAAGAGCTTAATTCCCAGGCATATGGGGAGGGAGGCAATCTGGACTGGGATGGCAGCATCCATGAAAAAACAGGACGACCTGGGAGTTGTCATTTGCGTAGCCATCATTATTTACTTCATTTATACCCTTGCCTTTCCTCCAATTGGGGTCCCAAAATGGCTTACAGCATTTTCTTCTCCATTCCATCCTTTGTGAGGTAGATTAGGCTGAGACTGCATGAGAGGCATCAAGCAAGCCTCCATGGCAGAGTGGGGATTTAAATTTGGATCATCCAGATCCTAGTCAAACAAAACACCATGCTGGCTCTCAATACATGTTGGCTTCCCCAGTTATTCAAACAATGCCTCATCAGGCCATTTCAGGCTAGAAAAATGGCTGTGGGGAGAAATCTTCCTTTGCATGTGTTGTGGCCCTGATCTGAAGTGGGACCCACAAACCTGGAAATGAAGTTCCTAGCACAGAAATGGTAGGTGTTTATTTATTTAGACTGTCTCCTTCCATATATGCCCAGGAGGTTGTTACATTCGGCCTCCCAACAGATGCCCGCCTTGCCTCAATTAGGGCCAGGGCTTTTTCTGTCCTGGCCCCGACCTGGTGGAATCAGCTCCCTATTAAGATCCGGGCCTTACCTGGCTTCTTAGCCTTCCTAGGGCTTGTGAAATGGAGCTGTTCCACCAGGCTTTCAGCTGAGGCTGTGGGCATCTATTCTTGATCTGGTTGGCCTCCCCAGCCAGCACTGTTGTCTGTGCTAGGAAATGGAATAAAAACTGCCATCTCTATGAGATATCATGATGTGAGACGGCTAGGCTGGCAATATGTGATGACATGGTAATTTGAGTGCTGTTGAGTTGTCTGTTGATAGAATGTTTTTATTGTATTTTATTGTTTTATCATGTTGTACTCCGCCCTGAATGGGCAGAATAGAAATATACTAAATAAATACTGGGAAATCTCTATACAGTTTCCCCTTTACCTTTTAAAATCAAGCTTGATACCCTTGCTAGTGTTTGTAACCTCCTTTAGCCACTCCTTCAGTGTAATATCACTGTTGGTTTCAGGTGGATGAGCCATGATTGGTTCACCACTGCCATTTCCTCCACAAAGAAGGATATCTCCCTCTATCATGTGGGCTGTACCTGTTTATTCACAAAAAGAGAAAGAGAGAAAATGCTTAGAAAGCTTTGCCGCGCTATATAGATCAGAATACCACTCTCATTTGTTTAGTAGTTGGAGTGTCAGACTGAGATCTGGAAGACTCAGGTTTGAACCTGCCATGGAAGCTGCTGGGTGGCCTTTAGCCAATCACATACTCTCTTGGAGAAGAAGGGAATGCTATAAGCTGCTTTGGGGCCCCACTGGGGACAGAGGCAGGATTTAATGAAGTAAAAAAATAAATAAATACCATGAATAATTGCCAGTGTGTTCCGTTATGTTTGCAACTGAATTGTGAATATGCATCATTCAGCTATTCTGTTTTCTAAGGAAGAACAATATTTTTGTCTCATTTTTTTAAAAAAAATATAAGATTGATTGAATGAAGAACGGCATTTTAGATCTAGAGACACAGAAATTGATGGCTGCTAGTAGGTTTGTTACAAGTGAATTCATAACCCAAGAGAAGTGTGTTGCCTGGTAGCAAGTGATTCAGTTGGATGTCAGATTTAAGAGCCATACATGTCATAGGCTTGGCTGCTCCAATTCCACAGTAGGGCAGGGTAGCCAAATTTCCCAATTAATCAAATATTTCCATTTCACAGAAGAAAATAAGATGCACCTTTGCACACTTAGAATTCCTTGGCTAACATCTCTATGAAAAAGTGAGTTTTCATCATGTACAGAAAGCATACAGAGCAGACGATAACAGAAAACGCAATGCCTCAACAATGCTCCTCTCAGATGTATAAAGAATCTTAGTAAAAACTATACTTATTCACAGAAAATAATACTTCAGGGGTGCCTGCTTACAAAGCCAACTTGCTAGAGACAAATTTTTAAGACCAGTCTCACAAACACCTATGCTGTTTAAATCTCTTTCAATTCAGTGGGATGTCAACAGTGCAGCCAAAGATTTGCTAGAGTCCAAAAGGAATATATCTTGCACAAGCTAAAGTGAAATTAGTAAGAGCTCACTAGGGATTTGCCTAATTATTTTAAACTACATTTGTCAGGAGGCATTCATGATGCCTTTTACCTAGGGTTGTCAGCACCCTCCTGGCAACCAGGAGGGGATTGGGGGGGGGGGGGCTTATCAGAAGTGGGAGGGGGGACCAGATGACATTGCAATGACATGTCCTGCAAGTGACATTGTGCAGTGATGTCAGCATGATACTCGGGATTTTGGGGGGAAAACTATGATAAATTTGGTTTCTACCATAGAATTTTTGCCCAAATACCATAGCAGTGCCCTGACTTTGCCAATGTGATGATGTCACTTCTGGGTAATGCTGGAAGTGAAGTAGACAAGCTGCTGCAATGTCAACTGAGCCTCACTCTATTTCCAGGTAAACTTAATTGAATAAACCTGAATAACATTTTGAGTAGATAAGGTTGCTAGCTGTGAGTTGGGAAATACCTGGAGATTTGGGGAGTGGAACCTGAGAAGGGTACGGCTTGGGGAGGGGAGGGACTTCAGTGGGGGAATAATGCCATAGAGTCCATCTTCCAAATCAGCCATTTTCTCCAGGTGAACTGATCTCAGTAAGCTGGAAATCAGTTGTAATCCCAGGAGGAGATCTCCACCCACCACCTGGAGGTTGGCAAGTCTATGAGAAGACCTGCTTGGGATGATAATGTAAGATTGATGGTTGATGCACACAGTAACATCTCTTCAGTCACTGTTCTTATAAGACACATAATTGTTTAATTCATTTACACCCTGCCTTTACATTATTCTCCCCTCTTCCATTTTATCTTCACAACAACCTAGTGAGGTAAGTTAGGTTGAGAGAGTGTGATGGGCCAAGGTCACCCAGCAAGTCTCCATGGTATGTGTGGGGATTCAAACCTGGGTCTCCAAGTCACTAGTCTGACACTCTTAATTACTAAGTGCTCTAGAGCCCCTTCTTCACATGACACAATAACATCAGATCTGGATGCATTTCAGCAACATGCTGCATATAGCTACAAACAGTGACAGCCTTTGGAAAACGTTGCTTAGCACACCAAGTACAATCATATTTTCAGGGTTCTGATTCTAACCACACAAACTGGAAAAAAAATTTCTGGTAACAAAATGGGATGCCATATAACTATATTTATGACTAAACGAATACAAAAATGAAACTGCCTCTCTTCTTCCAACAAGCCAACCATAATGCTATTGTACTTCAGTTTCAGAATTTCTACAGGAACTGCTTCTGTACTATGCTGTTTAATTAAATTCAAGCCTTTACAATTTGTATATTTTCAAATATACCTTCCAATAGATACTCACTTTGTATTGCCTCTGTTATTTGTAATTTACTGTTTGCTGCGTGATACCACAGGATTTCAGCTCCATCTCTTATTTTAATTTGCTTAGTATTCAGAAAATAATCCAATATATTTTCAGTCCAAGAGCCTACAGTGAGAACATTAGTGTGGATAAAAATTCATGAAAGAAAGCTTGAAACTGCTTATTAAACCACATTTATATGAGACTGGGCCCCAGGTAGAAGTAGGATTGCTAACCTCCAAGTTGAGCATAGAGATTTCCTGAAATTACAACTGATTACAGGTATCAGTTCTACTGGAAAAAAATGTCTGCTTCAGAGGGTGGACTCTATGACACTAGACCCAGCTGAAGTCCCTCTCCAGACTCTACCCCTAAATCTACAGGAATTTCCAAACTGGGGTTGGCAACCCTAGGCAGATGTCTTTCTCATAGCTTACTACCTGATTCTTTTGCCTGGAGGTGCTAGGGATTGAAAAGGAGACCTTTTGAATACCATCCAGATGCTCTACCTTGAGCCACAGTACACCCCCCCTAAATGGGATAACAGTTAAGAAACACTGGCTCTAAGCTTACCCACTGACCACTCTAGTAGAAGTGCTCCTCAATCTGAGTTGAACAATACCTATGCATGGTGCTCAGCTACGTGTGTTAGAAAAAATCATAATATGTTGTAACAGATGAACCTTTTGGAGCCACTACATATAAATTCCTGAACAACGGCAGCATCAGCCTGTCGCATCAAAGCCAAAAAAAGGAGTACCTTTATTGTGGCGTCAACATTCATATAACTACAGCCATATCAACCACATGATGTGTGTCAATCAAATTATTAAACATCAGTGTGATGATTAGACTAGGTTATGGGAGACCTAGGTTCAAATCAAAATGGTCGATTGTGATCTTTTGACCTACCGCCTCGCCGACATAGTAGTGAAGGGAACGGCCTTACAGTGGTTTTCCTCCTTCCTCTTGGGTTGGGGACAGAGGGTGCCAAATGGTGACACAATCTCCCAGCGGTACCCATTAGAATATGGAGTGCTACGGGGAGCAATCCTGTTGCCAATGTTGTTTAATATCTATATGCACCCCCTTGCCAGTTAGTATGGCGGTATGGGTTGGGTTACCATCAATACGCCATTGACACCCAGCTCTAGCTGTTGATGGTCAGCCACCCAGACTCTGCCTCAGAAAATCTGACTGTGCGCTTGAGGCCATGACGGGGTAGTTGCAACAGAGCTGACTGAAACTAAATCCATCTAAAAGGGTGGGATGGGTATAGGAATCAAGCTCCCAACCATTGGTGGGGCACTTCTGTCACTGCGCCAAGGGTTCGGAGCCTTAGGGTGATCTTGGATACCTCATTGTCTGCGGAGGCCCAGGTCACCACAGTAGCCTTCTACAATCTACAGCAGGCAAAACAACTGGCTCCCGGCCTATCCATCCAGGATCTGGCCACAGTGAACCATGCAACAGTCACTTCCAGACTAGATTACTGCAATTTGCTCTATGCTGGCTTGCCCTTGAATCTGATCCAGAAACTCCAACTGGTGTAGAATGCTGCAGCATGCCTGCTTGCTGCAGTGCCTATACAGGTGCACCAGCTGCACTGGTTACCAATTGAGTACAAGATCTGGTTCAAGGTTTTAGTTCTGACCTTCCAAGCCCTGAACAGCCTGAGAACAGCATATCTGCGAGACCACCTCTTCCGGTATATACCCCGGAGAACCTTACATTCCATGGATCAACATCTGCTGGTAATCCCTGGCCCAAAAGAAGTCCACTTAGCCTCAACTCAGGCTACGGCATTCTATGTCCTGGTCCCTACCTGGTGGAACAAGCTCCCACTGGATATTAGGACCCTGCAGGGAGTGTTGCAGTTCTGCAAGGCCTGTAAAACAGAGCTGTTCCACCAGGCATTCAACTGAGGCGGTGGACATTTTGTTATTCTGTGGCCTCCCTGCTGCAGGGACCCTGATGAAATAACTCTGTCGACCTATAACTTATCGCAGCTGGGAGATGTATGGAAGGAGTGGAGGCAACTGATACCACTAACTGCAGAATTGGAGTTTGTTTTTAGACTGTTATATTGTTTTTAGATTGTACATTGTTTTATTATATGTATCTGATTTTAACCATGTATTATTGAGTGTTGTTACCCACTCAGAGCCCATTTGGGAAAGGATGGGCTATAAACAGAAAATAATAAATAAATTAAATACATTCCAACTTGTAGCATGAAGCTTTCTGGGTTACCTTGACCCAGTCAGTCTTTTCTCAGCCTTACCTGCTGTACAGCATTGTGTTGAGAATCGCATGGAGGACTCAAGAACAATATAGGCTCCTCTGAGCATCTTGAACAAAGGCTTGAATAAAAATGTGTTCAATAATTAAGTCCAAGCTCCTGTTCAACCATTCAGTTTGTCAGGTGGTCCTTGCCACCCCCCTTGTTTAAGTGGCCAGATTGTTTTGAGACCAAACAAATGGAAATAGCCATATATTGCTGCCATGACCTCCCTGACAAAAGTAGGACAAAAGAATCCAGGAAACAAAGTTTGAGTCCAATGGAATCTTTAAAACCAACAAAGTTTTACACAAAATCTAAGCATTTGTGCATCCAAACTTTTGTATAAAACTTTGTCGTCTTAAAGGTGCCGCTAGTCTCAAACTTTGTTCTGCTGCTCCAGATCAACACAGCTGCCCACCTAAAACTATCCTGGTTCTACCACAGATGAATTCTCATAACCAACATCTACCTCAGCTGACACATTTTATATAGATGGGTGTGTGGCTGTGTTCGGGTTTTTGGTGTTTTTTTTTAACTACATAAGATGGGGAACCCATGACAGGTATCTTTTTCCATTTTAGGGAGGCGGCCCGGCTATTTACAATCTTTGTTCTGAACTACATGTGAGCATCTTGATGAGAATATACAGAAACCACCAGACTCTCTTTCTAATACAGTATCGAACAAATACGTAAACCCAGCTTGAAACCGGCCAAATCAGACTTTCGTTTGCTTAACTCTCGCCTTCTTTTTGAAGAAAAATCCCTTCTTTCTTCAATATAAAACCCTCTCAACTGCTACCTTCCCCCTCTGAGGCGTCTGCTTCCAACCGGGGGGGGGGGGGCGGACTCGGTCTCCCCTCCCCGCAGGCCACGTTCTCCACGAGGGGCGGGCACAGCTCTTACCCTGCTCGACCCCGGCCATAGCCGAGCTGCGAAGGTGTCGAGGTCGTACAGAACTCGATGAAGTCGGCGAAGACTCGAGGTAGAAAGATCAGTCTGCAAACGTTTAAGAGAACTGCAAGATATCCTTCCGCCAAGGGTTTTGAAGCAGGACGGAAAACATCCGTGAGAAAAGAGTTACACCCCACCCTGGCCACTTTCCTCCCGTGCAGTACTACGAAAGGAGGACAGCTGGCAGGGTGAGATTAGTCGAGTCGCTCTTGCATATCCGGAGGAGTTAGTTTATTTCTAATTTGGTATGGCCCCTTTAAAAATAAAAAGTCCCAGAGGCTCTCCTGCTTCCGACTAAAGAGTCTGTCTAACAACACGCTGAATCCTTCCCAATCAATAGAAGGCTGAATTTTAGTCCTCCGGTTGTTTGTGCTGGGATGGAGACTTGAAAGTGATAGCCTTCTCTCCCCCCCCCCCCGCCCTTTGTGTGTGTGTTCTTTTTCTTCTTTCAAATAAGACAGATCTGAAAGGCCTTAATTGGGACTCAGTAGTTATGGTCACAAAGCAGTTTTTTATAATCAGTTAAAGGGAAACAAAGATATTTTGATGCTTACTATTACACAGATCATTGGACCTTGAGTAAGTCAAGGGCAGCCACAACCCTCCCTCCACCCACTGGCCCACTAGAATTTTACGGGGGCTTTTATGGCAGTCCAGAGTCAGACCCACTTTATCTGTTGAATACAGACTTTTCTCAAGTTTGTAATCTGGTCTGATCCCAGTATCTCTTAGAAGCACAACTACCAAGAAAACAAACCTGTTCGATTCCAGGATGGAAATGTTGACTGTCCTTTCATTAGGGGTTTCAAAGCAATAAAGCTTGGTGCAGTTTCTGGATATGCCCTCCTCCCCCAAATCAATATGTAAAAGCGTTATTTTGTTTCAAGATAACCCCAGAAGGGAGAGATGTCAGCCTCTGAAGGGCATGGAGAAGTTCGGGCCAGCATGGGAGAAGTGTTACCTGAGGTGAGGCAACCCCAGAGGTTTAAAGCCAGTTTGGTGTAGTGGTTAAGTGTGCGGACTCTTATCTGGGAGAACCGGGTTTGATTCCCCACTCCTCCACTTGCACCTGCTGGAATGGCCTTGGGTCAGCCATAGCTCTGGCAGAGGCTGTCCTTGAAGGGGCAGCTGCTGTGAGAGCCCTCTCAGCCCCACCCACCTCACAGGGTGTCTGTTGTGGGGGAGGAAGGTAAAAGAGATTGTGAGCCGCTCTGAGACTCTTCGGAGTGGAGGGCGGGATATAAATCCAATATCTTCTTCTTCTTCTTCTAAAGTGGAGGGTGTTGCATCATGTTGCATGGTTGCCAACTCTTAAATTTGAAAATTCCTGAAGGGGGGAGCGCAAAGCTAGGGGAAGGCTGGATTTGGGAGGGGAAGGCGCTTCGGATAGAATGCCATAGACTTCACCATCCAAAGCAGCCATTTTCTTCAGGTCTAAAACCCATTGTCTCGACAACAGTTATAATTCTGGATTATCTCCTGGCCCACCTGGAGGTTAGCGACTGTACCTCACATGGGTAGCCACAACCCTCCCTCCACCCATTGGCCTATTAGAATTTTACGGGAGTTTTTATGGCAGTCCAGAATCAGACTCACAAACTGCTGATTTGAGAGGGTATGTTGGTTGTTAGTGGAATTTTCAGCTCAGATTTGTTCTAATATGCCTTAGGTGGCAGTGGTACTGAAGGCAGCAGCATCACAGTAATATGACTTCCTGTCCACTTTCAAATCAACTGTAACATTTAATTTCATGGGTCACTCTTCCTTGTTCTCCTCTGCCTGTAAGCTTCATAGGCAACACACATTGGTCATCAGTTCTAGGAGGGACTGAGCCTTTCCACTAACAAAGCTGGAATAGTTTAATTGCCTAAGACCTTACAGAGTTTGTCAGAGTGAATGGGAGATGAGCTGTTGCTTAGAAACAAATACCACAGAAAGAAATACAGCAAGGATGAAGGCTGCTAGGTAACAGACAACACAGGACAATAAAATCTGACATACAAAACACAGAATCCATTGACATACAAATACAGTCTGTCATTGCATTATAGCAACCATTTATAGAAAATCCAGTTGCAAATTATTGTACAACAGACACTTTCCAATGAAACATACTACTTCAGGGTGCAGCTACGGAATTTTTCAAAGTTCCCATACTGTATCTACATGTAAAAAGATAGCCAATAACCCATGCAAGGAATTAAACAGGGCAGGGAGTTTTTGCAAAAAGTATTAAAAATGTCATTTTCCATCTGCAGTTCAAACAAAGAGATACAGCCTAATCCACTAATTCTTCTGCTGTGGGGTCCAGGTTAAATGCAGTAACTGGCAAGGTATCCAACTTGAATAACCAGGACTTTGCTCTCACCAAGCATCTCACTTAAAACAGGCAGCTACACATGCTTCCTAAACTCAACAGCACAACATCCATCTAGGATCCACAATTCTGTTGTGCTAAGCATTCTTATCTGCTTTGCCTGGAATAGACACTGTGTTAAATGCAAAACCTTGTGTGTGTTTTTGACTTACCAGTGTCAAGTTTAAACCAGGGCAGAGCTCAGAAGTAATGCAAAGGACACATGCTTGATTGTGTTGGTGGTAGTGAGATTTCCCATAAGCAGGCTTAAAAAGAATTAGAAATCAAAATCCGTATGTCAAAGTACACCTTTGGAACAAGGGATAAGCCTCTATGTTAACCATCACTGAATAATATTGTGAAAATTTGTAAACTGATCTTATTAAAATCTAAATTGCACTGATCTAATTCTGTGTAAAGCTAAATCCATGCAAATTACACCAGCATTAAACACAAGACAAAGGTAATATTTTATTGAACAATTTAATTGGCTTTTTTTTGTTCAAAACCAATTAATCATTTAAGGCTTTTCCTCTGAAGTGCTGTGTGTATGCGTGCACACACACACTCTTGATACCAGTTCAATTCAGTCACGTTAAAATGTTGCATGTTAATGTTTGTTGGCGAAACATTAACCTGGAGCCAAAATGTTAAACCAGTTCTTATTTTGCTTGGGAAAAATGGAGTACAGATGAGCCTTAAGGACAGATAAAGCTGAGATATCCTATAGAATGTCTTTTTTCTGCTAATATTTATTTAGAACAAAAAACTTATCTAAAACGTTTGCAGCCCTTGAAGCAGCAAAAGGTTTAAAGATATTAAAATCAACTTTAAAAATAGGACATACAAGTGGGGACCTGCAAGAAACTTTTAGGCGTGCTAATCTCATTGCCCTTACCTTTGCTTCCTCCTTCATCCTCCACTTCTTTCTTCCTCCCAGCTCTCCCCCTTCTCACTTTATGTCTCCTCTCTCACTTCTGTATGCCTACTGTCACACTTTCTTTCCTCTTCTACCTCCTCACTCTTTCTTCCAGCCTCAACAGCACTACCAGTGCTCCTGGCCACCTGCCTGCTCACTTGGCAACTCCCAACACACATCGACAGCAGCAGTGACTCTCCTGGCCTCACACCATGGCTCCAATTACCTCATCTATCCGCTCACACTTTAGAGAAGATTTAAATGGAAATCTTCAATACTCACCTGGGGATCCCTTCCCCCTCTTTATTTCCCCCAGTCATTGCTAGCTAAGAGAGGAAAGGGGTACCCCCTATCATGGCTCCTGCCCCTCCCCACACTATTGCAGCTGGGCTTCTGAACTCCCACCTCCAAACTACCTTCCTGACATGAACACTGGAGAGCCTCTACGCCTTTGTGGATGGGCCACTGGCTCCTGAAGCTCCTCTGCCCACAAAGCTTCTGCCACCGAGTCTCTGTGATTCCATCCCTGACCCCAGGTTCCAATTCCAGGCCAGCTGCAACTCCCTGAACCCCTCCCACCCTCACAGCTGAAGCCAGATATTAAATATTTTTCTGCAAACCTAGGGGGTGCCCCAATTTTGCAGAATTATCTTAGCCTCCACATGGCCGATATGCGGATTTAGATATCCACACAGATGTCAGCCACATGTGGCTAACTCTGTATAAACAATGATTAAAACAAACAAGGAGGGCCAACTAAGGAACACCAGACAAAATAAAAAAGTCTTCACCCACTGGCAGAAGAGAGCAATAGAGGGAGCCACACAGGTTGCCAGCCATCTAATCTCCAATGATGGAGGCATCCAAAGTAGGGTCCCTGAATAATTATAGGGAGTAGGCAGTCCTCAAGGAATACAGGTCCCAAGCGGAATAGAACTTTAAAGGTCAACAACAGCAGTTTAAAATGGGCATAGAAGTGTATTAGAAGCCAGTGCAGATGGCACACGATTGGAGCAATTTCTATGCCAACTGGAGTTTCTGGACAATCTTCAAGGGCAGCCCTACACAGAGCAAAACGAAGTAATCTAATTTCACCTACATGAAAGCGATCTGGCTGCAACATCTTTCACCCATTGATTGCCAGGATTGATCTGGCTGACTAGGCAGGTGTCCTCTTCCTTCCTCACCACTCTATGTATATCCTTCCTGAAGCTGCACGCTCAATGGAAGAGGATGACCATCCTAGATAGGAGTGCACCGTTCTTTGGTCAAGGGTTATATTATACATTACACTGTGTTTCCACAAATCAAATTGCTTATTGCAGCCTATTTATCAAGCTGTAAAGTAACCAGATTTTAATAATATTAAATACAACCACTTATGGTTTTGTCAGATATACATGGATGTACCGGGACATTTATCACTAGAACAAAGAAAAAAGCCCTTCAAGCTGATCCATTTCCTACTCTCCCTTACAAAGCAGTCATTTTGAAAGCTAAACACAAATACTAGTTTATTCTTTTGATATCATGGAGAACTGCATTTAGTTCTAAACCACAAAGTCTTCAATTTTAATATGAGGGTGAGATGGACAGAAGGAAACAAAAGAGCAAGGAAGTGTGAAAATTCAAGCACTTCATGGCTCACTTCCATGTCATCTGAATGCAACCATTGCCATAAAGTTCTTCACCTTTAAAACAGATGTACAGATCTTTATGCTTACTTTCTGGAAACCTGAAATAGTTGATAGGCTGATGATACAAATGATATCAGACACAAAAATGAAAGATTTTTTTTAAAATCCGGGTGATCTATCAAGACCTTTTAAAAGTTGTCTCATTGTTAAGCACTTGCTAGCTCCATTTATTAAAAAGTAGTATTTATACATTTGTAAGAATTGTAATCCTCTTTATAACACTGTACTAAAACAGTGTAGTACTGTTATCTATAAACTGACTGAAATTATCAGTTTCCAAGATCTCATAAGCCTGGCTGTTATGTCAAAATTGGTTAAAATTACTTCTATACAGTATGTTGTACAAACTATAGTTACTTATTATGGGTCAATTCTTAATGTTCTTTGTCACAGCTGCCTTCCTTTATTCACAAATATCCAGCACTTAAGATATGGCATTTTTGCAGAGTGTTAAGTAATCTTTAGCTGGCCCACAGTATTATAGTTCTTAACATAAAAGAATGCTTTGACTCAGTGATAATTCTTGGACAAAATCTTCTTTTCAATCTGCTAAATATCTACGCTATCCTAACAAAGTGCAGTATGTGTTTAGATATGTGTTTATTTTTAGTTGATGTAATTTGGATAAATATGTCCTGTGACTCTCAGAAAGGAATCCAAATATTAAAACATATTAATGTCACAGTACAATATTATAACATTTTAATGAAAGAAATCACACACATGATTTTCTTCTGTCTGTAACAAATTAAGCAATTTATCAAACCTTAGGTTAATTAGGTACTAATTTCAATAATTTTCCTCATACATAAATGCTTTTTTACTGCAAATATCCCCAGTATAAAAATAAGTACAGTATAAAGAACCTCAGGTATGTTACAGTAAACTGTTCATGAAAATCCACACTTAATACATTGCTCTCCCTAAAAAAAAACAGGGCTACCAAGAGAAAATTCTCAAAAATTAGAGAAGAGAGCACAGACAGGCTTTATGCCTGATTCACTGCTACAGGATGACTACTTTAAGGGTCATCTAGCTTGTTACTTATTCTTGGAAAATCCAAGAAACAACTGTATATCAGAGCACAAAAGAAAAAAAAGACTAGGTATTTAATACAAAGAGTATCCTTGTGTTCAACAAATCCGTTATAAATATATAACAAAGTTTACATGGGCACAGTTTAAGACTCTGAGGCACCATTATATACTTCAAATGTCCTGATGTATTTAAAATCAAAAGTTTCAAATATGAAGTCTTACAAAATCATCACACCTGGCAGAAACATGTTCTGTGCAAACTATCAGACATTTCAAATATGCCTGTTCTTTAGTAATTATAAGATTTTAAATTTTAAATGTATTTAAATCCCAACTGCAGGACTCAGAAACTCTTCTGTTTCACTTAAATATGTTCATGCTGGGGGAGACATACATTACCAAAAATGGCTCAATCAGATAAAATCAACATGAGATCTGCATCAATCATAAAAACACTTATTTCAGAAAGACCTACATGGGCATCCTTCAGTATTGTCACACATGCTTGTATTACTCTTCAATGTCTGTATTAAGTGTAAAGTTTCAGAACACTACAAAACTGTATGTTTTTAACTGTATGCTTCCAGGTTGAGGTTAAAGAATATATTTACTTTTTAAAAAGCAAAATACTTTCTTAAAGATGTGTTACCAAATCATTGTTTTTTTAAAAGATAAACCTAAATGTTTCAATGTGTAATGCAACTGCTTTGGTATCGGTAAGTGCTAGCAATCAATTATATTATGAGAGATTCGGTAATAAAAAATATTAATTCAATTTCCAGTGGTAGTTTTGTAGCATCTGATGTTCCACCATGGATCACAGGAATTAAAGCACTGTCCAGATCATTTAGATAGTGCTGGGGCAAAAGCTGGTCTCCAGAGCCTGCCTGATATTCCACCTAAAAATGAAAAATACATGCATAAGACCATTGCTTATTCATATCTGTTTTCTGATCTTAATGGTTTAAGCAACCTAAAATTATAGATGATGATAATCATCATCAATTTATAACCTGCCCTTCCCTCAACGGGCTCAGGGTGGGTAACAACAGTTAATAAATATACAGAGTTAAAATTAATTCATACATTAAAAAAAATAACAATCTTAAAAACAGGTCAAATTCTGCAGATGGCAATATAAAATTGCACCCACTCCGCCCATACATCCCCAGCTGGTACAAGACAGAGGACATAGCTTTAATGTAGTGGGTCAATTCGACATAAGTATTTCAGCAGGGCCGCTGTAGCAGGAAGGCCAGAGACTGACAAGTGTTCACCACCTTAGTTGAAGGTGGAAGAACTCTATCTTACCGGCCCTGCACAACTGTTAACATTTTAACATTGTTTAATATTTTAAGAAGGGGGGTGAAATGAACAAGGAAGAGGAATTTTAAAAAAATCATACTACTACATGCTGCAGAAAAAACATTTTCAGGCAGCTAGCAGATAGTAATGCAGATTTTAACACAGCAGATGACAACTGCAGCTAAGAAGAGCCAAGCTCCTTGCACTCTGACATGGCCTATGGTTGAATCCAGCCTGTGTCTCTACTCAAAGATTAAGATCTTGTTTAGAGGCATCACTGCCCCCCAGTGGCTGTTGTGTCTCTGGCTAGTGAATGGTGCTACATAGTACCACTAATTTATCCTGCAGCAATTTGTTGTGACTAACAACAGGGAAGGTCAGGGAAGTAAACTCCCAGTAGTTGCTATCATCCTCTGCAAATAGTTAGGTTGTTCTGTCCACTTATGGATGAAATAAGGTCATATGTCTTTCGTATGTTGAGATGACAACTGCTACACAATACTAGACAATGCATGAGGTACACAATATATAACTAGACAAAAATGGAGGGATAATTTCCCCCTCAATTATTTTGTCAGTTCATTTTATATAGCAGAATTAAGATATGTGTAACAAACAGGTTAGGAGATGATGGTATGTGGTCTGATCTTTCCTCAAGTCCCTTGGGAGGTGGCAGAGGGGCTGGAAGCTGAACAGCTCCTAAGCAGTTGGTAGCATCTGCTGAACTCCTTTCCTTTCACCTCTAAATGGCAAGTTACAATCCAAATAGGCTTTATATTATTATAAACCATGTTGATGTATAACTGTATAATTTTAGTAGTTACCATGTCAGTATCTATGGAGACTCGAAGACCTATCTTGTTCATTCCATTATTTTTCAGCGTTTTGAGATGATGGCAAAGAGCAGCACAACAAGCCAATGCGATTTCTTTAGCAAATTGGTAAGGAGGATGGCTGTATAGTTCACTAGTCTTCACAAGATAGAACACCTGGAATGTAATTAAATAGTCAGCAGTTAGCAGAGTTAGCAAGATAGTTACTTAACAGCATAAGATCTCTTAAGCAATGCTCAGTGAGAGATATAATGGATCAGTGGCTCTTTAACTCACTACTGCTCTCCACTTAGGCATAATCATAACTGAATACCCCCAAATTAAAAAATCAGGGCATAACAACAACTCTGGATGAAATAACTTTATTTATATTAGTGTATTTATGATATAAACATATGATCTAGAAATCTCAGACACATATTCAATGAGATTCCTATACTTGATGTCTATCAGCCAACTCCATATTAAAATTGATTCCTATTTGCTTTGTTGCTTGTTTATCATACGGCAGAGTTACACACACAAAGTATATAATAATATAAAATATGTAACCAAGTTGACACAATGAGATTGGGCAATCCTCCTAAATATGAATATCTAAATTTTCAATCTACTCAATCACAGCTGAGGAGAGTTCAAAGAGCTCTGTCACATCTCCCTGGAAAGCACGATGCTCACATTCCCATGACAGATAGAAAATAGTTTGGCAGGCTGCACCACAATTGCATTCAGGTTCTGGTATTCTGTCCCATTTAAACACCAAGTCTGCACAACTCCCAAAGTATTCTATTAGCTGTCTTCCATACTTTACATGTCAAGTCAAATTCTGAGGGCCTCTCATTGGTTTTTATCATATTATGGATATTGGGTGGAATTGATTGCATCCATGTTTGCAACCATTTATGTCCCAATCAAAATTCTGTGATTTCAGGACTTCTGCAGATCTTATTGCTGGGTGTTGGGATCTTAATCTGGATAGGCCTCCATCAGCCATGTTTTCAGTTATCTTTCTATATTCATGAAGAGCATCTTGTCTTTGGAGATGTGGGGGACCAATGTGGCACAACTTGGTTAGTCAATAGGTTCTGCAGGTCTGTAAAATAGAGCAGTTCCACTAGACCTTTGGATGAGGTGGTGGGCATCCAATAAACCTGGCCTCCTTTGCTGAAGCCTTCCATCCTCATGTGGCCTATATTAAGAAGACTTCTCCACTAGCTGTCAGAAGATACTGCAACTGGGAGACAGGGCTGCCTAAAATTCTGACTGCTACCACATTCGCCCCTAAAGTTATGAACACAACCACCCCAATTCATAGACAGTCCCATTAAGAATCAATATGCTGGTGTTCAATTCAAAAATGTAAAAAGATTATATGGATATGAGAAATTTATAATAAAATGTATAGTACTTTTTAAAAATTACTTTTAAAATGTAGCATCAAAATCCAATTTAAGTACAGTACAGCATAAAAATCCAATTTAAACTTGATGGGGTGGGGGAAGGATAGGAGGGTGAAAACAGCCCTACAAGAATTCTGTCTCTAACAGATACCTGGGCTTCTGAATTGATGTAACTTTCATCCTATGAAAGTTCTTGGATTTGCCCAGTTTCTGACCCCAACCTATGCACTATCTGATTATCTGCTTTTTATGATAGGTAAGAAAAAGATATGTGAGATAACATAAAGGAACCTATTATATGGTGAAAGCTGTGAGAAGAACCTGCAGAAAAAGCAAATGTGAAAAAGCAGTTATACAGATCTTTGTTAAAATGTTGCTAATCCGAATCCTTTGACATACAGCCACCAGTATCATCATTCCCTAGGTTAAAAAAAAATAAAATCTGAATACTGGCATTCAATCAGAAAAAATAGCTGAAGTTTGTTTTTACTGCTGAGATCTCAAGGCCAAGTAATGTTTGTGCTTTCCAAAGCAAAGGCAAAAAACAAAATGCGGTTGGGTTAAAGACAAAGAACCTACTGTTCCATACATACATTTACAGCTGTATGAAAGAACTATCACCAGACAAACGCTACATATACAAACAACAGATAGTATAATATTTTAATGGTGGTGGAAAGTGCCATCAATTTGCACTCATAGCTGAGTTACGGCAACCCCATAGGGTTTTCAAGGCAAGAGACATCCAGAGGGGGTTTGCTATTGCCTTCCTCTGTGTAACAAACCTGGATTTCCTTAGATGTTTCCCATTCAAATACTAAGCAGAGCCAAGCCTGCTTAGTTTCTGAGATCTGATGAGATTGGGCCAGTCTTCAACACCCTGGTCAGGGCAACATTTTTAACATCATTCCTTAATCTCAAGTGAATATTTTTTACTTACCAAATTTTTTTTTACTTACTTCGGTACATTTTATAAGTTTTCCATCCATTTCAAAATCTTCTTCTTGAACTATTTTTTCACTCTGAATTCCTTCCATTGACTTTCCATCTATTGGACTTGTAATTCTATGAAGTAAGGTAACACTGCATTAATTACACCAATTGGCCACCACAGATAATTCTTCTTCTACACACTGTGAACAATGTTTTGGGCACGAATATATGACAGATTAAACAGTTATGCTCTCTCGTGTTCCCTGGTTTATCATTTTAATTTTTTAAATCAGTAGGCTGAATGCCTAACTAACATCCAGGATCCAAAAAGTTGCTTAACCTTCTATCAGCCCAATGGAATTTTGGTTCTTTTGAACAGCTAATGCAATATCAGAAATGTTTTTAGACTACTTTAGAAAGAATATTTTATCATTTGGGAAAGAGAATGGGCTACTTTGAGAAAACAAGCCCCTTTCGATTCTTCAACCACTTTTGCTGTTCTTTGAGAGTCGTGGTCAAAATCTCCAAGACATAAACAATGCATTCTCAGTGTACAATTTTGTGACTCAACAGCTTACATATCTCTGTATTGTCCACTTGGAATACTACAGCCATAAAAATGTAAACCTGCTAGTTACTTAAGGTACATGTACACAAACTCTGCATAAACCTTCTGAGAAACAGTACAAAGTGAAATTACAATTAAACTTAGAACCTGAAGTAGCTGTTTCCCCCATAACCAAAAGGCCTAGCAAACAAAACAAATATGTTTTCACTCAGTGCCTTTGTGAGGAACCCCCAGCCAGAGGCTTTACTCGGGAGGGCGACCACTCTAAATTTCTCCCCAGTCACCTTCCCTCAATCAGACTCACAGAAATCCTGTCAGAATTAGTAATAATTGGCACCAGACAGTTTTAAAGTTAAAAATCACAAAATATTTATTAGATAACAAAAGGCAAGGAGGGGGATGAAATATTGATTATAACTGTTCAATATTAAAAGGCAAATCAGTTGGAAGAATAAAATAATTTCAGAGAGTAGAGACTTTTTCAGGCTGAGGTAAAAATATAACAAGACTTTGACAGATCTTTAAAATAAACAATAAACCAGGCAGGTTTCAGAGTCCCACTAGACTCTACTTCACACAGGCTGTCTGTGTCTTCTGGGCACTGAATGCTGTTTCTTCATATGTCTTACCCTAATTTAGGCAGTGTCAAATCGTATAAATAACAAACTTCAATCACTCTTCCACTGGTGTCAGTATTCTCCCTCACAGACCCTTTCACACTAGCTATCTTCCAGGACTCGCACCCCTCAATACCGATGCGTCTTAGCCCTACACTTAGTCCTCTGGTCTGAGTCTTGGGTACCTCTGCTGACCACCAGAATCCAGTTCTCCCCTCAGTGTGTAATTGTGTGATCTAGTTTGTACTTGGAGATTGCCTGATCACTGGCAAAATCTCCCTCAGAGTTTCAAACTGTCTGAAAGCTCCCTTTTCCAGACAGAGTCCACCCAGCTCTGTCTGGCACAAGGAGCCCATCCACTCTGGCCGCTCTCAGCCCCTCATCCAGTTGATTTTACAGCTGCCCGGCCTAAGCCCACTGTCTTCACTTCAGACTGGTATTCTGAAGACTTCTCTCAAAGACCCCCTGGCTAAGACTAAAAATCCTGAGGTGATTTTCTGCTGAGCATACCTCAAAAGGATACTTTTCTGTTGCTCAGGCAATCGCCGCAAGCCTGTTTCTCAGCTACTCAGGCTAAGGGCCTGAGTCCATCACAGCCTTTGTTTAAGATCTTAAACTGGCAGTCCATTATGTAAAGGAGAAAGCATTTCTTTAAATTCTCAGGTCCCAAACCATTTCAAGTTTCAAAGTAATAACAAGTGCACCTTGAACTGTGATCAAAAGCGAGTAAGCAGCCAGTGAAAATTTTTGAGCAGTGGCAAGTTTTTAAACAATCTTGAATATTTTGAACTAACCTAAGTTTTCCAGCAGTCTTCAAAGATAAACATCAAATATATCACACTGCTGTGGATCTGGGTGCAATCACAGCATAGATAAACAGAGGCTAAATCATGTATCTCAGGAAAAGGCCTAAATGAAGTTGGACAAATGTGCTACATGCAAAGAGGATACCTGCACCTTCATTTATAAGCATGAATTTGATTATAAAATCATTAAACTACAGAGTTGTTCCTTTGTAATGAGTACAGTGGCATCCAAAATAGGCTGCTTTTCCAGATCATCGACCAACAAAATGCCTCCCACAACTCTATATTATACAACAGTGAACACAATGTGACACCCAGAAGCACCATAGACACCCAGCTCTATATTATACAACACTGAACCCAATGTGACACTCAGAAACACCATAGTGCTCACTGCTGTGTTTCCTGATGCCATCTGCTTCTTGAATCTTACTGGCAGAATCCCAAGTGTCTTTATTGGAGCAGGGGAAAAAAGAAAGCTTTGGGTCACTCCATACCAGCTGGCTAAGTTGCAATGTACAAAGTTCGTTCTGTACAATGATCATGTGCCCCTGACTTAGCCATGCAGGGTTTTTAAAATATCTTTAGGCTTGAAAACCTCTCCCTTTGGCTGGACCCGAACAACCCTTCCTATCTCTATCTCTTCCCCTAAGAAGAAAGTTACTCCCAGCTTGCTGTTTTTTAAAGAACCCAACATTTTACAGAAACTTAATATTTTAATACTTGGTCCCAACCATTTTGTGCTTAGAGCCATTCCACGATGGCTCTTTCTTTAACTCTCAGAAGTGCCTGCAGACAGCCTTGGCAATAAGAATTTAGGACTGATGTGTGGAAAAATGCAGAGCTCCATGCAAATTTCCCATCTTCTAGCTGTAATAATTAATTTAAATTCATCTAAGCAATGTGGCTAGGCTATAAACATTCTGAATAAGGTGCTAACTAGTGGTATCAAAACTCTGGTGAATATCAGCAATATATTCATCAAATCCCTAGCGAATAAGTCACAGTAGGCCTTGAACGGATTCAATTTGCGACATACAAAGAAGCCCCCTTACTACACAGCAGCTCCAAATTATAGCTTTGTTACAGACACAATAAGAGATTCCATGTTGGATCAGCCCAATGGCCCATCCAGTCCAACACGGTGTCACACAGTGGCCAAAAAACCCAGGTGCCATCAGGAGGTCCATAAGTGGGGCCAGAACACTAGAAGCTCTCACACTGTTGTCCCTCCCAAGTACCTAGAATACAGAGCATCACTCGCCCCAGACAGAGAGTTCCAGCAATACGCTGTGGCTAATAGCCACTGATGGACCTCTGCTCCATATGTTTATCCAATCCCTTCTTGAAGCTTTCTATGCTTGTAGCCACCATCACCTCCTGTGGCAGTGAATTCGATGTGTTAATCACCCTTTTATCCTTTTATCAGTTCTAACCCAACTGCTCAGCAATTTCATTGAGTGCCCACGAGTTCATGTAGAAAGGGAGAAAAGTACTTCTTTTTCTACCTTCTCTATCCAATGCATAATCTTGTAAACCTCTATCATGTCAGCCCTCAGTTGACGTTTCTCCAAGTTAAAGAGCCCCAAGCATTTTAACCTTTCTTCATAGGAAAGTGTTCCAGTGACTGCACAGAAACACTGCAACCATCACCACCATAGGGTAGTCATAAATATTTGCTCTAGTCTATGTTGAGTACTGCTTATCCTGGGTTATTCTGTACTTATGTTCTTAGAGATCTGTCAGCTTGCATCATACTTCCAAGCTCCTCAGAAAAACAAAAGCCCAAGCAAGCTCATAAGACAGTAAAAAATGTCTAGCCTCTACTGTACAAACTGCCCAAGTAATCTTTGTATTCCAGTGATGAACTGGAGCTTTGACCTGAGCCTCAGTTGTGACAACCAGAATTCCAAAGGTAGTCAGGAATTCATCCAAAGCAGCCTTGTCATGGATGCTGAAGTCCCTAGCCAATTGGTTTTATTCAATCAGTTGGCCAATATTAGACATTATAGCTTAAAAAACCCTCAAAACTCAGTTAAATACTAGTAGCCATCATACCTCATATTTGTTTTCTCTTCATTCTGCACCCAGCAAATGTCCACATATTCCCTCAGATCACCTGAGTCTACTTTACCACATGTAATTTTAAAGTCCTTTTTTCCCCTTAAAGCTTGCCGTAACCCCTCCATTGTCTCTGGAGTGATCTGCACCATTAATCCATCTGTAAATGAAGAATTATTTTACTGAATGTAAAATACTATGTTCTGCAACAGTTCAAAACAGTTCAAAACAGTAAAAAAACCGATTCAGGTGCATATGGCTATGATTTGAATGGGATCACTATAAAAAGCAAAAAAAACCCCTTGTGTAATTCTGATTTAAATGATGTAGAAGAAGTTAATAAGCTTATACTCCTAAACTCATATCCACTAAAGATTTTTCAGAAATGATGTGAAGAAAAGGGATTTAGTATTGTCACTTGGAATTATATTGACTAAGACTTCACAAATAAAGCAGAGATGAAACATTACTCAAAAAGAACTGAAGCTGTAAGAAGATGATAAAGATGTGTATTAAAATTGTATAAACTGTTTCAAAAGCAATAATGAGGAGTACACAGCAGAAAAATGCATAGAATGAACTTCTATAGTTACTTCTGTTGTTCCACAGACTGTCTAAAATTGAACTGTTCAGGGGGGTGCTTTCATAAAGGGAATTAGGGTTGTAGTTCATTGTGCTGTTTGTATGGGTTATTTGGTATGCACTACATGTTTCTGAATTTTTGTAATGCAGTTGCTGCAAAGTTAAAAAATATATCTTATATTGTTTTCTTTAGCACATCGTTTCCCTAGCTTTGTAACCTGCTTTGAGTCTAAGCAAGACAGGATAACTACAAGTATAATAAAGAAATTAATTAATCAAAGTTTATTCCAGCCCTCCTCTCCAAACAAGGAGGTTCTTGTATCAATAATTTTCACAATTTGAACTGCTACTTTTGTTCTAGAATCATGAGATGCCATACCTTCAACAATACTGGATTTAGCAAGGAATCCAGAAGATGTTTTTAGGGCTCCATTGAACACAACAAAGCTTGCCCCTGTAACTAGACAGACAACACAAAGTATTTTAAATACAGTCTGTGCTACATATAGTGTTTACAAATACTGTGGTCCTAGAAAAACAAGTCTAGGCTGGAAGCATAGTGTATGAAGTGCCTACTCACACTCTGCAGAAATCAGAACCAAAATCAAGTCTTACACTTCAACTTAAACAAAAATTTGACAGTCAGCATCAAGAAAAAAGGACTCATTTACATATTTGTCAAATATACAGTATAGGATACAAATTTAAAATACCAAGCAGGGAAACGCTGCTTACTGTTTATTTGTTAGTTTTCTACTGTGAAACAAGGAACATGATTGCTTCCTGGTGAGGAAAACTATCACCAAGTCATCTAGGGTTCTCAAGATAAAGGTGAACAGCGATGGGTTGCCATTATTTGTCTTTGCATTGCAACCCTGGACTTACTTGGTGGTCTCCCATTTGGTTAGTAAATGAGGACCAACTTAACTTCAGAGACTGGGCTAGCTGTGTCATACAGGTAAGACAAAAAGTAAGGAATCCACACTCCAGACACACAAATATGCAGCGAATGTGCCTGGGAGGATGGCGATCATTTGGGGTTTTATTTTGATTTTAAATTGTAATGCTTTCACAATTATGATTTGGAACTGTCTTAGCCACAACAAAAGGCAGGATATAAATATTTTAAATAAATAAAAATCAACAAACACAGGACATTTACCTTTCCTAGGGTGTCCAGTTGCGCTGTTTGCTTGTGTCTGATAGACTCCATCACTATTCTGTACACAAACCAAGTGAGAATCTGCTTCAGCACTAAAACTTGCTCCAATGCTAATGACATGTTCATTAGAGGTATTCATTACTTTCATCACCTGCAATTATAGAAATGTCTTATATAAAATCCTTGCTTTATTTCACTAGCCAAGTCTTCAATTAGGCTGCTATAGATAAGATTATCTATACTTAACCCATTTGACATCTATGTCAATTTCTTAATACTTCACATCCCTTTTAAAGAAGATCCATACTGCCGTTTCTGTCTGGTACAATGTAGGTAACTATCTTGTAAAACAATGGATCTGGCATAGCAGAATGCTACAAGACCATATTCAACGGTATACCATTTGGGAAAACATTTAAGACACACAGTAAGTAGTCTCTTTTAAACTTTCTCTGATATCATACACCATAAGGCCTACAGGCTTTGCTCAGCCTCCCATATGCCTGTTTTTAGAAACTCAGCAAAGCATTTTCATCCCTAGCCGCCCTGAGCCTGCCTTGGCGGGGAGGGCGGGATATAAATAAAAATTTATTATTATTGTTTTTGGCACTTTAGATTATTACTATGTGACCTTCCCACCTAAATAGGGTCCCCAAAACTTCAGCATTAAAAGAGCTTTTAAAATACATTATATATAAAATTTAAAAAATCAATAAAACATATAAACCATATAACACCACACCCAGGCAGAAGAGACAATTAACAGTTATTGGAGGTATGCCAAGCAAAACAAAAAAGTCTCCACGCACTGGCAGAAAACAACACTAGAGAGAGACAAATGAATCTCCATGGGAAGGGCGTTCCAAAGTCTTGGTGCCATGATGAAGACGTTCTTTCTGGGGTGGCCACCCATCTAGCATCAAACAACAGGGTCTCCAAAGATGACCAGAGAGGACAGGTAGGTTTGTATGAAAGAAGATGATACTTAAGGTGTGATGGCCCCAACCACATGGTGCTTTCAATACTAGCACCTTGAATTAGCCTGGAAGCAAACTATAAGCCAGTGCAGATGAAGTGATTGGAGTGATATGATTCCTACAACCCACTCCAGTCAGCATTCTGACTGCAGCTTGGTGCTTTCAATACTAGCACCTTGAATTAGCCTGGAAGCAAACTATAAGCCAGTGCAGATGAAGTGATTGGAGTGATATGATTCCTACAACCCACTCCAGTCAGCATTCTGACTGCAGCATATTGTACCAACTTTAACTTACAGATAGTTTTCAAGGACAGCTCCAAATAGAGCACACTGCAGTAATCTAATCTAGATGGCATTTGCCACAGTGGCAGGATCCTTCCCTCTAGGAAGGGCTGCAGCAGGCTTACCAGCTGAAGTTAGTGAAAGGCACCCCAGTCACCATTTCCACCTGTTTATCAGACAAGAGGACCAGGTCCAGCAGCACCCCCAGACTATAAACCTGATTCAGGGATAATGCAACCCTATCCAGAACAGGAGATATCTCAGCAGCACCTCTTTTTTGTTGGGCTAAAGTTTCAGTTTGTTAGCCCTCATACATTCCAAAACTGCCTCCAGGCACCTGTTCATGATTTCCACAACCTTCATGGGATCTGCTCGAAGTGAGATATAGAGCTGAGTATAATCCACATATTGGTGGCAATTCAGCTCAAATCTCTAGCTGAAACCAACACAGAAATAGTGCCTCCCAACTCCCAATGGTGGGCTAGCTGTTTCAGTTCTGTGACTAGTAATCATTCAACTCTCCTGGGCCCAAAGTAAGTTTCTTTAGGAGCAGATAAATCACTGCCCGCTTCATGGCAGGGGTGACCATCCTCTCTATCTGGGTGACATTTATTGTTTCATGGACCCAGTCTGCTAGTTAGTGCAAAAGCAGTGAATCAACACAACAGGAAGTTCAGTGCAAAGACATCAAAGTACTACTGATGTTTTTGGCAAATGAAGGTAAAATAAAAAGCTAGCACAGAAAAGCATAACCATTAACCATGCTTAAAAGAATAGAGCTTGCATGATTTGTTGATGTCTGTACTAATTTGAATCAGTATTCTAACTCAAAATATGAATGTTCAGATCCCAGGTATGTCTGCAATTAGGCTGTATTAAACATGGTTTGCTTTGATGCAGGTAAACTCTTGGAGTGCTAGACGGAGGAAGTGCAAGGCAGAATTATCACCTATATAGGTCCTCATTAGAAATTACACTTACCTCATTATATCTGTTCAGAGGTATTTTAATGCAGCTTCTACCCATTTCCATATGAATAACTAAGTTATTTATTGCATTCAAGGTATACTGATAATTCCTAAGATCCTGTAATAAAATATGAAGTTAATCTTGATATTTAATTTTGAACTGCATGGTAATCCAAAGAAATATTCAAATTCCACCAGCAAGTTATTTGTAACAACCTTGAGACAAGAACTAATTATAACCCACTAAACTAGAAAAGCTTTGTTATTGTTTTCTGCAGGCAAAATATTTGCAGTTTACTCCTAGGATTCTGTTGCACTAGCAGCAGCACCTTCGTCTTACACATGCAGCCTCTGAGTGCAGGAAGAAATGCATTCTACCACTAGAAGACAAATCATACTGTGTAAAAAAAAAAAGGAGGACTAGGAGTTCCAATTATAAAATTATCACGCAGCACTGGATTGTGGATTGGATTAAAAATCCAAGACAAAGAATAACAGATCTAGATGCAGGTTAAGCACTGACTCATAGGTAGGTGACTATTTCCACCAGGTGTGAAGCAGGGAAAAATAGGCAGGCTTGCAAGCTCTTCCCTCCACCACAGAGGTCCACTAGAGCAGGGACAGAAAGTGCAAGAGTCAAGGGAGCTACTGGAAGGAGGGACAGAATTAAAGAGGGTGGCGCAGGGTTCCCCCTTAGTTTCATAGCTCTTGTAGAAACTGTATTTACCAACAAAGAGAGATGCATAATGATGCAAATGGTGGTCAGTGATTTATATGGTACATGTGCATAATATTTGTCCATGTTCTGTGGCTCTCAAACATCTGACATTTATTCTTTGTGGCTCTTATGTTAATCAAGTGTGGCCATTCTGGTTTACACAGTTACTTAATGGATTAAAAAAATCAACTAAAATGATTAATGGATTAATCCAATTAAAGGATTAAAAATCAACTAAAACGATCACAGTGCAAGAAAGAATTAGTATAGTTAGAGATGGACCTTTGAGAATATGGCTTACATGCCTGAATTTATTGATCCCTCCAAATTCGCCACTTATGTTCTCCATAGAAGCTCATTACGACAAAAATATGAGAAACAAAAGTGATTTTCTAATATATGGGAATATGGTAAATGCTCTACCATATATGGGAATATGGAAAATCCTCAGGGGAAACTCAAATCCTAGCAAGACATCAGAGATGAAGAAATTAATATTCAATGGTTGTCATATCAGCAATCAGTTTCATGATTGAAGATTATCAGCAAAGGAGGATATGATTAAGTTCAAACAGCCGATTACAAAACAAAAAGATCATCTGTTACAAGAGATACACTAGTTATTACATCAGGTAGAAACCGAAGAACAAGTGAAAAAAATGTACAATTAAATGGACGTAGAGAGCAAATACAAATGCGTCAATGGGAAGAGTTATGGGGAAAAGAAGGACAGGTTTCTTACCTGTAACTGGTGATCTTCGAGTGGTCATCTGTGCAATCACACATATGGGTAATCCGCAGGATTGGTCCCAACCTCGGAGAATTCAAAGCAATCTTGATCGCAGATCTGGCGCGCCTCCCACTCGTCCTGGGGAGGAGGCAGGCACTGCGCATGCCTGGACGAGGGGGAGGCGCTTAGCCACTCAGTTTCTTCCCGCCGCCGGATAGGTGGAAACGAATGTGCTAGATGAGCGTCCAGCAGCGGGGAAGGCTGGGTGGGTCTGTGTGATTGCACAGATGACCACTCGAAGATCACCAGTTACAGGTAAGAAACCTGTCCATCTTCTTCGTGGTCTCTGTGCATTCACACATATGGGTGATTAGCGAGCTATTTCTTCGGAGGTGGGTGCTGGATCTGTAAGAATATGCATGGTTAGGACAAAAACGTAAAGAGTATAGTACTCACGGTGGTTAGTCGAAGATGGAGCGCAGCACTGCTTGTCCGAAGGAGGCATCACGCCGGGCACGGACGTCAAGAGCGTAGTGCGAGGCGAAGGTAGATGTAGAGGACCAGACGGCTGCAGCGCAGATGTCCTCTATAGGGATGCCCCTCATGAAGGCTGACGAGGTAGCCACGGCTCTGGTCGAGTGGGCTCGTATGTGTTGAGGAACTGGCTGTTTCGCCAGTTGGTAGCAGAGTTCAATAGCGGCAACGAGCCACTTGGAAAGTCTCTGAGTAGATATTTTGCTGCCCTTGTTGTGGGCGGCGTACGCGACAAAGAGTCTAGGGTCTCTACGGAATTGGCGGGTTCTGTCTATGTAAAAGGCTAGGGCCCTACGTGTGTCCAGGTTATGGAGCGCCCTTTGCCCTGCATCCGTGGGGTGCTGAAAGAAGGCTGGTATGGTTGATTGTCTCCCCAGATGAAAGGGAGAGACGACCTTTGGCAGGAATGTCGGGTCGGGTCTGAGGACCACCGTGCTATTGTGAAAGATCGTATATGGTGGGTCCGCCCTGAGTGCACAGATGTCGCTTGCCCTCTTGCCTGTGGTGAGAGCCGTGAGTAAGGCTGTCTTCCATGACAGCAGGTGTAGTGGAATAGAAGCCATGGGCTCAAAAGGTGGTTTCATGAGCTGGCTTAGGACGAGAGAAAGGCTCCAGGTAGGAAGAATTTGTTTGACTGGTGGGTGTAGGCGAATGATGCCCTTGAGGAAGGCTCTGGTAGCATGGTGAGAGAAGACAGTCGTGCCCCCAATGCGGGGGTGGAAGGCTGAGATGGCTGCCAGGTGTACCTTCAGTGAAGAGTATGAGAGCCCCGCCCTGGAGAGCGTTAGGGTATAGGTTAGCACCTGGGATATGGTGGCGCAGCTGGGGTCGAAGTTATGCTGAGAGGCATAGTGAGAGAAACGCTTCCACTTAAGTAGATAGGATTTTCTAGTGGATGGCTTTCTGGAATTCACTAGGACCTGGCGGACCTCAGGGGGAAACTCTAGAAACTGATCCTCCAAGCTGTCAATTTGAGTGATGCTGGGTTGTGATGCAGGACCTTGCCGTCCTGTTGGAAGAGGAGGTCCTGCGCTTGAGGAAGTAGGAGGAATGTATTGTTGGACAGAAGCAGCAAGGTTGTAAACCATGGCTGGCGGGGCCACCATGGGGTTATTAGGATGCAATTCGTGCGGTCTACTTGAATTTTCTGTAGAACTCTGGTGATAAGTGGAACGGGGGGAAAGAGGTAGTGGAGTGCTCCCTTCCACGTTTGGAGGAAGGCGTCCCCCTTGGAGAGATGAGACGGAGGACCCCTCATGTAGAAGTGGATGCATTGGGCATTTGACGGTGAAGCAAATACATCTACTTTCGGGGTCCCGAAGATGCTGAAGATCTGTCGGATGTATTTGCTGTTGATGGACCACTCGTGGTTGTTGGTCGAGTGGCGGCTCAGGGCATCTGCCTGGGTGTTTTCGGTTCCTGGTAGGTGAACAGCCGTGAGGAAGATGCCCTGGCTTATGCTCCAGTGCCACAACGCCAGGGCCCTCTTGCAGAGTCTGATGGAGGCGGTGCCTCCCTGTCTGTTGATGTAGAAGACCGTGGCGATGTTGTCGGAGGTGACCTGGACGTGCTGGTTCCTCAGCGATGGGAGGAAGGACCGTAAGGCCTTGTGCACTGCGAGGAGCTCTAGGCAGTTTATGTGGAGAGAGCGTTCGTGGTCTGACCACTGGCCCTGTACTGTGAGGGTTCCCAAGTGGGCTCCCCATCCCCACTTGGAGGCGTCTGTGGTGACAATCACCGAGGGGGGTGCCTGTTTGAACGGCATGCCCTTGCGGAGGTGACGTTCTATTGTCCACCACTTGAGGGATGTTATGATGTGTGGCGGTAGGGTGAGTAGCGTGGACTGGTGCTGTGTGTGCGGATGGAAGGTCCTGACGAACCACATCTGCAGGGGTCGCATGTGCAGCTTCGCGAAGCACAAAACTGCGGTGGTTGCTGCCATGAGGCCTAACATTCTCTGGAATGTGAGGGCTGTTTGCGATCGCTGGGCGATGATGGTGGTGGCCAGAGCCTGTATACGGAGTACTCTGTCTTGAGGTAGGGAGGCCGTTTGAGAGACTGTGGAGATGTCTGCTCCTATAAACTGGATTCGCTGGGTAGGAGCCAGTTTGGACTTTGATAGGTTGACTTGGAGGCCTAGGGTGGCCAGGAGAGAGAGGGTAGCGGAGACGTCCAGTTGCAGCTGTTCCTTCGAGTGTGCGACGATCAGCCAGTCGTCTATGTACGGGTAAATTGATATGTGTTGCTGACGTAGTGTGGCTGCTACCACTGCCATACACTTGGTGAAAACCCTCGGGGCTGTGGATAGGCCGAACGGGAGGGAGCAGAACTGGAAGTGCTGTTCCCCGTGGTGAACCTGAGAAACCTTCTGTGACGATGATTGATTGTGATGTGGAAATAGGCATCCTGAAGGTCTATGGACGCCATCCATGCTTGTTCTGGGATGAGCGGGAGGATTGCCTGGAGTGTGATCATACGGAATCTCTTGTAGGTTATGTGCAGGTTGAGTTTGCGGAGGTCGAGGATGGGGCGGAGTCTACCGTCCTTCTTTGGCACCAGGAAGTAGCGGGAATAAAATCCGGTGCGATGGTATTGAGGTGGAACTGGTTCTATCGCGCCTTTGTCCAGCAGAGACGCGATTTCCGCTTGCAGGGGAGTGGACGGAGGTGTGGTGAGGAATCTGTGGTGTTTCGGAGTGGATGCGAATTCTATTAGGTAGCCCCTTTGAATGATGGCGAGGACCCAGGAGTCCGAAGTGATGTCTCTCCAGGCAGGGTAGAACGGTTGCAGACGAGTGTGTGTGGAAGGCTGCGGCTGATGGGGGGAAACTGGATGGCTCGGGGCAGGGTGGTCAAAGAGACGGTTTGGAGGTAGCTGCAGGTTTCTTGGCTGTTTGAGGGCGTCGGTGCTGAAAGGGTTTAGATTGTGGTGGTTTGCGTCGCCATGGCTCCTGTTGTCTCGGGGACCTGGTTCCCTTATAATGGCTGGGCCTCCAGTTCCTGTGCTTGCCGAATTGGGCTGGATGTTGCGAGACTCCCAGTCGTTTCGCCCTCTTCCTGCCGTCGTCTACTGATGTGAGAATGTCATCCGTAGTTGCATTGAATAAGCCAAGGCCATCGAAGGGCAAATCTTCAACCTTGTACTTGATGTCAGGTTGGAGGGACGAGGATCTAAGCCACGCGTGTCTGCGAAGGGCTATGGCTGAGGCCAAGGTTTTGGAGGAACACTGTGCAGCGTGACGAGCAGTGTTGATCTGCTGTTTGCTTACTCTGGCTAGCTCCTGCAAGGCATTGGTCGCTGATTTCTGGGATGCCTCAGGTAGAGATGGGATCAGTGTGTTAAGGAAGGTGGTCAAGTTGTAGGCGTATGCTGAGAAGCATGCCATGTAATTATGTATCTTAGTCGTGGCCGTTGTGAGGGAGTATATCTTTCTCCCGATGGTGTCGAGCTTTTTGCCTTCCCGTTCTGGGGGCACTGGGTGCCTGGTTTGTTTGGACTTCGACGAGGAATGGACAATGATCGAGTTCGGAGCCGGGTGTGTGAATAGAAACTTCGAGTCCGGTGCGTGTATCTTATAAAGGGCTTCAACCCTTTTGGATGTTGGCGGTACCGATGCCGGTTTGTCCCATGCTTCCTTAAGCGTTTCCAGAAGGACAGGGAGCATGGGGAGAGAAGAACTTGATGGCAGATCCGCATGAACTAGGTCGAATACGACGTCCGAAACTCTGGGCGCGTCGGTGTTGAGCTTCAGGTTCAGTGAGTTCGCCATATTCGAGACAAGGTCGAGGTATGACTTTGGGCCCTCTGACGGCGATAGTTCCGCTGGCTTTGCTATGTCGGAGTCAGGAGACTGTAAGTCCGAGCCCGAAGAGTGGTCGGAGTCGGAGAGTTCCTGCTCGGAGTCGTCCTCGGTTTCTTGGTGCGGGTCAGGCTGGAGTTGGAGGGGTGCCGGCTGTTTGTCAGGAACAGTGCGCACGGATCCGTGTGGTGAAGGGAGTTTCGGTTCGGCGCTACGACGCGTGGGGTCGTCACGATGCCGAAGCGATGTGTCCAAATCAGGGTGATGTCTGCGTGGAGACACATCTCGGTAACGGGTTCGGTCTGGTCTGTCCATGCGGTCCCGGTACCGAGGAGAGTCATGATAGGTGCGGTAGTGACGGTCTCTCGGGTCTGTGCGGTAGACCTCGTAGGACGGAGATCGTCGGTGCCGCCTTCGGTCCCGAGGGGACGGGGACCTGGATCTCGACGGGGAGTAATAATAGTATCTCTCCCTGCGGCGGCTGTGTGACCGTCGGCGACTGCGGGATCTTGGTCTGGTTGGAAGGACTCTAGGAGTCGAAGGCTCTCGGGTCAGAGCGTGGGCGTCCAGCGGCTGTGAGAGGTCCACGAATTTACGAGGGTCGAAAGGACGGTGACTGCTGACGGATATAGGAGAGTGGGTCTCCAGTATCTGGTCCGGTGGAGAGTTCGATATCGATGGGGACTTAGATGAGATGCGCACGATTTCTAACGGTGTGACAGACGGTGTTGCCGTCGACTTCGATGTCGGAGTTTTCGGGATCGAGCCCGAGCCATGTGCGGTCGGGTTCGATGCCTTCTGTTTAGTTGCGGTCGAGCTCGTGGTCGGATTCGAACCCGAGTGTTGTCCGGTTTGATCTGATGGCCGGGTCTTAGGCTTCTTAGAGCTTAGCTTGCCCGTCGGGTCCGCGTGGGCAGAATCGGAGCGGCGGCGCTTTCTGGTGTCATCCGACTTTTTGGTGTGCTTGCCAGACTTGGGCTTGCAGGGACCTTGAGTCGCAGAAGCTGCCGACTGCGTCTCTCCCGCGAGAAGTGGGGAAGATGGCGCGAGTTGTTGTTGTTCGCCATGCGGCGTGGTCGGTCGGAGGGAGGTCTCCATAAGATGGCTCCTGAGCCTCGCGGCACGATTTTTGCGGGCCTGTTTGCCAAACTGGCTGCAGTGGACGCAGGAGTCCGTACGGTGAGCTTCTCCGAGGCAAAAAAGGCAAAGAGAGTGACCGTCGGACGAAGGGATTTTGGAAGCGCAGCGGGTGCAACGTTTAAAAGTTATTTTGTCCCTTCCTTCCATCCGCCCGGGGGGGGGGAGGGGGAAGTCCGGAAAGATAGTAGAAGAGAGGTCTTTTTTTTTTTTTTTATACGATACCAAGGAGAAGGTGAAGATTGAAGCGAAGAATTGAAGCGAAGAGAAGGTGAACGTTGAAGATTGCAATGAAGAGTTGGAGATCAGCGAGGAAGGTGCGATCCGGTCGGCGGTAAGGAAGAAAACTGAGTGGCTAAGCGCCTCCCCCTCGTCCAGGCATGCGCAGTGCCTGCCTCCTCCCCAGGACGAGTGGGAGGCGCGCCAGATCTGCGATCAAGATTGCTTTGAATTCTCCGAGGTTGGGACCAATCCTGCGGATTACCCATATGTGTGAATGCACAGAGACCACGAAGAAGATATTAAGTTTATGATGTGCTAAAAGATTATTAAATTGACTAATCAGTTAGAGAGGGATAAATTGACCCGATTAGATCGTAGTGAGTTAGATAAATTGGGAACTGAGGGTGGAGGGTGGATTAGGGATTATTTGCACTTTGATCTAGATAACTAGTCAGGTGAGTACGGCCTATTATAGATTATAAGATCATACTGGAACACAGCTGTGGATGCCTGGCCAAGGGATTCCAGTGCTCCTGGGGAGGGGAAGGTATGACGGTGGGAGGGGACGAAGGAATAAGGGAAGGGGACCGAGACAAAACAGTGCTTGGCCCCCTTCCAGTCTGCTTCCCATCCCAACGGTGAAAGGTAGTGGAACCAGGAGGAATTGCCCGCGCCCATCATTGGTGTTATGCAACGCCAGGTCTATAAATAACAAGACCGAAACTCTGAGAGACTTCCTGCTTTGGCAGGACGCAGACCTGGCTTGCATGACCGAGACTTGGGTACAAGAGGGAGAGACAGTGGCTCTCTCCCAGATGACTCCCCCGGGTTACTCGGTCTTTTACCAATCACGGGCTAGTGGGCGGGGGGAGGGGTGGCGCTATTCATATGGGAGGATTACTCCTTCCGGGTTCTCCCGGCCCCAACGATCGAGGGCGTTGAATGTGTTGGCCTAGCGTGGGATGTCGGAGAGGGGTTGGCGATCTGGCTGGTGTACCGTCCACCTAACGCACCAGCCAGCGCCTTACCATCCCTGATGGAGGTGGCGTCGGGCTGGGCGTTGGAGTACCCGAGGCTCGTAGTCTTGGGCGACTTTAATGTCCACGCCGATGACGCGGCCGCTAATCGGGCAATGGACCTAGTGTCTTCCATGGCGACACTGGGACTCTCTCAATTTGTTACGACTCCTACGCATCAGGCGGGACACACATTGGACCTGATCTTTGCGTCCGGGATTCAAGTGAACAATATCGCAATGGAGGCGGTGCCATGGTCGGATCACTTAGCCCTCAAGGCTCTTATGGAGACGCCACACCAACCCTGTAAGGGCGGAGAGCCTATTTTGGCTCGCCCACGGGGCCTGATGGACCCAGAACGGTTCCAGATAGCCCTTCGGGTTCCAGATAGCCCTTCGGGACCCCTGGTCCTCTGGCGATTCCCTTGACGCTCTAGTCGAGGCCTGGCAAGATCGGCTGTCTGGGGCAATCAACGAGATCGCACCTCGACGTCCTCTGCGCCCTCGTTCAAAGCTGGCTCCATGGTATACCTTGGAGTTACGCCAGCTAAAACAAGGGCTTAGACGACTAGAGAGGCAGTGGCGGCGCACTCATGACGAAGAGGCGAGAACATCCTATAGATCGTTTATGAGGTCTTATGAGATGGCACTCAAGGCTGCGAAAAAAGATTACTTCGCAGCCAAGATTGCATCTGCAAATTCACACCCGGCTCGATTGTTTAGAATAATTGGAGACCTAACTACACTGCCCCAGGGCAGGCCAAACGTTAGAGAATTGGAGATAGGCTGTGAGGCTTTTGCGAAATTCTTTGCAGACAAAATCATGTCACTCCGCCAGGACCTGCCCATCACATTGGATACATCACATGAACTGGAGGCTCCGTGCCTGTCTTCTGGTTTAGTCTTGGATCATTTCGACCCGCTCAGCCTGGAAGAAGTCGACGGAATTCTCTCCTCTGCACGCCCAACAACTTGTGATTTGGACCCGTGCCCCTCTTGGCTGATTAAATCTTGCCTGAGGGAGCTTGGATGTCCTTTACGGGACATCATAAACAGATCCCTCTTGCAGGGGCGCTTTCCAACGCCTCTAAAAGAGGCCCTGGTCCGTCCCCTCCTGAAAAAGACTACAGCAGACCCGGCCGAATTGGCAAACTACTGGCCGGTCTCGAATTTACCGTTTTTAGGTAAAATCATAGAGAGGGCAGTGGTGTTGCAGTTGCAGGGTTTTCTGGATGACGCTTCCATTCTGGACCCTTGCCAGTCCAGCTTTCGTCCAAGTCATGGGACGGAAACAGTGCCGGTCGCCTTGGCGGATGTCCTCCAGCGGCATCTGGATCGAGGCGGTGTGGCGGTGCTGATGTTGTTAGACCTGTCGGCTGCGTTCGACACGGTCGACCACCGGCTACTGACCCGCCGCCTCGCCGATGCCGAGGTTCGGGGGTTGGCCTTACAATGGCTTTCCTCCTTCCTCGAAGATTGGGGACAAAGGGTGGCAATTGGGGGAGAGCTTTCCCAGAGACGCACACTACATTGTGGGGTGCCTCAGGGAGCAGTTCTATCGCCGATGCTATTTAATATCTATATGCGCCCCCTTGCCCAGTTTGCCAGGAGGTATGGGCTTGGGTGTCACCAATATGCTGATGACACCCAGCTCTATTTGCTGATGAACGGCCGCTCGATGCGTCCCAGGGAATTTGGACCTGGCACTGCAGGCCGTGGCAACTTGGTTAAGACTGAGCGGGCTGAAACTGAATCCAGCGAAGACAGAGGTCCTTTGCTTGGGTCGGGGCGCTCTGGGAGGAGAAATATCTCTCCCGGTTTTTGACAGGGCGCCGCTGACGGTGGCGCGCCAGGTCAAGAGCCTGGGAGTTCTACTGGAGCCTTCATTATCAATGGAGGCCCAAATAGCAGCCACAGCCAAGTCAGTCTTCTTTCATCTGAGGCGGGCGAGGCAGTTGGCCCCCTTCCTAGAGCGTCGGGACCTGGCAACAGTGATCCATGCAACGGTCACCTCGAGATTAGATTACTGTAATGCCCTCTACATGGGGCTGCCTCTGTGCCGAATCCGGAAGCTGCAGCTAGTGCAGAACGCGGCCGCTAGGTTACTGCTGGGGCTCCCAAAGTGGGAGCACATATGGCCAGGATTGCGTGAACTGCACTGGCTGCCAGTTACTTACCGGATTCGTTACAAAGTGCTGGTCATTACCTTTAAAGCCCTATATGGCCGAGGACCTGCCTACTTTAGGGACCGTCTCTCCCCACATGAACCCCAGAGAGCACTGAGGTCAGCAGGGAAGAACCTGCTGACTATCCCCGGGCCAAAAGAAGTAAAACTTCGAAGTACCCGTAACCGGGCTTTTTCTGTTATGGCCACACAGCTATGGAACCAACTTCCAGAAGAAACACGAGCCCTGCGGGACCTTGAGCAATTCCGCAGGGCTTGTAAGACCAGTTTGTTTCGAATGGCCTTCGCAGACTAGAACTGCTAATTAAGGTCGCCATCTAGACAATAGCACAATTCAATTTTACTGTTTTAGAATTTTAATAGTTTTAATTAATTATGGTTTAAAATGTTGTTTTGTATTATGTATATTTGAACTTTGTTGTTAACCGCCCTGAGCCTGCTTCGGCGGGGAGGGCGGGATATAAATAAAAGGTATTATTATTATTATTATTAAGTTCACAGCCTGGCAGGCATTAAGAGAAAACTGGAATAAAATGTTCCTCAAATGGTATATAACTCTGAAGAATATTGAGAAAGTAGACAAAAACTACAAAGGAAAATGTTAGAAATACCAATATTTGATTGGAACGTTTTACCATATGTAAGGATATTGGAAGGAAATACATGGGAAAATGCAGAGCATATTAAAATTTGAATTCCATATGGAAGCAACCTACCAAAAGTACTAAAAGTGAAAAAATATATTGTGACAGCAGCTAGAATCATTTACACATATAGCAAAATGGAAATGAGACATCTGCCTAAGCTTATAAGAATGGGGAAATAACCTTGCTGATTAAGCAATAATAGCAACATTAACAACCTATTTGAGAAATATCAATTTCAAATTTGAGGAGAGATGGAATTTTTATTATGCAAGCACAAGAAATATTTAGAATGAGAAATAGTTCAAAAATTGTATATAAGTATATTGCTATGCATAATGATGTAAATGCAGAAAGAGAATGAGAACAAATTTTGAATATAGATTTATGAGGCAGTGAATTTCAAACAAAAATCTGTTTTTTCTTTATTTTATATGTAAACTATATAATAGACTTTCCTTTAAACCTTGATATATTAAAAGATATAGCTAGTATGTAGAAACACTGAATAATTATGAAATTAATAACGTAGTTGGCAAAAATACATTAATCATGAAATTTTAAAGTCAAAATGTTTGAAGTAAGGATTATTTTATATTCTAAAAATGGATTTAAAACTATAACGAAGGGAGAAATATTTACTTTTTTGTTCTATATAGACTGAAACGTATAATAATCTTGATATATATCTTGTTATATAATCTCTCTCTTCTTTTTGTATCTTCTTTATATTACTTTCTAAAATGTGATTGGTTTAAAATAGGAAAAGGAGTTTGACAAGGATGTATATTGTCACGCTGCTTATTTAATTTATATGCAGAGTACATCATGCGGAATGCTTGCTTGGATGAAGCACAAACTGGAATTAAGATTGCCGGGAAAAACATCAACAATCTCAGATATGCAGATGACACCACTTTAATAGCAGAAAGTGAGGAGGACCTAAAGAACCTCTTGTTGAGGGTGAAAGAGGAGAGCACAAAAGTATGCTTGAAACTCAACATAAAAAAAAACGAAGATCATGGCATCCAGTCCCATCACACCTTGGCAAATGGAAGGGGAAGACATTGAAGTAGTGACAGACTTCACATTTCTGGGATCCAAGATCACTGCAGATGGTAACTGTAGCTATAAAATTAAAAGATGTTTGCTCCTTGGGAGGACAGCTATGGCGAACCTGGGTAGTATAATAAAAAGTAGAGACATCACCCTGCCAACAAAAGCAATGGTATTTCCAATAGTAATAATGTATAGCTGTGAGAGCTTGACCACAAGGAAGGCTGAGAGCAGAAGAATAGATACTTCTGGGATGTGGTGCTAAAGAAGAACCTTGAGAGTCCCTTGGACTGCAAGAAGATCAAATCAGTCAGTCCTAAGGAAAATCAACACTGACTGTTCCCTGGAAGGTCAGATGCTGAAGCTGAAGCTCAGATACTTTGGCCACCAAATGAGAAGGAAGCACTCACTGGAGAAGATCCTGATGCTGGGAAAGACAGGCAAAAGAAGAAGGAGACGGCAAAAGATGAGATGGCTGGACAGTGTTACTGATGTAACAAACACGAATTTGAGCAGACTTCGGAGGATGGTGGAAGACAGGAGGGCCTGGCGTGACTTTGTCCATGGGGTCGCAAAGTGTTGGACTCGACTGTGCGACTGAACAACAACAACAAAATGTGATTAAACACAGTCTAATAGAAGACACCTCATACTGGCTCTGCTGTCATTCACACAGATTCATAGGTTCCACAGCATTGAAGCAAGTTAACCATTGAATCAAGTCTAATAGGAACTGCCTGTTTTCTAGTCAAATGATCAGAGCAATACAGAGTAGTATAAACAAGTAGATCTTCTTCGTGGTCTCTGTGCAGTCCCACACATGGGTCTTGCCGCAGGCAACGGATCCATACCTCGGAGCTCCAATAGCTCGCCTATAGGGATTTTTGGCGCGCTTCCCTCCCGCCCTGGGGAGCAGGCACCGACCGTGCATGCCTGGAGCGGGGGGGGGGGAGCGGCCATCCCACTCAGTTTCTTCCCTTCCGCCGCCCGGACAACACCTACCTTGCTGCGTTCCTCCTTCTGCTTCGCCTCGTCTTGGTATCGTACCACTCTTTCTTCTTTCTGTTTCTCCTTTCCTTTCTGATTTTTCGTCCCCCCCCAAAAAAAAAGAGAGAGAAAAAAAGAAGCCTCCTCTGCGCTGTTCTTTTTTCTACCCCCCCCCTTCCCTTCCATCTTCCCCTCCCCGCATGGAAGGGAAAATATCGTTTAAAAAGTGTGCGAGGTGTGGGGCGAAGTTCCCTTCTTCTGACGGCCACTCTCAGTGCCTATTTTGCTTGGGGGAATCCCATCGTGTCGACTCCTGTACTCATTGCGCCAGTTTTTGCAAGCAGGCGCGGAAAAATAGAGCGGCCCGCCTTCACAGTTTCCTCATAGAAAGGTCCCTCCGGGCGATGCCCTCTTCGGATCCGCCGCCTCCCCCACAGAGAGCGGGAGATTCGGCTGTGTCGGCCCTTCTGCATATTCCTAAGAAGCATAAGTCCGACAAAAAGTCATCTAAACACTCTGAGGGCAAGGTACCGAAAAAACTGCATCATTCGGAATCGCCCTCTGGGTCCGAAGGCAAGGCGCCTAAAAAACTGCGTCACTCCGGATCGTCCTCGGCATCGAAGTCTCGCCACTCTAGTCCGACGGCCTCCAGCCCGAAATCGTCGGTTCCTAAGCGACCTCGCGACCCGCTCGCTTCCACTACCGCGCTCGCCATGTCTTCTACACAATCCACTTCGGCTGGGAAGGGACGCTCGATTCCGATTGTGCCTCCGGAACTCTCGGCGCCGTCCGATGTTATTACAGACATGCCGCAGCTGACTCCTCAGTCCCCAAGGATTGAGATCATCCCGATTGGCTCCAGGTCACCCTCGATCCACAGCGAAGTGCCGTCGGACTTTCTTCAACCGGAAACGTCTAGCGTCCGTCCCGAGCTTTTTCGAGACATTCCAGTTTCCGTGCAAGTCAAGGACTCTTCTACCCAGGTCTGCATTCAAAGATTCCGCTCACGCTCTCCGGTCCGTGGCGAACGTATTCGCTCCACTTCCCCGTACCAAGACGACTATTGGGATCGCTATCGGGATCGCTACTATGACCGCTCCCAGTCTAGATCCCCATCTCTTAGAACCCGTACATCGGACCGAAGAGACTTTCGATCTCCTTCTGAACAATATTCTGACTTCGAACCCGAGCCAGACGTTCGCGATGTTTCGACTCCTCGGATCCGTGATGCCTATTCTCCCCGGTGCCGTTCTCGGGATTATGACTGTCACCATTATCACCACACGTCTCCCTACTACTCTAGAGACCGATCGTATCGGACCCGAGATGCTCGGACCCGGAAGATTCTCGAATCCGCCAGGGGTCAACATCACTACACCCATCGGTCTCGTGAGGCCTTCGAGATTCCTTCTCACTCTCAAATCCGAGATCTTCCGAAACCTCCTCCTAAACCACCTTCCGCAGCGGTTTCTAAACCACCTCCATCGGGGTCTCCGCGCGCCGGGCCGTCCCCATCCGGGTCTCCTCGCGCTGGGCCGTCTCGGGACCGGTCTCCTCGCGCTGGGCCGTCTCGGGATCGTTCACCGCGCAGGTCCATGACGCCTCAACGACAGGATTCACTCTCAGAGGTCGACACTTCAGACCATTCAGACTCTAAGGGACCTCCAGCCTCGCCTAATTCTGACATTCCCACTCGGCTTTCACCATCGGACAGTTCTAAGGCATATCTCAACCTAATAACTACAATGGCCACGGCCCTTAATATTCCTATGCCATCGGACTCTCCTAGGGTCTCCGACGTGGTACATGACCTCGTCCAATCCGACTTACCTGAGGGCTCAACACTGCCTATGCTTCCTGTCCATCTGGAGGCCCTCCGTGAATCTTGGAAAAAGCCTGCCTCCATACCTGCTATTTCCAAATGCCTCGACTCCCTCTACAGGGTGCATGCTTCTGATTGTAAATTTCTAGCCTCCCATCCGGCTCCTAACTCTATAATAGTGCATTCAGCCACTAAGGCCAAGCAATCTCGTCACCCTGCTCCTCCCGACCGCGAGGGTAGGAAATTGGACACTTTAGCAAGGAAAATTTACGGCTTTGCCTGCACTAACTCCAAACTAAACAACTATCTCGCTTATTTTGCGGCATACACGTTCATTCTCGCAAACCAGATAACACCTCACCTTGTTTCTATGCCTGACTCCTCACAGAAGACCGTTTCCGGCCTGGTTTCGGAGTTGTCGCGTGTCTCTAAACAACAGATAAATTCCCTTAGACACGCCGTCTCTTGTTCCTCCAGAGTGTTTGCCACCTCAGTGGCCCTGCGGCGCCATGCCTGGCTGCGTTCGACTAACCTGCAGCCAGATATTAAACAGAAGATAGAAGATCTTCCGTTTGACGGTCTCGGACTGTTCCACGCTTCGACGGACGAAGTTCTCACCTCTGTGGACGATGGACGGAAGCGAGCCAAGCGCTTGGGGGTCTCACAGTCGACCTCTCAGACCTTTACCAAGCAAAGACCATAGAAACCTTCTTTTCAGCGCCGTCAACGCTCTCCCAGACAGCAAGATCTCTGGAGAAAAAAGCCTCAACACCAGAAACAACCGTTCCAACAACGGCCACGTGTGCAATCGTCCAAAAAGCCATCTCAACCAACTAAGCAGTCTCTTTGACTCTCTTCCAACCCTACCGCTGAGTCCTCTGTACCAGACCAGACTACTCCCATTTTACCCAACTTGGCATTCCATCACCACCGATTCTTGGGTTCTCACCATTGTGCGTCTAGGTTACGCAATAGAGTTCGCTTCACCTCCTCACCTCTGTTACTTTATAGTTACTCCACCCTCTCCTCACCTCCAACAGGAAATTCTGGACTTGCTCCAAAAAAACGCAATAGAACCAGTTCCTCCTCTACACCGCGGGACGGGGTTCTATTCAAGGTACTTCCTAGTCCCAAAGAGGGACGGGGGCAGGCGCCCTATCCTGGATCTTCGGAAGCTAAACGAACACATAATTTACAAGAAATTCAGAATGATTTCTCTCCAGTCCATACTCCCTCTCATTCCCCAAGACTCCTGGATGGCTTCCCTAGATCTTCAGGACGCCTACTTCCATATAACAATCCGCCCCCCCCACCGCAGGTACCTGCGTTTTGCAATAGGTCATCAACACTTCCAATACCGATCCCTACCCTTCGGACTTTCCACTGCACCCAGAGTGTTTACCAAGTGCATGGCAGTGGTGGCAGCTGCCCTGCACCTTCAGAACATTTCAGTATTCCCATACATAGACGACTGGCTCCTGATTGCACCAACTCAGCACCAGCTGCAGAGAAATCTCGACACAACCCTCTCTCTGCTGGCCTCCCTGGGCCTCTGTGTGAATACCACCAAATCACACCTCACGCCGACCCAGGACCTCCAGTTTATAGGTGCTCGTCTATGTACGTCCCCTCACTTGGCGTTCCTTCCGCACGACCGCGCCCAGTCCATCATATCACTGGCCAATCTATTTCTTCTCAACCCATGCCAGTCTGCTTTCAACATTCAGAGACTCTTGGGCCTCATGGCTGCGACCACTTCGGTGCTTCGCTTTGCTCAACTGAGAATGCGACATCTTCAACTCTGGTTCGTCCGGGCTTACCACCCGCATGCACAACCACAGAGCACTCTTCTCACCGTTCCCCTAACGGCTTTGCACTCCCTTCGTTGGTGGACAATACTAGAGAATCTCTCCTCCGGAATGCCCTTCCTTCTTCCTCCGCCATCAGTCGTTCTAACCACGGACGCCTCTATGTGGGGATGGGGAGCCCACTTAGAGGGCAAGACCGTCAGAGGCCTTTGGACAGGGGCCGAGCGGGCAAATCACATCAATTGCCTGGAATTGATCGCAGTTCACCGGGCCCTTCATTCGTTCCTGCCTTTAGTCGCAGGTCGTCATGTTCAGATCTCCACCGACAATATGGCGACTGTATTTTATGTCAACAAACAGGGGGGCACAAGATCTCTTCGGCTATGCCGCATTGCTATACGGCTCTGGGAATGGTGTGTGAAACACAACATCTACTTGACTGCCATCCACCTCCCGGGTGTGGAGAATGTTCTGGCCGACTCCCTCAGCAGAATTCGGATAGACGACCACGAGTGGTCCCTCAATCAAGTCTACCTCCGGCGCATCTTTCGCTGCTTTGGGATGCCCAGGATAGATGTTTTCGCCTCAAGGGACAATGCGAAATGTCCTCGTTTTTACACCAGGAGGGGCAACGATGCGTTCCTGCACACCTGGAGAGAGCCACTACATTACCTGTTTCCACTGACCCCCCTCATAACATGGGTGTTAATCAAGATTGCTCGAGACGGCACAGACTGTATCCTCATTGCTCCATGGTGGCCACGGCAGCCATGGTTCACGAGACTACTTCAAATGTCCAGTCACACCTACCGCCGGCTTCCTTTAGCGGGCGATCTCTTGACTCAAGCGAACGGCAGGGTGCTGCATCACAATCCACGCACCCTGGCCCTAACAGCATGGAGGATCCGTCCTCCTTCCTCTCTACAGAGGTAGCGAATGTTATCCTTAATGCCAGGAAGCCTTCCACCAGACTTTCGTATAAACACAAATGGAAGCGTTTCTGTTCTTTCGCTGCCTCCAATCACCTCCGAGCAGAATCTGTGCCTCTCAATCTGATCCTGGACTACCTACTTTCGCTGCAGACATCAGGCCTCTGCTACTCCTCCTTAAAGGTTCATCTTTCGGCTATCTCCGCGTTCCATGACCCTGTAGAGGGTAAAACAGTTTTTTCCCATAAGTTAACGAAAGCCTTTCTTAAGGGCATGCTGCATTTGCATCCACCTACTAAACCTTTTGCCCCTTCTTGAAGTTTATCCCTAGTTCTCTCTTGCCTAATGAGAACCCCATTCGAACCTATGGCCACCACGCAGCTTAACCTCCTGTCCTGGAAAACAGCATTGCTGGTAGCCCTTACCTCAGGCAAACGGGCAAGTGACTTATGCGCCTTTCGCCATGACCCTCCCTACACCATTTTCCATAAGGACAAGGTTGTTCTACGACCGGATCCTGCATTCCTTCCTAAGGTTGTCTCCCAGTTCCACCTGTCGACTACAACTTCTCTGCCAACGTTTTTCTCCAACCCATCTGACCAGGGACAACAAGCCCTACATTCGCTGGACGTTAGAAGGGCTTTATCTTTCTACCTTGATCGTACACAACCTTTCCGTAAGGACCCTAATCTGTTTGTGGCCTACGGAAATCCTCACAGAGGACACAAAATCTCTACCCAGAGACTATCTAAATGGGTAGTTAGTGCCATCAGGTTGTGCTACGAACTGGCTAATCAGCCTCTGCCCGAAGGTCTTAAGGCCCACTCTACTAGAGCGGTCTCGACGTCTTCGGCTTTCCTGCAGGGCGTCTCCCTAGAGGACATTTGTGCGGCTGCATCATGGTCCTCACCATCCACGTTCGTCTCCCACTATGCTTTAGACGTTCGTGCGAGACGTGACGCCTCCTTCGGTCAAGTGGCCCTCAGATCCATCTTCCACTGAAGTCAGGGGTGAGTGCATCCGCTTCCATCTCTGTGTTGCATAATATCATATGCTTTGGTTAGGTGACTAACTTTCTTCTTTACCAGCACCCTCCTCCAGGACATTTAGCTGGCTAGTCACCCATGTGTGGGACTGCACAGAGACCACGAAGAAGATAAACAGGTTGCTACCTGTAACTGATGATCTTCGAGTGGTCATCTGTGCAGTCACACACGCCCACCCAGCCTTCCCCGCTGCTGGCCTTTTCTTATCGTTCCTTACCTTATACTTTTAGTGTCAGTGGCGGCTGGAAGAAACTGAGTGGGATGGCCGCTCCCCCCCCCCCCCCCGCTCCAGGCATGCGCGGTCGTTGCCTGCTCCCCGGGGCGGGAGGGAAGCGCACCAAAAATCCCTATAGGCGAGCTATTGGAGCTCCGAGGTATGGATCCGTTGCCTGCGGCAAGACCCATGTGTGTGACTGCACAGATGACCACTCGAAGATCATCAGTTACAGGTAAGCAACCTGTTTATCTATAAGATTAGATGAAAGAGCAGACAATTTTACTGGCTGAGATCTCATGCTGGAAACATCATGTTATCACTGGTACAAAATCTATCCAGTGCACACTGACTTACTGCTAAGCACAAAGGCTGGGAAAGAAGCTGTGAACATGGGGGAAAACACAGAGTTCTGAAAAAGCCCAATGTGCTTGGAAGTCTCAGTGAAAATGTTAAGAAGAGGAGGGGGGAAACTATGATGCAAATCCTCTCTTTGAAGCATCCAGGATGGTGTAGTTGATCAGTCTACTGATCAACGGCACTCTCAAAGGAACAGGAGGCAACTCTTCCTAAGAATACTGTGCCAAGTATAAGGAGAAAAATTGTCTGATGTTACCCAGATTTCTGTATCATCTTTAAATCATTATGAAATCCGATCAGTTTAGGAGCCTAACCCTAACCATCTCTGCTCTGTTATGCCCTATAAAATACCAATTGTAACCAATGCCCTATAAAATACCAATTGTAACTTAATTTTATTTAACACTATTTATGACTACCCACCATTTTACAGAATGGCAACTATCCAGTCAAGACAGTCTTAATTTGTACCATCTCTGTAGACCCCACATGGTTAACATTATTCAGAATTGCATTTAAATATATTAAAGTTATCAACACCCAGTAAAAACTAGATATTTAAAGTATTTTTACGGAACTTTTAGATCCTGGAGACAGAGGGACCCACTTCTGAACTTACAGTCCTTCTCAGGACCTACTGGCCAAGTGAAAACAGAATATCTTCCTCCACCATAATGTAAAATGCAGTAATCTGATAACAGTTGACACTGAAAAAACTTATATTTGATTTTTAATTATTTAGCATTATTGAGAAACAATGCATGGGTTTTTCACAATTACACAGAGACAATCTCAAATTTGTCATCAAGTCTTCCAGAACCTTCTCCTCCAAGCTCACCTGGGTCTACGTCTTGGCCTTACAACCCAATAGTGTGTCAAAATTCACTTTGGGTCCCAGTCTACAGTATGAGAACCCCGCCTTTCATTTTTAACTTCTGGATTAATCCCTAAATCTAACATATTTGCTTTTGTCTCATTCATCTCATGATACATTCCTACAATTATTGTTACAGATGCTACTTTAAGCAACATGGATATGTTAAAACTGAATTCTGATTCCTTTAATCTCAGGAATAATGAAACAATTAAATACCAAGTAAAATTATTTACTCACAACAAGCAAGTTCATGACTGTGTGTCCTATCTCTCCAAACAGAGGCTTTCTATGTCGGATACTTGTTAAAGGAGTTGGGTATACTAACAAAAAGAAAAAGAAAGACAGAATGCACTAATTTCTAACTAGCATACATTCTTAAATCTTTCGAAACTGACAAATTAAAAAAAGGAGATGGAAATCTTCAAAAATGTTTGCACATATGTATTTATGTAGATTTGTGCCAGCAGATTTATGTAATTTATGCCTTAGTATTTATTTATCTTAGAAAGAGACTGCATTCTATCTTGCATAACGCATTTTTAGCTGATAAAAGGGAAATCATCACCCACCCAACCCCCAAAGTAATTTGTACTCTTCTCTTAGCCGATTCCATTGGAGTAAAGTAACCTCTATAAAAAGATCTTTTGCTGAACAGTCTAGAAAATGTCCAGGAAAAGAGAGAGACTATCAAAACAGAGTATAATATACCATAATTAACATTTTAAGACGTTAAAATTCTTCAAAGTTAATTTTAGGTTCCTTCAGGACTTCATATAGACCAAGGAAGAAGGAAAAAAAATAATGCTGAGAAAACCTGGACCTAAGTCTACCTTACCTAGACTGCTGCCCCCCAAAATGGCAAGTCAGAAGCTCATGGATGCTCACCAAATAAACAGGAATACTATTTCCTTTCCTGGTTTTCCTTCATCATCTCCTAGTCAGAGTTACAAATCTCTCTTATAATAGACATATCCATTTGGGTAATATTCCTAAGAACCATTATGCTTCCTGAAATTGTATAATGTAGTGGTGTCAGACTCAAATTGGTAAGGGGCCAAACTCCCCACTCCAAGAGGCTCATGTGCTACACTCATAGTAACACACCCTGCCTCAATCACAGCGCCTTCCATTCTCCAACCAGGCACATCTGGTCACACCATCAGTCCCAAGTGCTCCTGAACTGGTACCCTCTCTCCCAATCACTATAGATGAAGGGGAAAAAACAGACTTGAAGGGGGGTGGGTAGAGAAAGAGAGAGAAGAAGATACTAAATATGTGACAGACAGACAGATTAATAAATTGAATGAGAAGCAGGGCTGTAGCCAGGATTTGAAAGATCGGGGGGCATTTACATTTGGGGGGGCACTGATGCCCCCCAGCGCCCCACACGACCTTCCCTCTAGTTGTTCTCCCTTTCTGACACTCTCCCCTCCCCACCCCCTCCAAGAAAGGGAGGGTGGCAATGAGAGTAACAGGCAGGAGAATGGGCAACGATCGGGGTTGGGAGAGAGGGGAAGGAGGCAAGAAGACAGCCATCAGGGCTGTGAGGGAGGGGAAGAGGCCAGAAGAAGCCGGATCAGGACTGGGACTGGGAGGGAGGGGATGGAGGCAGGGAGAAGGTGGTGATTGTGGCTTGGAAGAGAGATCGGGGCTAGGACTACGAGGGAGGGGAAGGAGGCGGGGAGAAGGCGGTGATTGGGGCTTGGAAGGAAGGAAACTGGGAAAGAGGCCAGGAGAAGCCGGCGATCCGGGCAGAAGCAGCCCCCCACCTCCCTGCCAGTTAAAAGGCCCGATGATCAGCTGTTTCGCGGGCCCTTTAAGTAGCATGCTAAGGCTGCTTCTGCCTCCAGCCTCGTAGTGCTATTTTAATGACAGGGAAGGGAGGGTGGTGGTGAGGGACAGGCAAGGAAGAACTTCCCTTCCCTCCTCTCCTCTCCCTGCTGCTTTCCCTGCCACCACCCTCCCTCTTCCTTCCCCACCATTAAAATAGTGCACAGGGCTGGAGGCAGAAGGAGCCCCAGCCCCTGTGCTAGTTAAAGGGCCCACAAAACAGCTGATCGGGGGCCCTTTAACTCCAGTGGGAGGCTGGAACTGCTTCTGCCCTCGCCTGCCAAATGCTCATGGGGTCAGCGGCAACCCCAGAACCATGGCAGAGGCCCCAGGGGCTGCTTGGGGTCTCCTGTCAGGAGGCCTCATCCAGAAGTTGGGAGGCTATGCCCCCACAGGCCCCCTCAGCTACGGGTCTGATTAGAAGGACAGCGAAAAAGAAGAAATGGCATACAGAGAAAGAAGGAGAGAAACAGGGTGTGGAGGAAAAGTAAATGGGTGGAAGGAAGCTAGGTGGCAGTGATAGCAGCTCACTTGCCTGTCCCCTCCCCATATGAGCAGAGCCAGAGATTAATTACAAACAAGCAAGCAAACCACACCTTTTTTCATTTTTTCAGAAGTCTTCATGAAAAAAGGCCCCATTCTGAGTAGCTTGGAAAATAACGTGTTTTACACTATGACACATGAGTGGGACAGAACTTCCTGCTTCTCCACCCCTGCTACAGCTCCCCTACACTCTCTAAACACAGCTCTATCATTTCTTTGCATGGAAACACTCTTGCAAAGAAACCATGTGCATCTCTATCCACAATATAAAAATTGAAAAAAAGCTGCTGCCAGATCTGAAATAATCTAGTTTTTATTAGCCTTCCTTTTCATTTTCCATTCCACTGATGAATTTTGCCTTTTTAGTTGCTATTGTTACAAGATAAATCAATGAAATGAACACAGTGACACTGCAGAATGGTCACAAATTTCATGTAAATATAGTGGATCACACCTTAGATAAATACAATTATTTTTCAGAAAATCAGAGCACCTGGAATAGTACGGATTAAGCACAGTCCACTTAAAACTCACCCCCGTATTCTGCTCCCAGTCTCAGCATCAAGCGAATTGGAAAAACTTTTGCCCAAGGCACTTCCTGCTTTTGAATAAGAATGCCACATAGGAATGGATTTTTTGGTAACTCAAGATCATCCAGCTTCTGAAAAGTTGGCGTAACAAACAGAAATCCACCATGCTCCTTGCTTTCTAGAAAGCCTTCAGTGAAGGTAATATTTTCTAAGTTTCCTATGAATTTTCCTAGACAAAAACACATCTAGTCAGAAGCCATTGCCATACATACAGAATTAAATCTAGAGTAATACACATTATTACTAATATTACTAGTATTACTAATATTTTAAGATGATGTTCCCAAACCCATTCTCTAACAAAGATGAATATCTGGATTATACACATAACCCTTCCATTCCATTGATGGAATTTTGAATTTATGGTTTAACTGCTGATGGATCAGGAATTTTTTTATGTGGGTGCTTGCATGAGTTTATGCAATTGTTTATCATTTTAATTATTGTTAGCTACTGTTAATTTTTAATTATTGTTAGCTATTGTTGGGGAGGGATGGTGGCTCATTGGTAGAGCATCTGCTTGGGAAGCAGAAGGTCCCAGGTTCAATCCCTGGCATCTCCAACTAAAAGGGTCCAGGCAAATAGGTGTGAAAAACCTCAGCTTGAGACCCTGGAGAGCCGCTGCCCGTCTGAGAAGACAATACTGACTTTGATGGACCAAGGGTCTGATTCAGTATAAGGCAGCTTCATATGTTCATATGTACCCTGAGCCTATCAAGAGAGTAGAAGGAAAGAGCTAATAATATTTCTTTCATCCCTGCATGCTACTAAAAGGATCAACACTACACTGTAATATCTATACCAAAATACTTGCCTTTTTAAGCAAACTAATAAATTCTTCTCCCAGAAGAATACCTACTGCCATGTAAAAGCCACTGGTATCCAAGACCTAATCATGGATGATTTGGCTTGCCCTTTAGAGGAAACTGCATGGATTTAATCAATCTCAGCTATGTGCAGCCAGTTTTTTTGTGCAATACAAAAATATGCTCAGCAACTAGGGGGGGGTGAAGTCTCCATGCTGCTTTCACAAAACCATCTTCATCTCAAGATGTCCTGTCCAACAGAGCTTTATTATTGTGAATTTTTACCCTTGCATTGAATGGTTGTGATTTTTAAAAATATTTATATCATCATGAAAAAAAGGGAGCCGCAGCAGCTACAACTTTTCACAACTATTAAAAACTGAGTGTAAAATAATCTGTTTAGATACAAGGGAAACAAGGTGGCAAAGGACATTTACCATGGTGGCACCTTTGAAACACTCTCCCACTTGAAGCTTGCCTGGCACCTAATTATACTTTATTTTAGGCACCAGTTTAAAACACATCTTCTTATTCAGATTTTTAATTCGGGAATTTGTCTTATCAGCTTTTTAATGGTGTGCTTTTATGGATAGTTTTATGCTGATTGTGTTTTTCATCAAAATCCACCTTAAGTAGGACCATGAAGAGATAGTATTAAAATATTTTAAATACATAATACATAAGTACACATATATATCACTTTGAATATTCTAAAGATATTTACATAATTTAAGAGATAACATAACACCATTTTCATAAATTTTAGACATACTGTTTTTAAAAAGTATGTGACATTTCATACCTTTCATGGCATCCTTATATATGCTGATAAATAATCTGAAGATTTCTTTAGGAATATCCTCTTCCTTTGGCAAACAGCATAATAATATAATAATTTCTGCTTGCCCCAAGCCATGGAGCCCATTGGTTGAGAAGTACCAACACCTTTCTGAACCATCTTAATGATTAAAAAAATAACACACACAATAACAGGAGTTTAAGAATGCTGATATCTTCCATACAGGCAGCAAAGCAATCTGATTTTGTTCTATATCATTTTTAGAAATTATGACACTATTTAGCATGCTTTAACAAGCTTTAATGTGCTTTAACAAGCTTACAGTGCAAACCTAAGCATAAACAGAGAATTAAATACCACTATAGAACCTATCCCCTAGAAAGTGGAATTAGGATTGCAGCCTTGGAAAATATAGTAAGAATATTTATTTATTTATTTAAAACATTTTATGCCGCCTTTCCACCTGATCAGGGATTACAAGGCAATTGCTATACCGACCACAAAGATAAAATTTCAAAGTAGAAATAGGTATGGCTTCAACAATGAAGCCACTGCACTGAAGCAAACATAGCTGTTTGACTGCTGTAACTTAAAATATTTACATCTGACACTTTTTCTCTGTACACAACAATTTTACTTTTTTCATTCTGTCTAGTGAAGAGTTTGAAAGGTAATGTAACTAAAAAATTAGTTCAAACTGACTACACTGCCAGATTAGTTTAATTCAAAACATCACCTTACCTATTTGCAGATCTCTACCGATAATGCCCAGAATAATACCCACCTGGGCAATTGAACATTCCCAAGCTTCATGCCCCCACAGAAAAGAGAGCAAAGTTTATGTAGAGTAGGTATGTGGGCAAAGGGAAAGTGGAAGAAGTTTGAAATGGAATACAAAAAACCCTTGTACATTTTACTATATCCTGATTTCACAGTAGCATCCAGACACAACAAAACATTTATATGTATTTTTGTATACTGATACTTACAAGATACTATCTTGACATTCACAAGAAAATTTGCATTTAGGATAAATGTCAGTGGATTAGATTCTTCAGATAGTAAGGAAATTTGCTTAAGAGAAGGCTGTTCCTCTACTAAGGATTCTAAGAAATATAAACACAGAGAATGTTTAACACAGTAAAATTTACTTGTTTCTTTTCTGTCCAGACCAAAATATTAAGCATTGAACATGGCACAAATGAACAAATCTATACATGCCATGGAGGCTTCCTGATGGCAGTTATGGGAAAGGCAAGAGTCCCATGTACTTGCTGACTCTTCCCAACAGACAGCAAAAACAGAAAATTTATAATTTATACAGCAACATCAGTGTACATGGGATGTGAAGACACAGCCACAACCAAGGAATTTATAACCTGAAATTTACCACTGTGCGACAGACAAGTGAGGGAGACTGAAATTAAACAACTCATAAACCAAGGAGCATATCCTTCCAATATTTATCTCTGCTTCAAAGGTAATATCTACCCACCTTCAAAGGTGGGTTTTGATGAAGGGTGAGAAGGGGGTGGGTGGGATTACAGGTATGTTCCAGAAGGTGTCCTCACAGAAAGGGTGGCAAGGGCAAAGTCATCTGAAGGAGCAGAAGAACTTTGGACATCTAAAGATAGCAGAATCAAGCAGCAACAACCACAGCAAGGATGGATCCGAATGTGAGAAAAGACAAAGAGGTTGGGCAGCTGAAGACTTTGAAGGATGAGGAATTCCTATTTGTATTTATGTCTGTACTTATGGATTACTAGCAAAAAAAAAAAAAAATGACCCATACTGCCTATTTTCTTACAAAAATGTGCAGTGTCCTCCAACAGTTAAACACATGCTCCAATAGTTAAAAGGAGGGAAACAATGTTTAAAATCACCCGTATTAGTGATCTAGAACTTTTATAATAAGCTATGTCATTGAAGATATTCGTACATACTCTCCTTGACCTTGCTTTTACAACAGACATGGTCATTTTCTCTGAGTACTGTTTTCAATAATGGTAACTTGTCCTTCCCACTAAAGATACTGTTTTTCTATTAGCAATAAAATTGGAAAGCTCAGAAAAGGCAACCTTCAAGGCTCCAGAAGAGAAAAAGAAATAGAAAAGATGTTCATTGATCTCAGCATTTTCTCCATCAGAAAGAGGAGGAACAAGTCATAAGACTCCTGTCATGTAACAGCAGGGTTACATATATTTAGCATTTATTTAGAATTAACAGCATGGTAGGTGCTTGTGGACATAACATTCTGACACTCTGAAATTTAAACCAGATTTCCAAAAATAAGGGCTCATAGCATAACAATCTAGTAGCTGACTACTGAAAAGTAGATGTAATATTTAGATTATATCACATAGTTTTTAATACTCAATATCACACACTATTTCCAAATTGATTTTGCAGTGTAATTTAACCCATCACTTGTGCCAGAAAGGAACGTTCCTATTTATAGAAACATACACCTTAGCAAAAATGAATAAATAAAACCCTTCACCTTGGTAGAGGAAACTTACGTTCTCCTTTTCCCCTTCTTGCAAGCAGAAGAGGTGGTAATCCATCATCCTCAGGAATAAGGCTCATCTCTTTGCTGACACAATTTTCAATACCACAAAGCATCCCATAATCTAAAGGACTAACTGGCACATCATTAGTTTCATTAGCTGCAAGAGGAACAGAAGGCTCAGAAGCTTCAACAACAGTAGGAAATTCAGGAACAGGAGGAATCACAAAGTCAGCATCATACAACTGCTCAGTTTGTCCTTCAGTGGAACATGTGATGCCTTCTGAAGCAGAATGACCCAAGGTGTCCATTCTCGCAGCAACATGCATTCCATCCTTTGGTCTAATCTCACTTGCACAGGCTGGGCTTTCAACCTATGACAAGAATTCACAGACATTTCATTCTAGTTCAAAAATGCAAAAAAAAAGCATAAGAATTGCAAATAAAAAAATAAACAGATTTCAGAATTGTTACAAAACTCATCCCGTTTACTATTCCCCCTCCCCTAAATTGCAACAAATCCCAGGTTGTCACTCATCTTGACTGGCAACTTTCTTTGAATTACCTTGTTTTTAAATATCCTTACCCCACAATGTGGTATATGAATATATGGCTGGAAAGATCCAGATTGAAAAGCCAAAAAGTTCACTGGGTGACCTTGGGCCAATCGCAAAGCTTCCTCACATTGGTTGTGCTTCCTGACTATTTACTTACTGGATGGAGGTCCTGTGGGGATCTCCTCACTCCAGATGACAATTTTGTTGTGTCAGCAACTTCTCCATTGGGCAAAATACCATCTGCAAACCAAACTCTTCTTTGTTCTTTAAAGCACATGCCTAGGGCACAATAAAGCAGAAACAAAATTTGCAAACGCCAATTAGTGTTCAGTTTCTAAAACTGCTTCAAATGCCTTAAAGACTTCAAAAATCAAACAGGTCTGTTTTCAAGTGATGTATTTTTTACATTTGTTTGATAGTTCAAAGATCTCTAGAAGGCAACAATTTGATATTCTGATATATTTCTGTACAAAAACATCATTGAAACCTGAAATTTAGGTAAATAGTTTTTTTTAAAAAGTATACCAGACGCCTGAGCTTCTTGCGATGGTTGAACAGTTGAACAATTTTCAGATATACCAGAATTAGGATTAGGAGCAGTTGGACTCATCATCCTTTCAAATGCCTGTGCTAAAAAAAAAAAAAGTTTAACCATCTGAGTTATACAGAAGTACAAAAGATATTACCAGGTGCTGGTGGAAATAAAATCAGGAAAGTATCAGTGATTATATTTCAGAATCTAACTCCTGGACATCTGAGCCTGGTTGCATGCTCTATTGCCTTTTCTTTAAAAGCTGTTTTAGAATTAGATTCTGTTGTACTTCAATGTCAAACACCCCAGAGGATGTTTACCTTATTGATGCCACTATAAAAAAAAGAAGCAGGGACCTGCAGCAAAATGCTGCAGCATTCACTTTGTCTCTAACAGGAGTGTGTCTGCTGAGTGTTATTGCCCAAAGAATCTTGGGAAACATAATTCAAGCTGGGTATACTGAGGATCCTTTGTTAAAGATATTGCTGGAATTACACATTTCTTTGCAGGTACTGAAAAGAACCTTTCACCCCATTTTGCTCTAATAGCATAGGGTATGTGATTTCAGATACCTGCCCTTGCTGTTCAGAGAAGCTCTGGGCCAGCTCCCAGTCCTACATCTGAGCCACTTACCACAACAACAAAAAGATGGTGGAAGACCTTTCCTGAAAGTGACAGGAGGACAACAGATCATACACATACAGAGAACCATTCAAGAAGCTTTTAGCCTAATGGCTGTTCAGGAAAATACGGGCTTGTACTTCTTGCACGCATGCATGTTGCTGTCTTGGGTTTGGAAAGGTTTTGTTCCAATTGCAGGGGAAGTGAAGGAAGATGTGTTTGTTTCTGCAAGCCTGGAAGTACACAAAAACTTCCCTCTTTCTTGTGCCTGCACCACTGTGCTGCTTTCATTTAGTCTATTTTTTACCTTCATATTAGAGAGTAATGCTTTAGTATTTATTATTAGTGAGTAATGCTAGGTCGTTCAAATCTTATGTATAGCCTCATGAAAACAGGAGGAATGTCATATTTCTCATGTAGCCTTCATGGAACATAGTGCTATGGGTCGTTATCAAGAAAACAATTATATTCATATTATTAACCAAACATAAACTTCCATTTTCCAAGGAAATAGTTCTATATATTACCCACCACATAAAAGTATTTGCTTGTAATCCCCTGCATATGTTCTGCCCAATGCTTAAACGGAATATGTTCTGCCCAATGCTTAAAGAGTGAGCATAGGTCCATACAACTTGATTTTACTGTATACAAACCCTGTGGCTACATGCTGATATAAGAAAGATCAGGAAGATCTGGGTTCAAATCCGGACTCTGTCACAGAAGCTTGCTGGCTGACCTTGGGTCAGTTATACAAGACTCAGCATAACCTACCTCACAAAGTGATTATACTGAAGATAAAATGGAAGAGAAGAGAATAACGTAAGTAGCTTCGTATACCCATTGGGGACAAAAACAGGGTACACATGAAGTAAATAAATGTGCAGGCACTGCACAAATGAAAAGTGCTAGTGTCAGGCAAGAGAAAGTAGTAGCAATCCTTGATCACTTTCAACATGACTGGAGGCAGGGGGAGAAAAGGGTCAACAATGAACAGCAGCGGTAAGAGCCAGATATATCTGTGGTTACAAGAGCAGGAGAAAACCAGCAGGAAATGAATATCATCATGTGATCCTGTTTATGAAAATACTGTGGTGCATCCAATTGGCCACTGTCATACACTAAGCTAGATGGATATTCATCTGATCCTGTATAAGAATTTATAAACAATGAACCCTTCCTGCCAAAAAGTCTTAACATAATGATACAGTCTAAGAATTTTGAGAGCTATTATAAATAATATTAATGCTTTGAACCATGATCTATAACCATATACATCCTGATTTTTAAAAGATATGTCTTCGGTTTCTTCACACTTGAAAATGTTTTTACCTTTGTTAATAGATTCATAGCAGCTTATACAGACTCTTGCTTCTTTATCCATATACTGGAGTTTACATTTTCGATTGCAGCAGGTACCACAAAATACCTAGATTAGAACAAGTGAATTAAGGTATCATTCCAGTAAAATGGTATCATTGTGTGTTGTTAATCACACAATTCATAAGTAACCGGAAGAATTAGTGACCTGAAAAACCTAAATTGTTTAGTGCCTATATGAAATACATTTTTTTACAACATAGCTCATACCTTTAATTCCATGGTAAAATACTGACACCTAGAAGATGGTGAACTTGAGAAAAATCATCAAACCTTTTGACATGTTTGTGGTTAACTCAATTTCTCTTAATCAGGATAATGATTCTTTTGCAAAATTTAGGAGAAAGATATAGTAACCCAAGCACCTGTTATGTACATTCTCACCCAATCTATTCTCTCTCTCTTGTATTTATATGTGCATATGTGAGTGCATGTGTGAGGTGTGCGCACCTGGAAGTCACGGTGACCTATGGTGACTGATCCCTACTGGGGCCTGGAGGATATTCAGGGAGGTAGCTGAATAAAGCCTGTCCCTACCCTCCTGACTTCTGGTATTCCAAGCAGGTATCCCATCCAACAACTTGCCAGAGTCAACCCTGCTTATCTCATCTGGTCTATCTATTCTGAACCGCTGCAGCAAAATGGAAAGGCGGCTAATGTTGACTGGTGTTCAAATTCCTATTCAGTCTTGAAATTTACTGATTCACCTGAAGTCATCCACAATTTCTCAACCTAACATCAGCGATGTTCTGAGAATAAATCAAGATAATGCCATACATGCAACCCACAGGAGGAAAGGGGGAGGGTATCCAGAAGCTCACTGTATCAGTTTCTCTGAATTCCCAGCATCTGGTTTTTGTTTCTTAAAGGAAGACTCTTGCACTTTTCCCTTACATCTCTACAACAGAAGAGGCTAGATACTTTTTTTTTTTAAAAAATTAAAGCTGAAATTCAGATAAAATGATACACATATCTGTTATAACTTTATCTTGGTATGATATACTACTGCCAATTTTGAAAATTTAAAGCCGCTTGTATTTGGCTGACTTTTTGCAATTTCCCCTTCCCTTTAATGATTACGTTGTTGAGAACTAGCATGGTCTAGCAGTTAAGAGCAGCAGGCTCTAATCTGGGTTTGATTCTTCCACTCCTCCACATGCAGCCTGCTGGGTGACCTTGTCACAGTTCTCTCAGAACTCTCTCAGTTCCACCTTCCTCAAAAGGTGCATGTTGTGAGGAGTAAAACAGTAGGCCATTATAAGCTTTTTTCTTTTGGCTGGGCAGAAATATTTTGAAGTATTTTTGCAGATGAGTATTCATTCAATGTTGCTTATTCTCAAGTAATTTGTGTCTCATCTGTATTTAATTTATAACACACTTCAGTATTCTGGCTAGGTCCCTTGGCTGGGAAGTCTTTCTGATATTTTGCTTAGGTTTATTTTTTGCACTGCATTCTATTGCAACCTGCACAGTGTAAATTGTAAGTATAGTAAAAGCTATTATTTAATAACCCTTTCTCTTTTCCTTTACTGTTTTTTACCAAATGAACAATTATTATTTTATTCTATTCCTCAGTGAAACAGGCATCCTCAGGAAGTGGTGGGCTCTCCTTCTTTGAAGGTTTTTAAACACAGGCTAGATGGCCATCTGACAGCATTGCTGAGTCTGTGAACTTAGGTAGATCATGAGAAGGAGGGAAGGAAGGGTTCTATCAGTGCTTAGTTTTCATGACCCCGTCTTACATGCCCAGGGAATTGCTGTTTGCCATTTTGGGGTCAGGCAGCAATTTTTCTCCAGGCCAGTTTTGCCAGGGATCCTGGAGGAGGGTTGTTTGTTTGCCATCTTCAGGGCTTGGAGCAGGGATCACTGGATGTGTGTGGGGGAGGTACTTGTGAATTTCCTACATTGTACATGGGGTTGGACTATAGTTGACCCTGGAGGTCACTTCCAACTCTATGATTCTATGAATGACAGAGATTTATGGGAAGATGCCTTTCAAAGTAAGAAATGCTGGTCAACCAGTTTGTTTTTTAAGAAACAAGGAACTGTCCTTCTTTAGCATAAAGATGACAATCTAGCATTTCCTGCCTGGTTTTCCCAGAAGCAAATGGAATAAGACAACAAAATATCAGTCTATGTCATAGGCAAAAATCACCAGACTCAGCATTCCCAGAGGCAAGACAGGCAGGAAAGAGTCATAGCATTTCAATTTTTGTCTAGCACCATCCCATCTACATACAAAATTTTAGATACCAGTGATTTGCAGGTACCTAGAGGAAAAGCTATTCCTCCCTCTTCCTTACAACTTGCAGATTTAAGTTTGCCTCTGTTAAATATGTATTTTGTTCCTTTCATTATGTTTTCAACCATAAAGTCTAATGGCTGATAACAATATATTGGTTTGTTAGTACACAGATTAAAGCGAAACTAATCTAGAGGCTGTTGAAGACAGAAGAGGAAATATTAACCAAACAGAAGTTCACCATAAATTCTACGTTGACAAACCAGCATAGATAAGCCATATTTAACTTACTTACTTTTCCACAAGCACGACAATGATGTCGTCTTTTTGTAAATGTGAATTTGGCTTGGCAATTCATGCAGTTTGATGCATCTGAATCAGGAACCCAGGAGGGCTGCTTCTGTCCCAGAAGTACAGCTTGTTCCACTACTTTAGCAGGTTCTGAAGCAACATTCCCTACCTGACCTTCCAAGAAGTTCTGCGTATCAACATAATCATTACAAAGTTTCCCACCTGAGACAGAGGTATTTTGGACTGTGCAATTCGTTCTCTGGGACTCACTCTCAAGTGCATTTGGACTACTAAAATCAGAGCTGCTTTTGGCTTTGGATGGAAGATTTAGCAACTGTTTTGGCCTTGCACCTCCACTGTGCACAATCTGTTGGTTATTTAAAAGATCTGAAACTCCAGTCCTAATTTCACTGATGTGATCCGATGTCTCTTTCTGAGCCTGCAATGTGTGTTTTTCAGCTAGAATTTCCATTTTAGATTGAGCACCAGATACTGTGTAATTATCAGTAGAAGCAGCTTCCATCTGCTTAAACACTGTTTCTGTCTGTAAACAATCACTTTTGTTATTAGGTTTGTTAACTTGTACTAAGATATCTTGAGCCACATCTAGAAGTTCATCATCAGTATCATCTTTCAGTGGCTTTAAACTACTAGACTGAAGACAATGCTCAGACAAGAAGGCATCAAGTTCAGCATCACTAACTAGCATGTCATTTTCAATAATATCTTCCTCTATACCTAAATCAACTGAAGCTCTTTCATAAATATCAGCAGGCAGGATATTGCTGCATGCTTCCACAGTTGCATCTAAAGAACAACTAAAAGTAGCATCAAACTCCTGTTGACTGAGAAGATCAGATTTACTGGTAGTGTTGTCCAGCTTCTCCCTCTCTGTACAAGGGATTGAAGGTTCTTCTAGACCTGAATGGCTGGCTGTGCTTAGATTTTCTTCCTGTTCAGAAGCAGCTCTTCTTTCATGCAATGCCCACTTGGGAAGACCAGTCTTATGTTTTTCTATGTGCATCGTTATGTCACTAATGACATCTGCTGTGTCATCCTGAGCCATCTGTCCATTTTTGTCTTCACTTGTAACAAATGACCCACATATAGATACAGCAAGGGGAAGACAAGACAAAGAAGTCGGTAAATCTTCAGAGACTTCTGGTGTTGAAACAGTATTTACAGCTTGATGGGTATTTTGTCCTGGATTACACAGTTTCTCCTCAGTGCTCAGTGTTTTATCTAAAACTAGTATATGTTCAGTTGGAAGTGAGGCGTCAGATAACACCAAGCTGTTTTTATTCAAATCACAGATCTTTGGCGGGTCAGAGGTGACTGACTCAATTTTATCATAGTCCAAAATGACACTTTCTTTATGTATCATTTGACTTTTTGCACAATATGTATTTTCATCCACTAATGGTTCAAAAGGCAAATTTTCACACAGCACATCATCTTTGGAACTGTGTGCATTAGAAACAGGCTGTGTTATTAAAGCTGAGGTCCTATCAAGTGCTATAATTTGTTCTAACTGATCAAATTCTTTATTATTCAAAGTTGCTATTCTTTCGTGAGAAACAGAATCCTCAACATTTGCTGCAGTGTAAATGCCCGACATTTGTACCAGTTGCTTTAGATTTTCTGTTGCATTATTGTCTGTACTGCACAACATTTCCTCTCCATCAGTCTGTAGTTCTGTATGGGAATCAGTACTACAATCAACTGACAGATTACAAGCAGTGGCTGGCACCAATGCTAAATCAACGCCTATAAGAGAATCCCTGCTTCTCTGGAAGTCACTTGGCTGCAACTTTTGAACACACTCATTATTCTTTACATGGCTCAAGCTACCAGTATCACTGATAAGGTCACAAACTGGTATACTGCATCGTCCCAGGGAAGAAGACTGGCTTTTTTCTGAGGAACCACCATCCACCATAGACAGAAGATCTAGCCCAGTGACATTTTTCTCATTTTGTTCAAAGTTTAGTTGTTCAAAACTTGCAACTTTTGCAGTCTGAACTGGTAGTGAGAGTTCATCTGTTGAAGTAGCAACACAACTATTCTCTTGCACATTTGGTTCCAGGAATATTTGCTGCTGATAATCTAATTCTGGAGAAAGTAAATGGTGCTTAGAATCATGTGGGTTTACACCTCTATTGTCTTCAAGTTCATCTAAAACAAAAGACCAAAATTAAAACGGCTAAAATGTCACTAGACTAGAACACAGATTTGATAAACAAAAATTCACAAAAAAACCCAAATAATCTCTTCCTTCCCCTCCCACCAGAGTCTCCTACATGCTTAAAAAAACTGCTGAGGTTCGCAGAACTGTCTTAGACAAAATGCCATGAGGCTCTAGGGAACTGGGAAGAGAAGGCTATAGAAATAAAGGGACATTTAGTGAACTCTCTGCCCCTTCCCAATGAGTTGAGCAAGCCTTAGGGAAAAGATTTCTCTGTTCATAAAACAACAGGCATCAATTTCTGCTGATTCTCCTCTTCTTCACACCCCCTCCCCACCACACAACATTCTGTTCAGAAAGGTCTCTCCCAATCTTAGAAAGATCCATTAACCTAAACTGCATTCATCCATCAAATAAATGTCTGGATGCAGGGGCTGGGGGTACAAAGTGTTAGAAGACTCTGTACCCCAACCCCTGCATGCAGACATTTTCTTTGAACACACCAACACAACATTAATATTGCTAATTTGAACTCCCCTTTGAAGATGCTACTCACCCACCCACCATGGAAGCTTAAAGAATAAACTAACCTGCATTTTGCTCAAATTCATCAAGTAGTTTGTCTAAGTCAGAAACTGCTGCTTTGAAGTAACTGTCCATTTTAAGGCTTGGTCTGATGAGAATGTTCTCTTGTGCCTATAAAGCACAAAACAATTATTTGAGGAAGTATAAAGGGAAATTTTTGAAATAAATTACTTAGATTAATATTTTCATTGAATAGGAGTAATATTAGATTTTTTTTTAATTTAAACGATATTGTTCACACAGAGCACAGAGTAATAAAGTCTGCATGTGATCAGAGCACAGATATGTGAGGCTACACTAAGCTTTACAAAGAAAGGTCACAAGTGGTAAAGTTCAGCTAATATTGACTAAAGGTACTAAGATGCAACACAAAGCTCTGTGAGTATAAGCAGAGGCCTAATAATACCTTCAAGTTGTGAACTGGCTCCTTTAAAGTAATTCAACTACATTCCTAAAATATTGGATCCTTGAAGCCTGGTATGCCAACAATCTTCCGTGGAATGAGCTTTTTGGCCATCCAGTCTAACAACACCTCTAGCTATTCATTCAAAATAATCACCACTTCACCACATCTCCAGATGCTTTCTCCAATCAGTTTTATGTAGATGTTAGACAAACAAAATGGCAAATTATTATAGCACATGTGCCAAGAGTCAAACCCACCACTATCAATCACACAGGGCAGAGCTACTGAACCACAGTGCTGAGAACAAATATCTAAGGCCAGCCAATCCAGGTTACCATAGACAGCAAAAGCTACCAAAAAGTAAAAAAAACAAACCCCACTCGCAAATACATACTCCTGTTCCTCCTTCTTGCAAGACTTTCAGCAAGCAGCTATAGTGGTTTTGGCACCATAGTCACATATGAAAACCTGGAATCACATAACCAGAAATATTTATTTTAAACATTCAGATTTAGAAATGGCTAAAGAGCTTCATGAAGACTGCAGATTTAAACCCCACCCTTCTCTCTGAATCAGAGACTCAGAGCGGTTTACAATCTCCTATATCTTCTCCCCCCACAACAGACACCCTGTGAGGTGGGTGAGGCTGAGAGGGCTCTCACAGCAGCTGCCCTTTCAAGGAAAACTCCTGTGAGAGTCTTCTTCATGACCATCTCCTTCAATGCAGCTGGGAATATCCACTAATTCATGAATACAGCTGGGCAATCCATGAATATGTCTGGGCAATTAAGTCAAGCAAGGAAGTAGATATTATATTTTGTTACAAGAAACAAAAGAATGCGAGATTGTATTTCTCTAAGCCACTTGTCTATATACTAAGACTGCAATAACTTATATTCATCCAAGCAAGTGTGACTAGTTTGGGTTCTGACTACATCCAAGATTGTCCTGCAGAAACAGTAATCTCCGAATCATAGCAAAGGCAGGTGAAATATTTATCCACCAATTTCTAGCAATCAAATCACAGTAAGATTCTAAATTAACATCAAAAAGTAGCTTAATTGAGAATAGGAGCTTGCACAGGGGACTACCTTTACCTTTTTATTGCATCTCAGAAAGCTGAGTTGAATGGCTCTATACAAACAGTGATGACAATACAAGACAAATCTGTCACCTTAACTGCTACAAACTAGGCATGAAAATATGTTGTAGCCTATGTTCAGCAGTATTTTTCTTCACATGCTTAAAGGCACTAGCCATCTTACTTTATCCCCTCAAATTCTTCAAGTACCAAACAGGAAATAAACTACAGTTGTTATTTTTTTCTGCTCACAGTTTCAAATTCTAACTATTGATGCAGCAGCCCCTATACAGCCAGTTTGGTGTAGTGGTTAGGAGCGGTAGATGCTAATCTGGGAGAAACAGGTTTGATTCCCCACCCCTTCACATGCATCTGCTGGGTGACCTTGGGCCAGCCAGTTTTCTCAGAGCTGTTCGCTCAAGAGCAGTTCTCAAAGAACACTCTTCAGCCCCACCTACCTCACAGGGTGTTTGTTGTGGGGAGAGGAAGGGAAGGATATTTTAAGCTGCTCTGAAACCATGAGTGAAGGGTGGCATATAAATCCAATCTCCTCTTCCTCCTTATTGGAACCAAGTGTAGATTATAGGTACCAACTCCTGTCTAGTGCTTTGGTGAGTCAATTAATAGCCATGATGCATGAGTACACTAGAATAGTGACAATAGAGACTGTGAAATACTGCTGAAATAATCTTTTACCCTGAAAAAACTGTTTGAAACCTAGCACTGGGCTTTCCTTTCTATTCTTAAACACCCCAGGCCCCAAAGCAGAGCCGTCATTTCATTGGCAACATCATTTATTTTGACCTCCAGTTGCCCGAGTAAGGTTAGATGTGTTCCTCAACAGAGTTTCCCAATAATGTAATACTACTGACAGGCTGTTTCTTTGCAACCACTATATATATATATTAATTAATTGGCTCAAGAAGTTAATATATATATTAACTTCTTGAGCCACCAACTAAACTATTACATTGCATTTGTTCTTAAGGTCTGTGTAATCACCTACACACTGCTAAAAACACATGTAAATAAACAGAAGAAGCAGCCAGAAAGAAGTTAACCTACCAATGAAGAACATTATTAGAGAAAACAAAATTATTTGAAGTCAGTGCTATGTAAGTCTTCACTATGACTCCATTAAGTCAAGCAAGGAAATCAAAGTGAATCAGATCAGAGAGATAATGAACTGGTGAAAAAATCAACTCAGTAGTAGGTTCATGGTTGCCAAAGTAGTAACAGAAATTCCATACTTAACAGTCTAAAACAAATGGTATCACCACTCTCTCTAGATTTTAAATTGTGTTTGTTCTCTGTATCCAAGATGCTACCTCCTCTCACGAATGTATAAGGTCTGCCAAGAATGTCTTGTTAATTAGTCCATCTATGAGCCATATTTGGACAGCAAATATGCCCAGAGGTATTTTGTTAACTCTCCAAAGCTGCAGAAGAACAATCTAATTGTCATTAAGGTGTCTCCTTTTTCAGAGACTTGTCAAGCCTTCAACTAAATACTCTTCACATAAATATGTATGTATCTGGAGCAGAGTGTAATCTAAAGTCACACAATATGGCAGTCTTGGTAAACTGGTCTTGTCAACGTCTGGACTTTGAACATACTCTTCTGAGACAAACAGATTTGTTTTCCAAGAAAATGACATTATGTTTAAGAACCAAGGAAATAGGCAGGTCAGAAAGTTAACTTGAATTATTAGCCAATTCCTGATTAACAGTGAAGCACAGAAAGCAATATCTGCATAGCTGTACAGGAGATACAGACAGCTCCTAGAATTGACCCCAGAATAATTTTTGTATTAATACTAAGCAGCCCCTCAAAGTTTTTGAGATGTATGGATTAATTGTCTTTGCACTAAACAAATGTCATTTTTCTAAGTAAAACTGACTCCAGGGTGAAGACATGTATCGTATAAAAAGATAGGCTGCAGCCAATCCCTCAGCTGAATGGTGAGTTAGGGTTCTTTCCAGCTTCACAATCTGAATGAAAGTTGTACATATTAATGAATCAAGGTTCAGGTGGTTCAGGTCATTGGTCTTGCCGCCCCACTCATGCTTCAAGCAAGTTGCCTTTTTAAAAAACAAACACACTAAATTCACATTGATCTATTTATGTACAAATCTGTCTTATTAATGAAACAAAAGGGAAAACTGATTTCGGAATAATAGAAGGCAAGATTTCCCAATTACATTGCCAGCACCGGTCCATAAAAAGCCACCTGCAGCAGATTTCTGCTGAAAAATGCAGAGCCAGTTTTTCCAAGTTTGACTCTGGAGAAGCAAATATGATCATGTAAACATATTAAGGGGACTTACAAATTGGGCCCACTGATCCAAGCATTATGCTTGTCTTAACCTTGAACATAAAACAATCCTGAAAGGATCCATAGTTAATGTTAAGATTACTAGCCAGTTTGATGTAGTGGTTAAGTGCACGGACTCTTATCTGAGATAACTAGGTTTGATTCCTCACTCCTCCACTTGCAGCTGCTGGAATGGCCTTAGGTCAGCCATAGCTCTCATAGGAGTTGTCCTTGAAAGAGAAGCTGCTGTGAGAGCTCTCTCAGCCCCACCTACCTCACAGGGTTTCTGTTGTTGGGGGTGGGGGAGGTAAAGGAGACTGTAACCGCTCTGAAACTCTGAATCTAAATATAGGGCAAGATATAAATCCACAACACAGTTGATTTAATATATTTAATTTATTTATTTACTTACTTATTATTCATTTATTTTCTGAACCCAGTTCACGTTGTTTGTACTCTTTTAGTTCCCATGGGTAGCATTCCTCTCTGAATTCACTCAGTTTTTCTAAGTTCATTCCCTTGTGGGTTCCTCAAGGCATTTATGGATATAGCATCTATTATTGTTGTAAACTATGAATTTGCCATTTTATTTTTCTCTTCTATCCTCTGTACAAATCTGAAGCTTTTTGTTTTAATTTTTATTGCTGTATGTTTTTTTTAAACTTAAACAGTTGTTTTTTTCTTTAAAAAACTTTTCAACTTTTGTCAGATCATAACTTAACATTAATTTCACTTTAAGAAGCAGATCAAGGACACTTTTTACAGTCAACAGAAAATATTTCTGTTTTAGTCAAGGTATGAGCTTTTGTGTGCACTGTAAATGAGGAAGTGTGTCTGCACACAAAAGCTCATACCTTGAATAAAACGGAGGAAGATATTGGATTTATACCCTGCCCTTCACTCAAAATTTCAAAGCAGTTTACAACCTCCTTTCTCTTTCTCTCCCCACAACAGACACCCTGTGAGGTAGGTGGAGCTGAAAGAACTCTTTCAAAACTCCCCTTGAGAGAACACCTCTGAGAGAACTGTGGCTGGCCCAAGGTCACCCAGAAGGTTCATGTGGAGGAGTGGGGAATCAAACCCACTTCTCCCAGATTAGAGTCCATGTTCTTAACCACTACACCAAACTGGCTCTTTGTTGGTCTTAAAGAGGCCACTGCATTCAAACTTCATTCTACTGCTTCAGACCAACACGGTTACCTACGTGGATCTATTCCTAAAGGAAATTCAACTTTTAAAAACCACATCAATGTGCACAAAATAAAACAGCTCAAAAGCCAGCACTCTAATTCGCTTCTGAGAAGACAAAAGCAAAGCCTTTAACAGCTAATCTTGAAGTAAAAATGACTGTCAAAACAGCATAGCTTGTTAAAATGCTTAATCATTGGGTTTTTTTTCAGAATCTCAAAGCTAGTTACCACAAATTCACTATCTAAAATACCACATTAACGATAACACTGGTTATTTTTTCTGCATATGGTTCATTTGCACCTAGTCCTACAAAGGGACTTGAATATTACCCACAAGCAAGGACATCAATGTGGATTTCTAAATAGCTTGGTTTATTATGACAAGTAAATTGTCTTGAAAGGACCAGGCAGAAAAACTGTTGTGAACTCGGCAATTATTAGGTGGGTTTTCCCCCATCCACATGAGACTTTTCGTACCATGGACCTGTACAGGTAGATTTGTTTATAAACACTGTGTTGTTTTGATGTGTAAGTTGGACAGACATAATATCATGTTTCTGACACTTTACTAGCTTTGACCATGGAAAAGCATTCCTAGTTCCAAGAAGCTCAGAAAATCTGGTGCCTGATACTCTTCTGATGTCAGCTGTCACTGTCAAAACGTTTATTTACAAAAAAAGTGATCAGGACTGCTTTTCAGTGTTACAATACTAGTAATATGTTTTTTTAGTTTGGAAGGGTGCCAGAAAGAAAATATCTGATGTGACAAATCCGCTTAGTGTTCTTCAGTGTCACGTTTCACCTATTTCCCTTTCATTGTGTAAAAGAAAAGCCAAGTACTCCAGCATGTCTATATTCATTTCTATTTTAGATAGAACAATCTCCCTTATGTTCCCGATTTTTTTTAAAACCAAACTAAAGCCTGGCAATGCGCTCTACTAATAGAGAGAGGACACAAGGTACTACAGACAAAACTTCTATAGCCTTCTGCACTGGACTACTCAGCCAAAGCCACGAAAAGCAATCCCCCCAAAAGTCAGTTTGAACAGGAACTTTGAGGAAAAACAAAACGAAAAAGGAAAAATGGGGGAGGGGGGAAATAGCGATGTAACCCGGGAAGACACAGGCAGGCAACCCCAGCGTGCTTATAAGGTGACCGCAGCAATCCTAAATTGGCGCCCGGGGTATGAGCGGGGGGCAGCACGGACAAAGAACCAGACCGAACAGCTCAGGGCTCGCTCGCACTGGAGCGCCTCTCCTCTCGCCCTTGCCACAACAGCAGACGAAGTCAGAGCAGGGAAATGGGGAGACAATCAACGCCCACCCGCTGTTCGCACCCTCCCCCAATACAGAAAGAGGGGCGCCGGACCCTCTTCTAAGGCCCACAACCACAGCGACCACACCCCCCACCGGGAATCTGGAGACAATTCCTACCCTGACCCCCATCCCGACCCAAGCACTTCACCTCATGGGCACCGTTGCTGACAGCACAGCAAACGCCACCTCAAAGCGCGGAGACCGCCGCTGCACTTTCCCCTAGACTTTGTGTTTGCTGAGGAGATTCTCCTGCGCCTTGCTTCCTACGCGTGCGCAGAAGCACTCATCTTTCCTCCTTCCCTCAAACCCGGAGGAGACTCCGACTACCAATCTCCGTCACCGTCTTGTTTGCGCATGTGCAGTGCTAGGGGGATTTCTTCTTCCCTTCCGGGGTGGAATGGCTTTGATGTTTCCTCGGAAGAAGGGAATACCATTTGTATACCGTACTTTGTTTTATGTAAACGGATTAGGGTTACCAGGTGTCCTATTTTTAGAGTGGTTGTCTTTCCTTTTGGGGGCTGTTTGTGAAAAACGGAAAATGCCCTCTTTTTGGATTGGGAGATTGAGTCTGTTTTACCCTATAGTTCCCAGTAGTGGCTTCAGTTTAAATAGCAGGTGTATTTAAAATGAGATCTGTCATAGTGATTAATTGCTTGAAGTAGTCAGACGGGAACTATGTCATCTTTTTGCTTTTCAAGATATGCCCAGGCTAAAATAGATAAAAGGAAATTTGGTATACTTCCATTCTACTTCATCTTTGGGAAAAACGACTTCACACTTTTCCGCAGGAGCACATTTGCTTCCACTTGGTTTGATAGCTGCCACTCTGCAAAAGTGGAGTGATATATTTGAAAGTAGGGAACGAAGCGTATACATGAGCATTTGCTGAGGTCAAGAAGTATCCTGCTCTCCTGACTTTCCACAAACTATGCAAAACTGAATTTTTCAAGAGGCTTTTCTGCACAGGCAACAGGGTTGCAATGTACAAAATTATTCACAAAATTATTTGGATGATTATGAAGGAATGTAGTCTGCACTACTGTACAGCTTGCTGGAAGTAGGATTGTACTATGTAATTGTTGCATAATTTAATGTATCATGTTAATACTTTTGTTTGGTATTGAACTCATAACATAATCAAAAAATAGTATTGAACTCAAAACATAATCACACCTCTTGCTGTGTTTGTGTGAATCTTTTTATTTAAGGAACTGCAGTTGCAAAGATATCTATCAAGGCTGTATGGGACATTAACTTATGAGTAAACTCCATCTAACTCACTAGGATAGACATAAATATTAGTTTTATTGGGCTCCACATAGCCTTGCAGTAGTGCAAGTAGAAAAAGTTCAGGGGATTTCCTGGTATGTCATCAACACAACAGTGGACTGCTTTCGGTCCCTATTGGCAAGAAAGATGGGTCTTTAAATAAATAAATACAAATTTGAGATCTGAAATATTTAGATAGAAACTAGGAATTTACATTATACAAGTGCTCACTTTGCAGCCATGTAAGGCTTCACTATCTCCCCCCCCCAAAAAAAAACCCAACCACCACCCAAACAACTAATCAGGTCTACAGCCAGAGCCAGTTGCAGGTTTTTGGCAGCCCCATGCAAAGAGTTCCCAGGGCGAGCCCCCTTCCTCTGTCTACCACTACACCTTTCCTGCTTGTACACTTCTTCCTGCCCTCCTGTATGTCCTCCTTTTTGCTCACAACCCCTCCCATAACCTATGCTCATAGCTGCCTGCAGCTCTTTCCTTTGGGCAGTGAATGCATGTGGGAACATGAGTGGGTTGGAGTCAGTGGGCCCCGCCAGAAGCCTTGGGCCCTGGCAGCTGCCCTACCTCAGGGTATGTTAAAGCCAGCCCTGCCTGATCACTGTGAATTCTTCTGTATCAACATGAATCCAAACGTGCCAGATCAGCAGCTGTATCTCGGGCAGAAGGCACAGTCAAAGGAAACACAATCAGTATTGCATAACCAATAGTAAGCTTAAGCAAACGTAGGAAAGAGGTTCCATGGAAAGAACTGAAACTCTGCATGGTTATAGGATGGGGGAGACTTGTCTTAGCAGTAGTATGTGCGAAAAGGATCTAGGGGGTCTTAGTGGATCATACAGTGAACATGAGTCAACAGACATAAGACATAATAATTTACAATTTAAAACAAAATATTGGTGCTTCACAACATATTTAGGGACCGTCTCTCCCCGTACGAACCCCAGAGAGTACTGAGGTCAGCAGGGAAGAACCTGCTGACTATTCCTGGGCCAAAAGAAGTAAAACTCCAAAGCACCCGTACTCGGGCTTTCTCTGCTATGGCTCCACAGCTGTGGAATCAGCTTCCAGAAGAAATGCGGGCCCTGCGGGACTTTGAACAGTTCCGCAGGGCCTGCAAGACCATCTTGTTCCGAATGGCCTTCACCGACTGAAACTGCTAACTGCTAAGTAAATTTACCATCGGTATTTATAGCACCAACATACTAATGTCATTGTTTTTAGAATTTTAACAGATTTTAATCAATTGTAATTTAAAGTGTTATATATTGTACAATGTATGTATTAAATTCTTGTTGTTACCCGCCCTGAGCCGCTTCGGCGGGGGGGGGCGGGATACAAATAAAACGTCATGATGATGATGATGAGTGTGATGCTGTAGCTAAAAAGGCAAATGCAATTTTGGGCTGTATCAACAGAAGTATAGTGTCCAGATCACGTGAAGTGATGGTATCGCTTTGCTCTGGTAAGACCTCACCTGGAGTATTGTGTTCAGTTTTGGGCACCACATTTTAAGAAGGATATAGACAAGCTGGAACGGGTCCAGAGGAGGGCGATGAAGATGGTGAGGGGTCTGGAGACCAAGTCCTATGACGAAAGGTTGAAGGAGCTGGGGATGTTTAACCTGGAAAGGAGGTGGCTGAGAGGTGATAAGGTCACTATCTTCAAGTACTTGAAGGGCTGTCATATAGAGGATGGTGTGGAATTGTTTTCTGTGACCCCAGAAGGTAGGACCAGAACCAATGGGTTGAAATTAAATCAAAAGACTTTCTGGCTTAACTTTAGGAAGAACTTCCTGACTGTTGGAGTGATTCCACGGTGGAACAGGCTTCCTCGGGAGGTGGTGGGCTCTCCTTCCTTGGAGGTTTATAAACATAGGCTAGATGGCCATCTGACAGCAATGAAGATCCTGTGAATTTAGGGGAAAATGTTTGTGAGTTTCCTGCATTGTGCAGGGGGTTGGACTAGATGACCCTGGAGGTCCCTTCCAACTGTGATTCTATTATTCTGAAAGTAGCAATTAAGGATTGTAAAATTAGGCATATATAATGGAAACTGTTAATAATGAAAAAGGCTAAATTAATGAGGTGGGTATAATTAATTTTTAGCATAATGCATCTTAAATTGTAAAAACACTATTGAGAACCTGCATGCCTGACAACTAAGTTACAGTACTTGAATAATTAATTTGTTTTACAGTAGTCAATAATTAGGGTGAATTATATCGAACACATTTGCTTGCTTTTTATTACTTTTGGTAGAGACCATCACACAGTAAGGAAACTCTGTTTTCATCCTACAGTTTTTCACAATGGAAAACTTAGTTATAATACAAACACTTTGCAGCATTTCAAGGTCAGTGCTCAATCTTTTATTGCTAGCAATAATTTTAGTTAACTTTCATGGTTTGACAGGGAGCCTTGACACCTACAGTCTACTTTCTGACAGTCCTAAACATGGATCACAGCTTAGTTTGAGATATGCTCAAAGCCTGAGACCTGTTTTCAGTTCCAAGATCAGCTATGGAGAAAGAATTGTACTAGTTGTAAAGAAAAGTGCCTATAAGCATGTGAAAATTGTCAATTACGCACTACTGCACAGCTCTCTACACCCCTGTCTAGTTTTAGGGAGAAAGAATCTTAAGAGTTAGTTCCTGCTAGATGATGTAGGCCTTTCCTTTTTAACAAATTGTGTCCTGACATTTCCCTTTTAAATGCATGACAGGAGTAAGAGGAACCTTTCATATTTGAGAAATGCTAAGGGCAACACAAATATGTCAGATTTAGGAGAAAAGTTGCCAGACATAAAACTATTTGATGAAGGAGCAGGAGATAATTTGCAAATAACCAATTGAACTGAATTTGTCTCTTAGATTATGGTGCTCATTTTTGTCTGCATTGCAACACTTCTTCTAGATAGAAATCTGCAGCTCTAACCAGTCTAAGCTTATCTCAGCTTTTTTTTCCAGTTTGTATTTTTTTTTTTAACATTCTACAACTGGACAAGTTTGACAGCTCTCAGCATGTTTCCTCAAAACTACATTTCATGTTATTAGTACTGTTACATCAAAACACATGCTGAGTGCGTGTGTGTATGTGTGAATTCCTGGTTTTATCATTGCTTTTCCACATAACCCATTAAACAACTGTGCCTTATTAAACTGCAAGCAATTCTTTAAAGAGTTACATCATATCAGTTATATCATATCATGCAAATTTACAGCACCTATGCATGTTTATTCATAAAATGTCCCATGGAGTTTAGGTGTGCAGCTAGTTTTCTCCAGTGCTGCAAGAGGATCGCACTGAGACCTGATGTAAATGGTACACTGGCCAAACCTACCCATGCGACTTAAGACTTAGCCAGGGCTTTTTTTGAGCAGGAACACAGTTCAGCTGGCTTGGTGTCAGGGAGTATGGCCTAATATGCAAATAAGTTCTTGCTGGGCTTTTTCTACAAAAAAAAGCCTTGGACGTACCCAACTTCTGATGATGTAAACTGAGCTCTTGCATATGCAAAGCAACTGCAATTCCTTAGTTAGCATGCCTGAGGTCTGTAGCCTAGGATGGGGTTGCGCTAATTTGCTGATCAAACATGCAGCTTCCTTGCACAGCTGGCATTCCAATTTAAATAAGACACTCCTGTGGATGCGTTTTCCTGGTTCACCAACATCATGTTTAAATTAGGCCTATTTGCCATACCACCATCTATCCAAATGTGGCTTACTGGTGAAAATTCTAATCGAATACAAGAATCTGGATAAGAGATACAAAATGCGACAAAATTACCTGTACAGAAGGGATGTATTTTCAGATATTTGATAAGGATCATTGCTTCTTTGTTGGTCAGACTATGACACTATGATGTGGGAGAACACAGGTTTTAATCTCTGCTCCGCTATGGAGGTTTGCTGGGGACCTGAGGACATCCACAATCAGCCTAAATCACCTCTCACGGGATTGTTGTGAGAATGAAATGGAAAGAGAAAATGTAAACTGCTCTGGGTCCCTATTGGGAAGAAAGGTGGATTTTAAAGTAAATAAATAAATATTTGAGATCTAAAATAATTAGATAGAAACTAGGAATTTACATTATACAAGTGCTCATTTAAGGCACTTCCTATTCAGATGGCATAAAGAACTGAAATATTTCTTTAAACAAAACGATTTAATTAAGCCTCAGGATTAACAGTGTCTTTTAAGACCGATCCAGTGAAAATAGCACCTTACATTTTCCCTGTTATCTTCTCCCTTTAAAGAGTGACCCTAACAGCGATGTGGGACATTCAGTCACTGAGTCCCAGTTCTCAAAGCAGTAGATGTGGAGACTGTCCTATCTTACTGAAGGTGGAACTTACATGATTGTGTATTCTTCCATACAAAAGAACAAAAATAATCCATGCACATAGAAAGCTTAAAGAGAAGGGTTATTGTATACCAACACCTGCAGCATGAAATAGTAAAGCAACAAGAACAACAGTTACTGCTCTTTGCAAGAACTGGATCTCAATTTCCATTGCTACATGAGAGTTTTTATTCTACTAAAGGGAAAATGCATACCACCAGCAGCTGCTTTTTTGTATGTTGTTTGCTTTTATACACTCCTCACTTCTCTGAGCAGCAAGACATGCCAGGGATAGGACTTACCTAAGTTTTCTTTTGGAAGAAACAGCACCAGAAACATATGGCATAAATATACACATTTAAAGATATAAAGGTACTTCCCAACCTTTTTTATTTCTATGTATCATGTGAAATGGACAACAGCACGTGTTTAATTCACAGAACTTGAGTGACTTCACATTTCATGGAGTAAGTGGAGGTGAAGAGTACTTTCATAGTTTACTTTTCCACCTTTATATTGGCAAATGGAACAGATCCTTATTAAAGCCATTTTTCAACCAGGTTAATTCTATCAAAATGGCACAAGTTCTCAGACTCAATAGGTTTAATGTGGCTTTAAGGTTTAGCATGTGTGAACAAGAGGAAGATAGTAGTAGCTTTCATAGTGAAGATTAACTTCAAAATATTAAAAATGCTGTTTGGTACAAGTTGTAAATTCTGTTGTTTTCTTGGTGACATGCACATTTAGACACTTTTTTTTGTCAAAACAGATACTTTCACATTTAGGGGACTGGTGTACCCTGTGTGTGCCTCTTTCAGTCATCATATTTAGTCACTTTAAGTCCAATCTTGATATATTGCTTATGTCTGCACTTCTCCTTTCCGTACTACCAGTTCAGCTGTCCTTCAATTGTATTTGCCCCACAAACCCTATGCCAGCATCTAGTTACAAGTTTTTACACTTAATGGATCCTGTGCCAAGGTACACTGGGATGCTGCTGAAAGTCGGTTCATCCCACCCAGTATCATATTTTATTGCCAACAGGAAACTTTCTTTCCCCACAGCCACCCATCCATTCTTGGCCTGCATGGACAGGACCACTGTTTAATTGAGAGAGGGAGTTCCATCATTACTCAGCTTCAGCAAAAGAGCAACACATTCTGCCACGCTGAGGCCCATGAGGTATGGCACTGACCATGTAAAGGAGAATGGTTTAGAAAACTGCTGTGCCAAATGTCGGTGTGAACCAATTTACTTATTACCTTTTTTGGTACACACAAGCAGTGCTAGCCATCCAGAAGGATTATGAGATAATGTGTTAATTGGGTAATCACAGATTTCTAGAATTGCAGTGGATACAAAGATTGTACTAATTTCCATAGAACACTTTTTTTAGATTGCCCACTACTCACATGAGGTTACATTTCTAGGTAACCAAGCATTCAGAAAACAGATTAAATTTGGAAATTTTATGCATTTTATCCCATCTTTCCTCCTAAGAGCTCAGAATTGCATACACAGTGCCCCTATAGTTTTCCTCACAACAGCCAGGGAGTTAGATAACTATGCAAAAACTTGATATATATTCAAAACCTATAGCTGCATAAGATCTTGTAGAGGCAATGACTGAGGCAATTCTGCATGCTTTATTACAGATGACTATTTTCAGTCTCAAATAAAAAACGGTTTAATTCTGCAAATATAATTATTGAAAATTGTTATATATGCGTACATATATATGGATACACATTGACACAGAGGCCTTAAAGGCAAGTCTTTTCCAAGAAAGTAAAAAAGACAATTAATAATTATTAACAATTCACCATTAAGAAACACTTATAGCTATGTTTTGATCAATATATGTCACATAAATAACATATTTATAGACCTCCACTATGTCCCTGGAAGAGTGTTATGCTCTGCTGGCAACAACTTGCTGGTGATCCTTAGCCTTAGAAAGGTCCAGCTGTCCTCAATGAGGGTCAGGACTTCTTCAGTCCCAGCCCCAACCTGGTAGAACTCTCTGTCTGATTATATCAGGGCCCTGTGAGGCCTGTTGCAATTCCATTGGTCCTGCAAGGCATAGATGTTCCACCAGGCTTTTGATTAAGGACAGTGATGGTTGCCTAGCTGGCACGTTTATTCCCTCCACCTTGAACTCCCACCGAGAAGATGCCTGACAGCCTGAAATTGTAGAAATTAGTAGGGCGCCATCAGGGTTTATAAAAGTTCTTATTTTTATTGTTTTACTAGTTTTAACTTTGTATTATGTTGTATTATTTATGTCAATCACTCAGAGCCTGGCACTAGCTGGGATGGGGTGATAATCAAATCAATAATAATAATATCAAAATAATATCAAAGTATTGGGAACGTATTGCAATGAAAATTATATGAAATCTAGTTTTAAAACAGTTTATTTCATTCAGGAATCTGCACGATTCTCTTAGCAATCTTCTGGCTCAAGGCAGACATACCAGCAATTATGATATTGGCCTTGACTTGAAATTTTGTACAAAAATATGACTTTGTGCTAACACACAAAAACTTAAAAGACCTCTCTGTAGTAATATCATCTTCAACCCTGCAAGCAGAACAATCATGTAGTCCTTAATCATGTTCCTAAAGATTGTTTTAAGCAGCACAATTTAAATGTGCTAAAATATAAAATATACTGACCCAAAATTAACCCCACTCCCAGAATTATACAATGCAGTCAACCATACAACTTCTACATGACCAAGGATGGCATATTATTCTTGAAGAATAGCTTCCTCATGCTGAATTTCTTTTAGTGCAGAGGACAATTTTGGACACATGGTGGGATGTGTTCAAATGAAAAAAAGTTTTAAAACTCTATGGGACCTACTTGATGTTTTGAATATCCATGAAGTTTTTTGAACCCAGCATATATGACCTAAAACATTAGAAAGAACTGTTTTGAAACATATGTCTGTAATAGGTTATTAATAACATTGAAACATAAGGGAAAATCTTTAGATGACCAACTGCAATAGATTGACGAGTTCTCTGAGCCTTCACAATCCCTTAACCATCATTAAAATGATTTGAAAATCACAATAACCTTCCCTGTTAGCATACAGTATCCTTCCTTAACTGTAGCTTAGTGTTATGAGAGCATCAATGTTAAACAAGATTAATTAAATAAATGTTGATTTTTTCTATTTTATTAAAGAGATCTTGGCAGGCTCACCAGGTTTAATCTTAAACTAATGCTACATTTATTTAATATACACACAAGCAAGAATCTTACAAGAAATGTTTACAGGTACTACAAGATTCAAATGAATCTTGCTTCCTGGTTGTCTATTTTTATGAGATTCAGAATCTAAGTATATAATGAAAAGTTAATGGTGTTAAAATAGCACATGAGCTAGGAACACTGTGGGTAGTTATTTAAAGCTCCTCTGTATTTAAGGATGATGCATTTTAACAACCATCTGCCCAACAAATATGACTTATCAGGGAGCACATTATGACATGGTATTGGCACACCATAACAGTTATAAAAACTATTAACCAGTTCTTAAAATGGTGGTAAAACACATGCATAAGCTCACTGTCAACATAGAAAGGGCTAATATATCTGTCTGTGCTAAAGCACAGGGACATTAAGTTAATATAGTTTCCAAGTGTCACTCAATAAAATGAAAAACAATAGTAAAGCATAATCCACTGATACAAAGAGCAGCACTATTTTTAAAGTTCAGAAAGTCAACAGTTAGTAGCTATCATAATGGAGAGTTGTGTTATATTATTCTTTTATTAATATAATATTCTGCATTTTCAGGTTCAGTTCACAGAATCATTTTGGGGCTTTTAAAAATCTGGACATTTCTGGCATGTGGAAAACCAGCCATACATGAAAGCCACAATGATCTGCTGTATGGGGTCCATGAGCTATTTGTAAGCCAAATGCCCTCAAAACTGAGGTTGGGGAATTGTCAGGTGGAAGAGTAGTTTTTAAACTAAATCTTGGCGGAAAGCCGACAGGAGATGAAATGTCTCTAGTTTGGGAGGACTCGTCTCAAAGAGATGAAGGGTTGGGTGCTATTTTTCTACCAGAGTTGTCCACTGTGATGGTGACAAACAGTATGGACTGTCTGCCAGAGTCTCGAGGCGGCAGGAGGAAGGTGGTGGGCCTAGCTTGCCTGGGAAATTATAGATGTTTGTATGCAAATGCTAGAAGTGTTCGAAGTAAAATTGGTGAATTGGAATGTTTAGTGTTGGGAGAAAACATAGACATTGTGGGAATTTCAGAAACTTGGTGGAATGAGGAGAATCAGTGGGACACAGTGATTCCTGGATATAAGTTATATCGGAAGGATAGGGAGGGAAGGGTTGGAGGTGGGGTGGCTCTGTATGTCAGAGAGGATATACGGTCTAGTAAGGCTGAGGTCAGAGAATTAGATTCCCTTTTAGAAATGCTTTGAGTTGAAATAGAGGGCCCAAAAGGAAATTTAACTATGGGAGTTTGTTATCGCCCACCAAATCAAAAGGTAGAGGATGATTATAATATGATGGAAGGCTTAAAGATGGCGGCTAAACGTAAAAACTGTGACGTAATAGGTGATTTTAACTACCCGCAGATTGATTGGGTCAATATGTGTTCTGGTCAAGAGAAAGAGATTGAGTTTCTTGATGCTCTCAATGACTGTGCTATGGAGCAGATGGTCTAAGAACCTACCAGGGGTGGGGCGATTCTGGATTTGGTCCTAAGTAATGCCCAAGACTTGGTGAGAGATGTAAAAGTGATTGCGCTGCTTGGGAGCAGTGACCATAATGTTATTGATTTAACCGTTTGTATAAATAGGGAGTTGCCCAAAAAGACCGCCACAACCACGTTTAATTTTAAAAGGGGTAAATTCACTGAGATGAGGAGGCATGTGAGGAGGAAACAGAAAGGAAAGGTAAATACGGACAAAACCCTTGGGGAAGCTTGGAGACTATTTAAAACTATAATCCTAGAAGCTCAGATAAAATACATACCACAAGTTAGGAAAGGCACAAACAGGCATAAGAGAAGGCCTGCATGGTTAACAAACAAAGTAATGGAAGCTGTAAAAGGTAAGAAGGACTCCTTTAAGCGGTGGAAAACCAGTCCAAGTGAGATTAGTAAAAGGGAACACAAGCTGTGGCAAATCAAATGCAAGACTGTGATCAGGCAGGCCAAAAGGGACTATGAGGAGCATATTGCAAAAAACATAAAGACCAACAAATATATTAGAAGTAGGAAACCAGCCAGGGAGGCAGTGGGGCCCTTGGATGACCATGGGGTAAAAGGATTACTGAAGGAGAATAGGGAAATGGCTGAGAAGCTGAATGAATTTTTTGCCTCCGCCTTCACTGTGGAAGATGAGAACTTTTTGCCCGCCCCAGAACCACTAATTTTGGAAGGGGTGTTGAAAGACCTGGGTCAGATTGAGGTGACAAAAGAGGAGGTCCTACAACTGATAGACAAATTAAAAACTAATAAGTCACCGGGTCCGGATGGCATACATCCGAGAGTTCTGAAAGAACCCAAAGTTGAACTTGTGGATCTTCTAACAAAAATCTTTAATCTTTCATTGAAATATGCCTCCGTTCCTGAGGACTGGAAGGTAGCAAATGTCACCCCCATCTTTAAAAAGGGTTCCAGAGGAGATCTGGGAAATTACAGGCCAGTCAGTCTGACTTCAATACTGGGAAAGTTGGTAGAAACCATTATCAAGGACAGAATGAGTAGGCACATTGATGAACACAGGTTATTGAGGAAGACTCAGCATGGGTTCTCTAAGGGAAGATCTTGCCTCACTAACCTGTTACATTTCTTTGAGGGGATGAACAAACATGTGGACAAAGGAGACCCGATAGATGTTGTTTACCTTGACTTCCAGAAAGCTTCTGATAAAGTTCCTCATCAAAGGCTCCTTAGAAAGCTTGAGAGTCATGGAGTAAAAGGACAGGTCCTCTTGTGGATCAAAAACTGGCTGAATAATAGGAAGCAGAGAGTGAGTATAAATGGGCAGTCTTCGCAGTGGAGGACGGTAAGCAGTGGGGTGCCGCAGGGCTCGGTACTGGGTCCCATGCTCTTTAACTTGTTCATAAATGATTTAGAGTTGGGAGCGAGCAGTGAAGTGGCCAAGTTTGCGGATGACACTAAATTGTTCAGGGTGGTGAGAACCAGAGATGATTGTGAGGAACTCCAAAGGGATCTGTTGAGGCTGTGTGAGTGGACGTCAACGTGGCAGATGCGGTTCAATGTGGCCAAGTGCAAAGTAATGCACATTGGGGCCAAGAATCCCAGCTACAAATACAAGTTGATGAGGTGTGAACTGACAGAGACTGACCAAGAGAGAGATCTTGGGGTCGTGGTAGATAACTCACTGAAAATGTCAGGACAGTGTGCATTTGCAATAAAAAAGACCAACGCCATGCTGGGAATTATTAGGAAGGGAATTGAAAACAAATCAGCCAGTATCATAATGCCCCTGTATAAATCGATGGTGCGGTCTCATTTGGAGTACTGTGTGCAGTTCTGGTCACCGCACCTCAAAAAGGATATTATAGCATTGGAGAAAGTCCGGAAAGGGCAACTAGAATGATTAAAGGGCTGGAACACTTTCCCTATGAAGAGATATTGAAACGCTTGGGACTCTTTAGCTTGGAGAAACGTCGACTGCGGGGTGACATGATAGAGGTTTACAAGATAATTCATGGGATGGAGAAAGTAGAGAAAGTACTTTTCTCCCTTTCTCACAATACAAGAACTCGTGGGCATTCGAAGAAATTGCTGAGCAGACAGGTTTAAACGGATAAAAGGAAGTACTTCTTCACCCAAAGGGTGATTAACTTGTGGAATTCACTGCCACAGGAAGTGGTGGCGGCCACAAGCATAGCCACCTTCAAGAGGCGTTTAGATAAAAATATGGAGCAGAGGTCCATCAGTGGCTATTAGCCACCGTGTGTGTGTATATATAAAATTTTTTGCCACTGTGTGACACAGAGTGTTGGACTGGATGGGCCATTGGCTTGATCCAACATGGCTTCTCTTATGTTCTTATGTAGTTGGGCACCTGGCTTAATCAGGATCTTTTACCTGTGTATACAGGATTCCACGTCTAGAAATTAATGCTTAAAAATATTAGGGACTCTAATTAAGTAAAACAATTAAAATTTATTGCAGAAAAATATAGGCTTCCATACAAGATAAAATACTCTTAAAATCATACATACAGTCCTAAGAAAAATAGAGAGAGAGATATAGAGAAACACATGGGTAGACGAACAGGGTGATATTTACCGATCGTAGTCTTCATGGAAGGCTCCAATGGCAACGAGTGAGGAAATGGGAGAGGGGACCCGAAACTTGGCCTTAGAATCGGGGATGGATCTAGACAGCGGAATTAGGATACTGCTAGAAGCACACCTGTGGGTAGCTAGTCCACAGGTTATAAGGACAGGTTATAAGGACTGTCTTGAGCCCTTAGGGGATGGGAGGTACGAGGGAGGAGGAAGGTGGTCAGCTGATGCATGACCTCCCAAAAAGGGGAGGCTTCGCAGTGACCATAAGGGCTGGACTACTGCGATAGCCAACAGAAAGTTCATTGGTGGCACCTAATTGGGTGCCCATACCCGACCAATGAACAGGCTTAGGTCCTGAGTACCTGAGTGAACTTTCAGGTTGAAATGGACCAGAGCGGGGGTGCTCCAAGGTGACAGTACAGAGAAGAATGGGGGAAATCACTGGGTGGAGGTGTACTTGAGTTTATCAAACTTATCTAAAAAGGTGACAATAGATGGCCAAATTACTACCTAAGGTAACACCCGGTTTACACAAAGGAACTTGGCTCTGGCTGAAGATCGTCTTCCATCAGTGGCTATTAGCCACCGTGTGTGTGTATATATAAAATTTTTTGCCACTGTGTGACACAGAGTGTTGGACTGGATGGGCCATTGGCCTGATCTAACATGGCTTCTCTTATGTTCTTATGTTCCTCTTCTTCAGTCTTCTTCTTGGCACAAGTCTTTGTCTTGAGTTCCACTGGACAAAGACAGTGGCGGTTGGACAGTTAGCCACGCCTGGGGTGGATCGATTGCCTGCAATCACAGGTGACATCTGGAGAGTACGTGAACCGTTTACTTCACTGGAATGGAGTCAGCCCTGGAAGGAAGATGGCTGCGTGTAGTGTTAGCCCTCCACAGCGGATTCCATGGTCAGTGCTTCAAAACCATTCACCTGGAGAGCTCCTGGCGGTGCAGTCTCCTCCGCTCAATGGCCAAGATGGACGTCATACAGAACGGCAGAAAGCCCTCTGTTCTCCTGGTGGGCACTCTTGTACCGGTTTTGAGTGCCTTCATAGCATTATGGCTGCTAGTACTGCATAAGTCCCTTTCGCCCCTGGATAGGTTCACTCACACTCTCTGGCCAGACGTGTGTGAGTTACTTCTCCAGGTGCTCTGGCAACCAAGTTGGTGACTACGATGTTCTGTAAGGGGTTTTTTCCTCACATGTTTTAGACATCTGCACATGAGTCAATGATTTGGCTTGTAGAAGACAACTAATATAACTTGTTTTACCTAATTTTGGTAGTTGAAAGAAATCCTTGCATTATGAGGAACAGAGAAGCAGACCATGACACTGCCAGAGATAATTAGTTTTGTGAAGGACTACAAAGTGCTCACACCAAAAATGACCATCATTACTTCCTTAAAAACACGACTATTTGGTTTTCAAAGACTAAGCATTAATGATTCACTAGATTTCAGTCTAGAGAGTTCTCTGCTGTTGTGAAATTGCTTTCACAGCTGCTGGAACTGTAGTTCTTAAATAGTGGAAGTTTTCTACATTTCTTGTTTTAATATGTGGCAGAATAGCACATGGGCCTAATTGCTCTGATATACAGTAACTGCCTGCATATGTGTTTCAGATTCCACTCTCAGCTTTTAAAGTTACAGCTGGTGTATGAGATACTTAAGACACTTCTCCCTTACTCCCTCAAAGTAGATAGTCGGAACTGATAGCACTGATTATTCTTGAACTGAACACACATTTTAATCCAAGAAGAGAAGCCATGTTCTGAATTCCTGGATGCATACATCCAGCAACATATGCAACAGTTTTTGTTTGCACAATTCCTAAATAAGCAAGACACCACAGCCTGCTTTTCGGATAGGACCAAATCACAAAGAAACTTATTGTGCAAGTCCTAAATATTTTCCATAGTACAAACACACCATTCATTTTATCATGAAATAATGGTTCAAAAAATTTCTGGAGCTAGCTATCTCATAGCAGAGAGCATAAAGGTTTGGAAAACAGAAACATAAGCATTTAACAAATATCCACAGTAGAAGTATAAGCAGCAATAAGGTAATTTTTGTGCTTAACTAAAGATAAACAGTAAAATATGCTTAAAATAACACTGTTTTTCTGAATTATTATCATAGAACTACTTTTCAATTCTGGAGTTCCTCATAACTCAGGAATCTAATCCAGGTGGGAAGCCATGTTGGTCTGAAGCAGTAGAACACAAGAGTCCAGTGGCACCTTTAAGACCAACATAATCTTGAATAAAACTTTGTTGGTCTTAAAGGTGCCACTGGACTCTCAACTTTGTTCTCAGGAATTTATTGTATACCAATTTCCCACATATAAAAAGGCTTCTTTACTGACTTACCATGTAACTAAAAGCTATTTGTGCATAAACAGCAACCGTGTTCACAAATCTATCTAGGGTTGCCAATCCCCAGGCAGGGGCAGGAAATCCCCCAGTTTGGAGGCCCTCCCCTCGCTTCAGGGTCATCAGAAATCAGGGGGAGGGGAGGGAAATGTCTGCTGGGAACTCTATTATTCCCTATGGATACTTATTCCCATAGGAAATAATGGAGAATTGATCTGCAGGTATCTGGGGCTCTAGGGGGGGTCGTTGTTTTTAGAGGTAGAGGCACCATATTTTCAGTATAGCATCCAGTGCCTCTCCCCAAAATATACACCAAGTTTCAAAAAGATTGGACCAGGGGGCCCAGTTCTATGAGCCCCCAAAGAAGATGCCCTTATCCTTCGTTATTTCCTATGGAAGGAAGGCATTTAAAAAGGTGTGCAGTCTCTTTAAAGGTGATGGCCAGAACTCCCTTTGGAGTTCAATTATGCTTGTCACACCCGTGCTCCTGGTTCCACCCCCCAAATATTTCTTGAATTGGACTTGACAACCTATCCCTGACATGTAGTTAGGGCTGCCAATCCCCAGGTGGGGGCAGGGGATCCCCGGTTTGGAGGCCCTCCCCCCACTTCAGGGTCATAAAAAAACAGGGGTGGGGGGAAGGGAAACAAACTTCTGCCGGGCACTCTTTTATTCCCTATGCAGACCGATTCCCATAGGAAATAATGGAGAATTGATCTGCAGCTATCTGGGGCTCTGGGGGGTGGCTGTTGTTTGAGGTAGATGCACCAAATTTGCAGCATAGCATCTGGTACCTCTCCTCAAAACAACCCCAAGTTTCAAAAGGATTGAATCAGGGGATCCAATTCTATGAGCCGCAAAAGAAGGTGTCCCTATCCTTCATTATTGTCAACTGAGGGAAGGCATTTAAAAGGTGTGCGATCTCTTTAAATGGGATGGCCAGGCTTCCCTTTGGAGTTCAATTATGCTTATCTCAACTTTGCTCCTGGCTCCACCCCAATGTCTCTTGGCTCCACTCCCAAAGTCCCCAGATATTTCTTGAATTGGAGTTGGCAACCCTACATGTAGTCAGTGGGGAAGCCTAAGCATGCATGAAGCTCAGTGCCCTAAATATTACTAATGCTAAAGTAGTGTGCTACCTATACCATTCCTACCCTTCAAGTTCACTTTATTATCTCCCACAGAGTAGTTCATTATTTTCAGTTGTTTCTTCTATTTTGTTCACATCCGTTTCTTCACAGCACACAGATCCTGAGTAATACAAGCTTCTAGATTTTCTGTCAGATTTTCCCTCAGAATGCTGAACTATGCAGGAGTTGGAAATGGAACAGTTGCAGTCCTGATCAGTACAAATTTGGCAATATGAACATAAAGCAATAATTGGTGCTTGAGGATTTGGATATTTTTTACTTTCATTGATCTTAACAGAAAGCTGCCCTTCAGAAAGTTCACTTCCTTCATTCTGCTGTAAGTGGTCTTCTTTCTCTTCCAAAGCACGAGCAAGCATATAACTAACTTTCCTTTGATGAGCCAAAGCCTCTTCTGTATCATTCAACTGTATAGGCCAATAAAATAAAATTAGGAGGGGAAAAAACTATACTATACAGACAATCTATGTACAAATATCTGCCAAGATAATAAACCAACATTAGTATGGAGATTCATAAAGGAGATACCAACCAAATCTATTAGCAGCCTGATTACTTCCTGCGTATTATCAGGATCTTCCATTTTCTTACTATCAGTGGCAGAAGAAATCATGCTTCTTAATTTTTGTCCTAAGCTTTTCTTGCTTCCTTGACACATGAACATATCTAAGGATGGAAAGATGTAGGTTTCAGCAATGGTATTTGTGACTTTGTAATTAGATAACCAGCGATTTAATGCCACAATTAAAAAAAAAAACAAAGAAAGCTAAGCATAAAACAAATATTCCTACTGCAAAGATACAACTGATATTAATTACTTGCCTTTTTATCTTAAGGCAAAGGCTACTATTAGTGCACACTGTAATATAATATAAACATTTTAAAAAATAATTTTTATTTGGGTGCTTCCTGACTATTAATTTTCAAAGTCTTAATTCATTAGAAAAAACATTTCAAAGGACAGTGCAAAAGATTTTACAATTAAGAAGCAGTTAATAAAAAAGTGGAGACATTTAGTGATGAAGACAAGATAATGCAAAAGTGAACATGCATTATCATTTTAAAATAGCTGCCATATTCTATTGCAGTCCATTTATCCTTTCAATTAGTAAGCATCAGAGAGGCTAAGGAGGAGTGGGGATAGGGAACAGGAAAATAAAAAATGGTATAATTTGCATCCAATGTATATGATCTTTTCCAGAAAATGAATAAATTTGGTTAAAAAGATCCATAGGCTTCAAGCCAAACAGCCTCACCATAATTACAAAGTGATGTCAGCTTACATTTAAAAAGCAAATACAATTTCAAATCTATGTTAATTAATCCATCAGAACAGTTCTCCTTCCTCTGCTGCACTTCTTCAATTTACCAAGCTACTTAGATGGATTTAACACTCTCCCAATATTGATTTATTTTCTTAGTTCAAGTTTCTTGAGCCAACTCACTTTAGTGACTGATTTAACTGCTGTATGCCCATTACTTGTATTTTAGCCTCAAATTCATCTTCATGCAATGTACCTGGTGTAGGCATAGGACTGGTTCAAACCTACATTTGCATCACAGTTTTGCTAGACATGATTATTAGTCTCATATGAATGTGTGAAAACTCCACTGAGTATTATTTTGAGCTAAAAAAATCATTGAAGTTCTCTTTCTTGTTATAGTGTGATGGTCTAAGACAGGGGTGTGAAATTCATTTGTTATAAGGGCCAGATCTTACATAAGTGGGACTTTATCGGGCCAGGCCATGTTGGTCATAAACAGGTAGCAGAGATATAAAGACACAGACAAACACAATTAAAGATGCAGTGCTGCACTAGGCTGATGCCCCCATATTGTCTGGAGTGGAGAGCAAACCCTTTCCACAGCCTGCCTTCTTGGTCAATTAAATGAGCCAGCCTAGGACTCAGGGGAAAACATTAAATGGCTGGGCATTGCAAGCTTTCCTTCCCCAGGTCTACTCAAAGTGGCAGTGGTTCTCCAGGGAATCAGGCTGACGTATTTAGAATAATAAGCCACAGCCTTGCCCTTTTAACTGGAAGTTCGAACTCTCTGCATGCCAAGCAGAGGCTCTTCAATTGAGCCAAAACCTGGATAGCCTGGGCAAGAACATAATGCTAATTAAACAAACATTACTCCAAGAAGAATGGAGGGACAGGGATTATTGATAACTCACAACTCTAGCAGACCCACCCAGCTCTTGCCTTTAGCTCAATCAATGCAAGAGAAAAGCCTTCACAGAGAAGCACAACGTTTGCAAGCAGGCCCCCTCCCCCTCAGCCAGCAAACTTCAGCAAATAACTCTAGCAGACTCACATGGGCACTGGAGAAGCCAGTGAAGACAAGGGGAGTTCGGCAGCCCCACCCTCTGCTCTCTGCACTCCCAAGCAGCTTGGAAAGGCAAGGAGAGGTGGGGCAGGGAGAGGGAAGAGAAGAGAGGTGAGGGCCATATGTTTGACACTCCTGGCTTAAGTCAGGCATCAGTCATCACTAGATGCTGCAAAAATCTAATGATGAAAATGTGTGTATTAATCAACACATACTCCAGGCAGGATCTGGCACTTTGCTGTTTTGTGCAGTGTCCATGACACAGTCAACATTAAATATATATTAATTATTAGGATCTACCATAAATTGTTCAGCTCAGTAAGCAAGTTATGTCAAATAATATTCTTTGACACAATATAAAATCTAGGTTATTTCAAATTCCACTGAAAATAATGTGGCATGGAGAAAATTACCATCATCCTTCGTGCTTTTCCAGTTTAATAATTTTGTTTCTTTTTTGGAGACATTATTCATTTGTGTGAGTCTCAGAGCCTGGTCCTTCCTCCGCATCAGCTGCTGCTCAAATGCAATTCTGAAGGCATCTGCCATTATGTAAGCTTCTTCTTTACTCTTTTTCAGAAGTTCAAACTATTCAGCAAGAAAACATTTAGGTAGGGTTTTTTTTAAAGGAAAGAAAAACAGGATGAAATCCACAATTTTTAGAGTATTCTGCCAAATGTCCGCTCCCTCATCTGAGTAAGGCTCTACTAAAAGGTCTCTTGTGGGAACCATAGAATTAACACTATGGTGGCCAGCAAAGGAAGTCAGCAATACTTTCCACTATAGGAATAACTATTTAAAAAGCCACTTGCAACAACACAGATACAGAATGCACCTCTTTCACAACTGTGCTGTGACTGTGGCATCATGGGTTAGAGAGGTGCTGTAGCCACTGACACAACAACCACAACTTGTTGTGAAGCAGCCAAATAGAGAAGGGATGCAAGTCACTTTTTCTGTGCAGAGCAGGAAGCAAGAAAGCACAAGCTCACTTCATATTTCAAGTCTGTTTTCTGGTTTACTGAATACAACGGAAGCTGAAGCCATATGGATGTATGTTTCACAATTAGAGGGAAAGAACTGATATAAAAAAGGTATGCAACATGAAGAAGTATTAATTATATTAAGTCTTCATAGTACAGTCTTGTCTAAAATGTTCTTCTTTACACAGTCTAATTTATATGCACATTCTAGTAGAAAGCTATCGATCAGCACAGAAACGAGTCAGTTGTCAAACCACTATATTTTTAAGATAGTGACATTTCATATGGCTGATATTTCCAACACCTTTAAAAATAAAAACACATATCACCACTACTTAAAACCTGAGTCAAAATACCTCTTGTTTGAGCTGAAGAAGTTGTTTTCGAGTTGCTGCTGACATTTTGGCACAGGAGCACGGGTCTCCCTCTGGATCATTGCAAGTACAGGCTCCAAGTATAGCTAGCTGCAAATTCAAACATATTCTGTGAATAATTCTAGTTCACTGAAATCTTAACAAAATGAATAATAGTAAAGATAATGGCTCACATTAATTTTTCCTTGAAATTGTTAGTAGCTGCCAGAGCTTTTTTTCTGGAAAAAGAGGTGCCGGAATTCTCAAGAAGGAAATTAAGGAGAAACACACAGGTGCCCCTCATGAATGTTTAAACATTTTTTGAGAATTTTGTTCCCATTAAAAGATTCCAGAAGGTTTCCCTGGAAAAAAACCCTAGCTGCTGCTATGAAAAAGGCAACATAAATTCCACTGGAAGATGCTATTAATTTTTCCATTTCCATCTCAAAAGAAGGCAGCTCTGGGGAGAGAAAGTGATGGGCTTTTACAATTTTTAGGTGACACTGCAATTAGCAGAAGTGATGAGTAGCTTACCTACCAGAGGATGGAAAACAATATAGCAGCAAAAAAATCAATGAGGGGAGGGAGAAGAATTGCAGCTGCTGTCTTCCCTTCTCCCTACACCATTGGCAGAAAACAAGCAATGGGCAGCAATGGACTTATCTACCCTATACCAGGGGTGGCCAAAAGTAGCTCTCCAGATGTTTCTTGCCTACAACTCCCATCAGCTCCAGCCATTGGCCATGCTGGCTGGGGCTGATGGGAGTTGTAGGCAAAAAACATCTGGAGAGCTACCGTTGGCCATCCCTGCCCTATACCCATCACCGCAGACCAGATACGTAGGAGCCTGAGCTCACCTTTTAAAGATGTGATATTTACAAGCCGTGTTTTCTATTTTCTATTATAAAATATATGCCTAGGTAAGGTCTGGAAATTCTCAGCTCCCTGACAGTGGCATCAGCCTTGGAGCTCCTTGTATAACACTATAGCTTAGAGTTTCTTAGAAACCTCTTATTAAAACATGTAATATCGCTTAACCCTTAATCCTAGAACCTTCACAATAAATGACACATAACTTGTTCAAGCAAAATTAATCACAAAACAAATCTGCAAGTCCCTGAATGATCTGGCAGCTTCTCTGTTCTTTGTTCTTTCTTGCATAGACTAATAGGACTGTTCTTCCATAATTGATCAGAAACCGATCAGCAAAAGAAACAAACAAGACAGCTTTTAAACACTTACTTCAAGCCCTGTTATCTCTGTGAAGCCACTCTTACTAAGAGACATGTTCTCTTGAGCAATCTTCTGCTGTTTTACATCAAGCATTGCAATCAACTCCAAGCGCTGTTGATCCAAAACTGTAAAATGCAATATTGGAAAATCTGTGCTGCTTCTGATTAGCATTTCCTGTTTCTGATTAGCAATTCCTGCTCACACTGTTTTTGAATTTTAAAAGCTGTCATTATACTCCTGAGAGGCTCGCTTTACTTCTCCCCAAGGGTTCATTTCCAGTAACATTGTCAATTTCTTCAGGATTGGACTTACTAAGGACATACTATCCCCCCACTTCCTATCACGCAGGATACCTAGAGAACCAAGGTCATTTCAACACTTTCTCCAGCCAGATATTCTTAAAAGACACTCTTTTCCTTTCATTCTATTTGCTAAATTCTCCCATTTGAAGCGGGTTCTAGAAGTAAGGAAAGGAAAGGTCCCCTGTGTAAACACCAGTCGTTTCTGACTCTGGGGTGACGTTGCTTTCACAATGTTTTCACGGCAGAAGCTTTGGCTTAAAATAAGCCCTTCTCAATAATGTTATTTCTCATAGCACTCAGGTCCACAGCATGCTATTCAAATAAATATTTTTACAGACTCCTATTCTACACATACACTGTGCCTAACCTTAGTTCCACATTCTCACCAATACTTCTGTTATGCTTTGCTACAATAAGGAAAGTCACTCATCAGTGTTTAGTTCAAATAACATGGTGAAAGTTCCATGATTAATAACAGGTTTTGCTATGAGTAAGAAGTGATATGCTATTCAAATACTGCTCAAAGATTACAAGCATTAAGCTTATAACATTAGAAGAGTTTTAAATCCTAGCAACCATAGACACTGTAAGCTCACATGTTTTTGCTGTCCTTTATAGCTAGACAAAATACGGGCTTAGCATCTAATCCTGAGACAGATGCAAACCTCTGTCTTCTCAGATATTATTTTTTTCAGACTTTCCAAGATACTAACAGACACACACAAACCTTACCCAAGCTTGGAAAGATTTGTAGAACCTGACAGCGAATATTACATTACATTTTAAGACCATGATATTCTGGATTACATCGCATGGCTATAAATAAAGTAAATTAAATAAATTAATAAATGCTAATTAGTACAACTGCTTTACCTAAGTACAGGTACATATGTCATGTAAGCATGCCATAGATTTCTAAAAACTATTTTGTGGAAGCATGCATAAGAGAGGAGAGGACCAAGCCAGTAAATGTATGCTATCAGCTACTAACAAGGTCACCAATGGCTTCAGTTAATCCAGTTGTAGAAGGTCCTCTTTCCAAGTATTACTTAAAGACCCATCTCCCCTGAAGAAATTCTGCTGTTCAAACATTTGAAAGCATTAGCAGAAAAATGACATTGTGACAGAACCAACCCAATTCTGCCTTCAGACCCGGTCCCGTCAACTCCCTTTTGAGTTGCCAACTCCTGAAGAGCTAATCTTCTTCCCACCACTAGGGCACACTGCCACCACCTGTTCAATTTAGGGGTTCCTGACTGAGAGGAACAGAACTCCCAATCCCCCTTGCCAGTTCTGTGGCCTCAAGGTCCTCTGCCAATCCAGCACCTGGTTAACACAGAGACCACAGTCCTTCTTTGGGAGACCCCTGGAGGATTGGCACCCTTGCCAACTGTATGCCTTCCCTGAACTCCCCTCTAACAGTAGTGTGGTCTAAGGCGGTTGGGAAACCTTGGTGGTACAGAGGGACTACTTTTTTAAACAGGCAAAACATTTATTTAAAATTTATAACTATATACAGGCATAAAATTCTAAACAGAAGAACTAAATAAAACTAGAGAAAAACGCTCCTTCTTTCCCTACTATACAACTGGCCCTGCCCATACCATCCAGAACCAACTCACCAGTCTCCAAGACTCAAATCAAACTCCCTTTTCCTCCCAAAATCTATAATATAAATCCCCAGTTCCCGCCCAGGAACTGGTTTTCCCTCCTGCAGCCTTCTGGGAGACCAGCCTGAAAGACTTCCTGTCTCTCTAGGAGGCCTCCTCAAGTGCTGTTTCCAGACAGGAGGGGAAGGAGGAACAGACTAGGCCAAAGCCTTGCCTAGAGTTTTATAGACGCCTCTAGCCAACTCCCAGACAAGCACAGGCCTAAAATGGTGTTTCTCTGCAGACATATATAGTACAAAAAACTCATTTATTCATGAGTAACAACTAGGCTTCCCAAACCCCGCGCCCTGCCGGGGGACCCCTGGATTAGCAGCCTCCTCCCCCGCTCTCCAAAAATGTGGAAGCGGGGGGGGGGGGGAACGGCGCAGTGTCTCTTTCCCTGCCTGCCTCCCTCCCTCGCAGGCTTTAGGCTTCTCCCTTCCTCCAGGTCACAAAGACCTGCCCACCGCCAGCCTGCTATTCGCTCCCGTCTGGCCTCCCTTCGCGAGGTGCATGCTGGGACTCGTAGTCCTTGTGTCCTTTCCGGCTTCCACAGGCGTCTCCTCGGGGAGTCTGGCCGGCGGAGGGGGGGGAGCTCCGCCCCCAGAGGACCATGTGCGTTTCTACTTCCGGAGGCTTCAGTCCCTGATTGAAAGGCTTCCTCTTGGGATGGGGTGTCTGTGTTACTTTGAAGGAGTTGGCAGCAACTCGTGAGTAGAGAGGCCAATCCCCCTTCAGTGTTGCCAGAAATGGGGGGAGGGGGAGTCTGCTGAGTACTTCATTATTCTTTATGTGGAGATCGATTCTCATAGGGCATAATGGGGAATTGATCTGGAGGTTTTGGGGGCTCTGGGGACACTGTTTTTTGAGGTAGAGGCACCAAATTTTCAATATAGTATCTAGTGACTCTCCTCAAAGTATCCCCCAAGTTTCAAAACGATTGGACCATGGGGTCCAATTCTATGAGCCCCAAAAGAAGGTGCCCCTATCCTTCATTATTTCCTATGGAAGGAAGACATTTAAAAAGGTGTGCAGTCCCTTTAAATGTGATGGCCAGAACTCCCTTGGAGTTCAGTTATGCTTGTCACACCCTTGTTCCTGGCTCTGCCCCGATGTCTCCTGGCTCCACCCCCAAAGTCCCCAGATATTTCTTGAATTGGACTTGGCAACCCCTAGTAACAACAGTTAGAATGGCTCCATTCACCTGACCCTCAGTGTTGCACAAAAAGATTTTAAACTCTGAGAGTGAATCAAGAAGGTGTAGTGTATGTGCTGTATAGTTGCAACCAATACATTGTTAGGGTATTCAGTTTGAAATTCCACTGGATCAAATAATCATTGAGAGGCATTTAATATGAAACAGCAAAAATATATTTATTTCTATAGGGAAAGGGTACTGGGAGGTGAAAATAACAAACACTATAGAACTACATGCTTACACTAGAAGATCATGTGCTTAATGGAGGCTACCTCCTCCTCCTTCTTGACCTCTCTGCCTGAACAAAGGAAGTCACCTTACTAACAGACAAAACAGGTTTTTCCGCTTCTAGACCTTGATTGACAGCAGTCAGTATCTTCTTCTTAGGTCATGCAGACAATAGGGAATCAGGCACATTGTTAACCCTATAATAACTGGAACTTTAGAACATTGCAAAGGACATACAGAACAGATATATATTTCCAACACCCCTTCCCAATGTCTAATGTCTAATCTCAAAGTCATTATACATTCAATAGTCATTACTCATTATTCACTGATATTCTCCATCTTTAAGTCTAGTTTACATGCAGGGTTCAGCTTTCCCTTGCTCAAATGCTTGTTGCTGTAGTAGTCCAGTTATTTTGTCATACCAACCTTCTGCGGCTTGTTTCAAACCATACAGTCCTTTGTTGAGTTTGAAAACACAGTTCTCTTTGCCAGGGACTTGAAACCTTCATGTATTTCCATATAGATTTCCTCTGATAACTCACCATTAAGAAATGCTGTCTTAATGTCTAGGTGCTCTACGAGTATATCTCTAGATGATGCCACACTCAGTAGTTTTTTAAGTGTAGCACTACTGATAACTGGTGCAAAAGTCTCTGAATAATCAGTTCCAAATTCTTGTGCATAGCCTTTGGCTACTAGCCTTGCTTTGTACAAGTCTATAGTTTCATCATCTTTGTATTTTATTTTGTAGACCCCATTTGCATCCAACAGGCTTTCTTCCTGCAGGTAGCTTTGTAAGAGTCCATACATCTTTTTCATAAATGGATAGTATCTCTTTTTCCATTGCTTGAATCCATTTCTCCTTTTCTTCATTAGGTAGATCACACACTTGTTTCCAGCTCTTAGGTTCCTCTTTAGGTTTCACAGCCTCTATGGATCTCACAGTATCCATATTTCTGTGGTGGTTGCCCTTTTGTGCTTCTTTCTTATCGTCTTAAAAATGTGGAGGTTCTGTTGCTCCCTGTGGTGCGGTCCCCATTTCCCCTTCTGGTTCAGTAGAGTCTTCAGAAGGTAGACCTGCCGGTTCACCAGTGGTCACTACAGGTAACCAAGTATACCAATCTTCAGAAGCATCATCAGTAACCTCAGGATCAGATTCCGGTACACAGGGTGCTCTGGGCAAATTACTGTCATCCACAAACAAAACCTTACAAAGTTTAGTCTTATTCAGCTTTGTATCATAGACTCTGTAGCCTTTTCCCACTGAGGGATATCCTACTATGAATCCAATCTCAGTCCTTGCATCAAGCTTCCCCCTATTTTCTCTAGGACCATATGCATAGGCTTTTGCTCCAAAAGTTTTAATATGCTTAAGTCCTGGCTTCTTGCCAAACCAAGCCTGGAACCGAGTAATTTCTGTTACTTTTGAAGGTATTCTATTGTGAATATACACTGCTGTATTTACAACTTCAGCCTATAGGGCTTTAGGTAATCAGAATGCATGAGCATTGCTCTGGTCATTTCCTGTAACACATGATTAAGTCTTTCTGCACTCCCATTCTGCTGTGGAGTGTATAGGACTGTGTTCAATCCCTTCTGCTTTCGGAAATTTCTTAAACTCATTATTGCAATATTCACCACCTCCATCTGTCAGCAAGCTTTGAGGTGCCCAAATCTGTTTTTAACCATGGCAACATATTCTTTAAATTTATCAAGAGTCTCATCTTTTGATTTGAGCATACAGACAGTGCTATATTTTGTCTTTGCTTCTGTGAAAACTGAGGAAAATCACTGAATATTGTTTTCAAAAACCTTTCATTATGCACACTGCTTTTTCCACTGAAGCAAGGTACAGTTCCTTTTGCTCTCAGACAAACATCACAACTTTCCTTGGATTTATCACAACGCACAACATCAAGTCCACAATCCTTTAGCAACTTCTCAACACTCTACATGCTTCTGTGTGCTAACTTTACATGCCAAGCATAAACACGTCTCCTATGGTCACACTTTCTGCCTTCAGTCTGGCAAACAGTCTTCCACAACATCAACACTTTCACTTGTCCATAATATAATGAGCTCTATTTCTTTCATCCAGTTTAAAAATAATTTCAGAATTCTTCTTAATAATTTCACCTTCATCTCCATTATCAAGATATACAGCATATATTATTTCTTATAAGCACTTGGCTTGAAAGTAAATTCTCAATTGATTCAGGTGCATAAGCTACATGTTTCAGTCTTACTGGCATTAAATCTCCATCAGTGGTAAGCAATTTCATTTTGATCTCACCCACACCACAAACTTGTAAGGATTTCTGGTTGGCACCTATCATTTCAGGTCTCTGACTTTCATCCAACTCTGAAAATATGCCTTTATATCGACAAATATGCATAGAAGCTCCACTATCAATCAAAAATCTTCCTCTTTCACTGATAAAATTCACATTATTAACATGCATGGTATTTTCTCTGTTCTTTTCTTTGTTCCCACCTGGGCCATGTGGCTTGGAAAATATCTGGTTTAAAATTTTCTGGCTGCTATTATTTCAATGGCCACGAGATGGCACCCGTGTTCCCTCATTTGAAACAGGCTTTAAAATTGCTATTCCTTTGTTCAGTAGCAGCATCACAATTATTACAATATCTTGCGATATGGCCTTTTTTGCCCACATCTATGGCATATTATATCTCTTCTTGACTTATTCCTATACTGTGGTTTCAGGCTTAAAGCAGATACAGAATCAGACAGTTCAGTGTCCTTGTCCCCAGATCTGGAGGCTGCTTTCTCCTCGATAGCATTTAACAGGCCTTCCAGACTCAAATCTTTTTGCAGTCTCAAAATCATCTTAATTGGCTTGTAAATACTGGGTAGAGCTTTCAATATTATTGAGATTAAGTCTCATTCTGCAATAGCTTCACCAAGCTCCTGTAGTCTGGATTGCATGCACATAAATTCCTTCAGACGTTTAGTCACATTCTCCCCTTCTTGCACTTGAAATTTGAATTTTCTTGCACATTCTCAGGTGGATTTTCAGACAAAACTCTTTCAGCTCCATAAATCTCAAGTCTTTGTGTTAGGAGCGAGAGCCGGAATGAGAAATTATTCTTAGTTAACTTCAGGGTACTAAATCCTATCACTGGTAGGTTACTCACGGTACCAAAACCAAGATTTGCAGTGGCTGTTCCTGAAGATGTGCAAACAGAAGATCCAGTGGCTCCTCTCTCTGGATTTGATATTTTTCACAGCAATCAGGCAGGACAGGGTTAAAGATTCTTCCTTCCTCACTGGAGAGAAAAGGCAGTTGAATGTGCATGCGTGGTTGCAGCAAGGCTCTTAAAGGTCTCCGACGTAATCCACAAAAAAAGGATTAAAGTGCTCCAAAAATTCTCTTCTTAGCACATCTGAGGCTATTAGACAAAAGCAGCAGCGTTTCCAGGTCGAGACATTCTGAATTCAAAGCTCATTTAAGTCAGAACGCTCCCAGTAATGGCAAGAGAAAAAAAAAGGCTTCGTTTTAAAATTGAGGCTTGACTGCACAGCATTGCAGCTTGCTTTCTATTGCTTTCTAAATGCTCTCAAAGGAGATCCAAATTAAAAAATCATTTAGAGCAGGGGTGGCCAACGGTAGCTCTCCAGATGTTTTTGCCTACAACTCCCATCAGCCCCAGCCATTGGCCATGCTGGCTGGGGCTGATGGGAGCTGTAGGCAAAAAAAAACATCTGGAGAGCTACCGTTGGCCACCCCTGATTTAGAGTTCAAAAAACAATCCATGCTATAAGCTACCAGCTTGATGGCAAAAACCATTCTCTGCTACCAATTTTGTTAGGGAATTCTGTTTGAAATTCTATTTCTTTAGCTCAAACACTGCGATGGATCACTGGATCAAATAATCATTGAGAGGCATTTAACATGAAAAAGCAAAAACATATTTATTTCTACAGGGAAAGGGTACTGGGAGATGAAAATAACAAACACTATAGAATTACATGATTACACTAGAAGATCAAGTGCTTAATGGAGGCTACTTCCTCCTCCTTCTTGACCTCTCTGCCTGAACAAAGGAAGTCACCTGACTAACTGACCAAACAGACAAAACAGGTTTTCCTGCTTCTAGACGATTGACAGCAGTCATTATCTTCTTCCTAGGTCATGCAGACAATAGGGAATCAGGCACAGTGTTAACCATATAATTACTGGAACTTTAGAACATTGCAAAGGACATACAGAACAGATATATATTTCCAACTCACATAACCCCAGCAAGAGGCTTTCAAGGCAATTGAGAAGCAGAAGTGGTTTGCTGTTGCCTCCTCTGCACAGTCTTCCTTGATAGTCCCCTGTCCAACTCCTGACCAAGTTTAGCTACCATGATTTGACAAGATCAGTACTATACAATTCCATATCCCCAAAGTGTACAGGTACAGCAAAATGCATCACATCAGGTCAGTGACCCAGTCTTCAACCCAAAAGTTGCCAAGATTATATATAGTTCTTTCTTTTAAGGAGTTGCAGTACCTCTGGGCAAGGGCATCAGAAAACATGTGGCATGGAATTTAGGTCCCGGCACCTAACTCTGCAGTACTGATGGTTTTGCCTAAGCAGAAGGCAGAAGCAAAGGGCTCTAATCCATTTGCCAGGCACAAGGTACAGTCTTTGAACTTTTGCAGGATGAATTATACTTTTTTAAAAAATAAAGTAAACAGAGCTTACTTACATTCATTTTCAGATTTCAGGGTTCTAACTTCCTCACTTTTCAATTTAAGTGTTTCCTTAAGTGCAGTATTTTCACAATATATTCTGAATAAACAGGAAATGAATGGCAATAAATAGGGGGGAACACAGTTAAGAACATAAGAGAAGCCATGTTAGATCAGGCCAATGGCCCATCCAGTCCACACTCTGTGTCACACAGTAGCAAAAAATTTATATATATATATATACACACACACACACACAAACACACACACACACAAACACACACACACAGAGTGGCTAATAGCCACTGATGGAACCTCTGCTCCATATTTTTATCTAAACCCCTCTTGAAGGTGGCTATGCTTGTGGCCGCCACCACCTCCTGTGGCAGTGAATTCCACATGTTAAGCACCCTTTGGGTGAAGAAGTACTTCCTTTTATCCGTTTTAACCTGCCTGCTCAGCAATTTCATCGAATGCCCACAAGTTCTTGTATTGTGAGAAAAAGAGAAAAGTACTTCTTTCTCTACCTTCTCCATCCCATGCATTATCTTGTAAACCTCTATCATGTCACCCCGCAATCCAAGTTTCTCCAAGCTAAAGAGTCCCAAGCGTTTCAATCTTTCTTCATAGGGAAAGTGTTCCAGCCCTTTAATCATTCTAGTTGCCCTTTTCTGGACTTTCTCCAATGCTATAATATCCTTTTTGAGGTGCGGCGACCAGAACTGCACACAGTACTCCAAATGAGACCGCACCATCGATTTATACAGGGGCATTATGATTCTGGCTGATTTGTTTTCAATATCCTTCCTAATAATTCCCAGCATGGCGTTGGCCTTTTTTATTGCAAACGTACACTGTCTTGACATTTTCAGTGAGTTATCTACCACGATCCCAAGATCTCTCTCTTGGTCAGTCTCTGCCAATTCACACCGCATCAACTTGTATTGGTAGCTGGGATTCTTGGCCCCAATATGCATTACTTTGCACTTGGCCACACTGAACCGCATCTGCCACGTTGACGCCCACTCACCCAGCCTCAACAGATCCCTTTGGAGTTCCTCACAATCCTCTCTGGTTCTCACCACCCTGAACAATTTAGTGTCATCCGCAAACTTGGCCACTTCACTGATCACTCCCAACTCTAAATCATTTATGAACAAGTTAAAGAGCATGGGACCCAGTACCGAGCCCTGCGGCACCCCACTGCTTACCGTCCTCCACTGCGAAGACTGCCCATTTATATTCGCTCTCTGCTTCCTATTACTCAGCCAGTTTTTGATCCACAAGAGGACCTGTCCTTTTACTTCATGACTCTCAAGCTTTCTAAGGAGCCTTTGATGAGGAACTTTATCAGAAGCTTTCTGGAAGTCAAGGTAAACAACATCTATTGGGTCTCCTTTGTCCACATGTTTGTTCACCCCCTCAAAGAAATGTAACAGGTTAGTGAGGCAAGATCATCCCTTAGAGAACCCATGCTGAGTCTTCCTCAATAACCCGTGTTCATCAATGTGCCTACTCATTCTGTCCTTGATAATGGTTTCTACCAACTTTCCCAGTATTGAAGTCAGACTCACTGGCCTGTAATTTCCCGGATCTCCTCTGGAATCCTTTTTAAAGATGGGGGTGACATTTGCTACCTTCCAGTCCTCAGGAACAAAGGCAGATTTCAATGAAAGATTACAGATTTTTGTTAGAAGATCCACAAGTTCAACTTTGAGTTCTTTCAGAACTCTTGGATGTACGCCATTCGGACCTGGTGACTTATTAGTTTTTAATTCGTCTATCAGTTGTAGGACCTCCTCTCTTGTCACCTCAATCTGGCTCAGGTCTTTCAATACCCCTTCCAATATAAGTGGTTCTGGAGAGGGAAACACTTCTCATCTTCCACAGTGAAGGCGGAGGCAAAAAATTCATTCAGCTTCTCAGCCATTTCCCTATTCTCCTTCAGTAATCCTTTTACCCCATAGTCATCCAAGGGCCCCACTGCCTCCCTGGCTGGTTTCCTGCTTCTAATATATTTGAAGAAGTTTTTATTGTTGGTCTTTATGTTTTTTGCAATATGCTCCTCATAGTCCCTTTTGGCCTGCCTGATCACAGTCTTGCATTTGATTTGCCACAGCCTGTGTTCCCTTTTACTAATCTCACTTGGACTGGTTTTCCACCGCTTAAAGGAGTCCTTCTTACCTTTTACAGCTTCCATTACTTTGTTTGTTAACCATGCAGGCCTTATCTTATACCTGTTTGTGCCTTTCCTAACTTGTGGTATGTATTTTATCTGAGCTTCTAGGATTATAGTATTAAAAAGTCTCCAAGCTTCCCCAAGGGTTTTGACCGTATTTACCTTTCCTTTCTGTTTCCTCCTCACATGCCTCCTCATCTCAGTGAATTTACCCCTTTTAAAGTTAAACGTGGTTGTGGCGGTCTTTTTGGGCAACTCCCTATTTATACAAACGGTGAAATCAATAACATTATGGTCACTGCTCCCAAGCGGCGCAATCACTTTTACATCTCTCACCAAGTCTTGGGCATTACTTAGGACCAAATCCAGGATCGCCCCACCCCTGGTAGGTTCTGAGACCATCTGCTCCATAGCACAGTCATTGAGAGCATCAAGAAACTCAATCTCTTTCTCTCAACCAAAACACATATTGACCCAATCAATCTGCGGGTAGTTAAAATCACCTATTATGACACAGTTTTTACATTTAGCCGCTATCTTTAAGCCTTCCATCACATAATAATCGTCCTCTACCTTTTGATTTGGTGGGCGATAACAAACTCCCATAGTTAAATTTCCTTTGGGGCCCTCTATTTCAACCCAAAGCATTTCTAAAAGTGAATCTAATTCTCTGACCTCAGTCTTGCTGGACCGTATATCCTCTCTGACATACAGAGCCACCGCACCTCCAACCCTTCCCTCCCTATCCTTCCAATATAACTTATATCCAGGAATCACCGTGTCCCACTGATTCTCCTCATTCCACCAAGTTTCTGAAATTCCCACAATGTCTATGTTTTCTCCCAACACTAAACATTCCAATTCACCAATTTTACTTCGAACACTTCTAGCATTTGCATACAAACATCTATAATTTCCTAGGCAAGCTGGGCCCGCCACCTTCCTCCTACGGCCTCGAGAGTCTGGCAGACAGTCCATACTGTTTGTCACCATCACAGTGGACAACTCTGATCTGTTACCCGGTAGAAAAATAGCAGCCAACCCTACATCTCTTTGAGATGAGTCCTCCCGAACCAGAGACATTTCATCTCCTGTCGGCTTTCCCCCAAGATTTAGTTTAAAAACTGCTCTACCACCTTTTCGATTTTAAACGCCAGCAATCTGGTTCCATCCGGGGAGAAGTGGAGACCATCTCCCGCTTGTTCCAGAAGGCATCCCAGTGCCTAACAAACTTAAACCCTTAAACCCTTCCTCCTTACACCATCATCTCATCCACACATTGAGACTTCTAATTTGTGCCTGTCTCTCCTGCCCTGCACGTGGAACAGGTAGGACTTCTGATAAGGCTACCTTGGAGGTCCTAGCCTTAAAGTCTCCTGCCTAGTAGCCTAAATTTTTCCTCCAGGACCTCACGACTGCATTTCCCCACATCGTTGGTGCCAACATGTACCACGACCACAGGCTCCTCTCCAGCACTGTCTACCAGCCTATCTACTACACGCGTAATGTCCGCTACCTTCACACCAGGCAGGCAAGTCACCATACGGTCAGTACGCGGTTTCGCCACCCAGCTGTCTACTTGCCTAAGGATCAAATCACCAACTACCAAAACCCCCCCTCTCCCCCTGCCCAGGGATGGTTCCTTGGCGTGAAAGGATTCCTGCTCACCAACCGAAGAAGAGGTCCCTTCTGAGGGCACATTCCCCTTATCCTCAGCACGGTGCCCTGTTCCCTCTCGACCCTCACGCTCTCTGGCAGTAATGGGGCTGCTACGTTCAGAGCGGGGCTCATCTAATACGCCTCCGAGAGTCTTCCCCATGTGCTTAACAGACCGTCTCTGCTTCTCCAGGGCAGTCACCTCGGCCTCAAGGGTACGAACTCGTTCCCTGAGGACCATGAGCTCCTTGCATCGAGCACACACCCAAGACTTCTGTCCTTTGGGCAGATAGTCATACATGTGACACTCAGTGCAAAACACTAGAAAGCCCCCATCCCCCTGCTGGCATTCTATCTTCATGATATATATATTTTAAAATATACAGTCCTCTTTAAATGCTGTTTGTTTAAGTGGCTCCCCTTCTGGAGGGTCAACTTACCTTATTGGGAGAACAAGGAAATCAGGGATCTGGGTTCCTGGTCCTTAGGGAGCTCCTAGGCGAAGAGCCACAGGCCAAGAGCCCTTTAGCTCTCGTCAAAGACTCACGCCTTTAGCAAGGCTCAGCTTAAAATGCAAAGAGGGTGGAGCAGAGGCTCTCTTAAGCAATCAGCAGCAATCACTCTCAATCTCTTTCACCTTTAGCCCACTCAACCAAACAAAGAGCAGTTCCCCAGCTATCACAACTCAGAATTTTAGGCAGCCCCACAAACCTCATAATGAAGTCTTTCAAAACTCAGAAATTCTCAGCAACTTCTCCAGCTGTCTCAGCTATCAGAGATGCTCTGCTCTGTTCTGCTCCTCTCAGACCTCTGTGAGATGTGCTCAGCCTTTGGCAAGGCGCAGCTTAAAATGCAAAAAGGGTGGAGCAGAGGCACTCCTAAGCAATCAGCAGTAATCACTCTCAATCTCTTTCACCTTTAGCCCACTCAAGCAAACAAAGAGCAGTTGCCCAGCTATCACAACTCAGAATTTTAGGCAGCCCCACAAACCTCAGAATGAAGTCTTTCAAAACTCAGAAACTCAGTTTGTTAAAAAGATAGATTGCTTCAGTGAACATATACATACGTATCATATTTTTCTGCCCAGGTCTCCTCTATATTTTTAAATCTCTCCTGATTAATTTTGATTTCCCACTGCAGAACATTGATTTCCTATAAAACAATAAAATCATTCAGACATAATGAAATGTGGTTTGTTTGTGATAAAAATTCAACTCTGAAATCCTCAGGTTCAAGCAATCTTGTTTCTCTTCCTCCATATAGTTCATCACAATGTCCCAACTAAACAAAAATAAACTGCGGTTTGTTCTTTTGCCTATAAACTGGGATTCAAACCCAAGGTTTAAATATTAGGCCTACAAATGCAAGGACATCTCATTGAACCATCCTGATAACAGAATAATATTTCTGTTATAATAATAATAATAATAATATCCTAAGCACTGTAAAAGTTAGTGAAGCATCCCATCACAAAATAGTTCAATTTTATTTTCTTAAGCCAAAATTCCAAATAGAAGCAGGCAGGCAAAAATATTCTGAAATATTCTTAAGTAGGCTTATTGAACAGGCAAGTTGTTTGAACTGATTTTTGCCTGATTGAACAGGAAAGCTATAGTAAACCTTTTCCAGAAACATCCTGATGTCTGTTCTGCTCAGCATTTCCAATAACTATTTTATTTAGTTTATCTCAAAACATTAGGTTGATTTTCTTGAGATGGTCAGTAATGTACAATCTTGACGTTCAATTGTTTTCGAAATTTAGCATGCTGCTGAGCTTGAAGACTTGTGGACAGTATCTATTAAATGCTCAGAAACAGATAGTTAACATACCTGTTAGATGTTACAGTGAACATATACATGTGTACAGTTGTTTCTAGGACCCAATAAGCATTCGCTTTACAAATGATACTATACATGTGTATAAAGTAACCTAGGGTTGCCAGACTCCCAGTCTGGGGCAGGGGATCCTCTGATTTTTGGGCCTTCAGCTAGCTGGCAGTGAAAAACCCACCCCTGAAGAGCCTCCTTGTGAAGCAACATCGCCCGTGCAATGACATCACATGGAAGTGACATAATCATAGTGGGGAAATGGTGCTGTAATGCTAGTATTTTGCATAATTTGTCCCAAATGCCAGAGTGTCACTGTACAATGTCACCGGCATGATATCACTTCTGCATGATGTCATTGTGTAAGCAACATGTGGTGACATTACCCCACTCCCACTCTGTCAGCAGGAAGAGTACACCTGGCAACCCTAAAGTAACGTGAGAATTATTCAACACACACAAAAAGAAAAATCAGATTGTACATGCATTCACTGTAACTTGGGAAGAGGGCTAAGAACAGATCTTCTTGCGGAACAGAAATTCTGCACCCTGAAATCTGTTGTGTCAAAATCAATTAAAAATGCTGTGATAGTAAAATGGAAACATATATCCTGCCACAGAGATAAAATTAGGAAATCAGCAGCTAAGAAACTTCCAAGAGCTCACAGGAAAGCCAATATTTCAAATCAAAAGTACAAACTACTGTTTTCTGAATCTAGCAGAAACAGAAATTTTAGTTTGTATTTTTGATTTGAAATAGGTTCAGAAAAGATTCAGAAAACAGAACTGAACAAAATTCAGGGCTCCCCCCGAGCAGGAACACACAGGAACGCAGTTCCGGCTGGCTTGGCTAGAGTTCCAGTTGGTTTGGCCAGGTTTCAAAGGGTGTGATGTCTATCTATGTTAGTTGTCACATTTGCATTCCTGCTTGTCTTGAGGGCAATGGCATGGTACAGTATCTGTCCCAAAGAGCCATCAAACACTATTGCTTTGATGATAAAAAAAAATTCAAATGCTTCAACTCGGGGGGGGGGGAATATTATAAAAATCCTTGTTTCCAGGGCTTTTTCTGGGCAGGAACACACAGGAACATAGTTCCGGCTGGCTTGGTGTGAGAGGTGTGTAGCCTAACATGCAAATGAGTTTCTGCTAGGCTTTTTCTACAAAAAAAGCCCTGACAAAACTATTACACCAAATTCCACATATGATCAGTAGACATAATTAGGTAACAAACTGAAACTTTAATTAAATGTATCAGTTAGTAAGTGCATTACAGGATTCTATACAAATATACTTTGCTTAAGGAAGAAATGTAAAGAAAATTGTTCTGAGGTTTCAGGATCATTCTTGCTTTATTGTAAAAGATACAGCAAGCCATTATATTTGTTAACATAAATAAACCCTAGGATTTCCATACAGGAAAGAATTAGGAACACAAACCAATGGGCTTGTATTTAACTTGGTATTGGATGCTGGTACTGATGTACAGCCTTGTGTGTCACTCTTGAATGGAAAGTCAGGTACACTCTTACCTTTTCTAGAGCTCTCTTTTGTTGCTCAGTTTTCTTAAACATTGCTTTAGTATGACTAGTGGCTTTATCCAACACTGCCTGAGAAACATATTTAACAAAAAGAAGAAGTATTCCATGTCACATAGTTTTTAAAATTGTATCAACCTATGTATCAATTAAACCAGTTACAGGAAGTTGCAGTTCTACATATATATATATATATATATATATATATATATATATATATATATATATATATATATATATATATATATATATATATATATATATATATATATATATATATATATATATATTACAAAGAATCCAAATATAATACTGTAAAATACCACCAAGTCAGGAATTGTATATATTTAAAAAGGAACAATTTCTAACCTACCTACTGGAAGAGGAGAAAAATAACAGAATGACAGCAATTTGTGAGAAAAGAGTAAGTATTGTCAAACATATCTGGTATTTGTCCAAGAAATGCTATCTTTATCACAAGACATAAACACAGAAAGTAATTTCACTTTTAATTAAGAGAAAAACTAGTGCCAAAGGATAGAAACAGAAAGTTACTAAAAAGTACAGTACAATCCACCCATCCCTTTACATACTGGCTTAGACTATCTAATTATCTGAGCACCAATCAGTCTCCTATTGTACCTAATAGTCAACAGTATCAGCATTATGAGAGTATCCAACAGAATGCTGGATTACTAGTACAGTCTACCTCTTGTACCAATATACTCCTAAGAGACAACTTTTGAAAGAGGGACAGTGTTATCCGTACTGAAAGAGGCTGTTAGTTAACATTCTCAAGAGAACATTTCTGCACTCAAATGACCTTAATTATTGCCCAGACCCATTGGTTCTAGGGCTACCAATCCCCAGGTGGGTTAAAACACAGTCACAAGCAGCTGCAGAAAATTATTTATACACTCACATTTACTTAATTCTCTTCTTATAATTTGCAGTAGCATAAACATATGCTTACAACAACATACTACATTCAAAAGACAAATAAATATCAGTTTCCAGGAACACCACGTTTATCTGTGCCCAGACGCTGCTTAAAGTAACAGTCCCAACAATGTCCACAAGTGCGTTGTTTGAGCTCAACCAATGCAAACTTTCATTGGAAGTGCATACTTCTCCGACGGCTGGCTTGATGTACTGAAGGACTTCCCCATATATGCATGCAGATTAATACAGCAACATGAATCCTAGATTACTCCATGTTTCCATTACTCTTCTTCATGGCTGCAATTCAATTGGAACCCATGCTTCACAAATATTGTTTCATGGCAATAGTTCCTTGCTTGCAACCTAACAAGGAGAACCACATGTGCAAGACTGAGAGCAAGGAACTATTGCCATGAAACAATATTTGTGAAGCATGGGTTCTGACTGAATTGCAGTCAGGATGAAGTAAGTAATTTTGTGCAGCATGACAAAGTGCAGCTGCTTGTGACTGTGTTTTAATCCATCATCTGCAGTTTCTTTTAGTGTTGCAACAATCTCCAGGTAGGAGCAGGGGATCTCCAGGTTTGGAGGCCCTCCTCCCGCTTCAGGATCATCAGAAAGCCTGTTGAACACTCCATCATTCCATATGTTGAGCATGCCATTATTCCATATAGAGACTGATTCCCATAGGGTATAATGGAGAATTTATCTGTGGGTATCTGGGGATATTTCTGGACCATGGCTTACGCTTTCAAGATTGTGGTCTTCTATCGGGAGATGGTTTGCACCTTACAGAGGTAAAGGAAAAGGGTGTTGCTAACCTAATAAGGAGGGCTTTAAACTAAATTGTATGGGGGAGCAAGACAATAATTCAAAGCCTCATATGATGCCAGAAACTGGGGATAAGAATATTAAAGATTTGCTTAGAGTGGTGCATTCGCTAGGTAATGTGAACTTGTAGGTTTGTACAGAAACTAAACCCTTGGGATATATAAAACGTGGATTCCGATGTCTCTACACTAATGCACAGAGTATGGGAAACACAGGAGGAACTGGAAGTCCTAATACGGGAGAGAGACTAACACATAATAGGCCTTACTGAAACTTGGTGGGATGACACAACTGGACTATTAGGATTCAGGGGTACAACTTATTTAAAAGGGACAGGCAAATGAGAAAGGGCAGAGGCGTACCAGTATATGTGAAGGACGTATATGTAAAGGAAAGCAAAGGTCCCCTGTGCAAGCACCAGTCGTTTCCGACTCTGGGATGATGTTGCTTTCACAAAGTTTTCACGGCAGAGTTTTTTACAGGGTGGTTTGCCATTGCCTTCCCCAGTCTTTTACACTTTTCCCCCAGCAAGCCGGATACTCATTTTACTGACCTCAGAAGGATAGAAGGCTGAGTCAAGCTTGGGCCGGCTACCTGAATCCAGCTTATGCCGGAATCGAACTCAGGTCGTGAGCAGAGAGTTCAGACCACAGCACTGCAGTACTGCTGCTTTACCACTCTGCGCCATGGGACCGCTAAAGGAGGTATATACTTGTGAGAAAATATGTGAATCTGAACATGGCAGCTCAGTTGAGAGTCTCTGGGTAAAAGTAAAAGTATTAAGAAAAAACAGTGATATTATTGTGGGGATCTGCTATAAACCACGAAGCCAGGCAGAGGACTTGGATGAGATACTCCTACAACAGATTGCAAAGTTTTCCAAGAGAAGGGATACAGTGATCATGGAAGATTTCAATTACCTGGACATCTGTTGGAAGTACAACTCTGCTAAAAATGAAAAGTCAAATAGATTCCTGACTTGTCTTCCTGACAACTTCCTTTTCCAGAAAGTGAGAAAGGAAATACGGGGATCTGCTATCTTGGATTTGATTCTCACCAATGAAGAATTGATTGAAGAAGTGGAAATGGTGGGCACCCTGGGCAATAGTGACCATGTGATTTTGGAATTTGCAGTCTTAGGGAAGGGAAAAGCTATATGCGGTCAGACTTATAGGTTGGACTTCAGAAAGGCAAACTTCGATAAACTTAGAACTATGCTGGGTAAAATCCCATGGTCAGAAATACTTAGGAAGAAGGGTGTTCAGGAGGGGTGGGAGTTTCTTAAAAGTTAAATACTGAAAGTGCAATCACAGATGATTCCTATGAAGAAAAAATGGAAAAAGCCTAAAGAAGCCAAGTTGGCTCCATAAACAGCTCTCTAACGACTTGAGAAATAAAAAGACTCCTTTAGGAATTGGAAGGAGAGCCTTATAACCAAGGATGAATATAAACAACTCACCAGTGCTTGTAGAGAAAAAGTTAGGAAAGCTAAAGCTCAGTATGAGCTTTGGCTGGCCAAAGATGCTAAAAACAACAAAAAGGGTTCTTTTCTTATGTTCAAAGTAAGAAAAAGAGCAAGGACATGGTAGGCCCATTGCAAGGGCAGGAAAGTGAAATTGTAACGGGTGATGTAGAGAGGGCAGAACTGCTCAATTCCTACTTTTCCTCAGTCTTCTCTTCTGAGGGAAACAGTGCTCAGCATGGCAAAAACAGAACATATAAGGAGGTTACGAAGTTCCCACCTAGGATCAGCATAGGGGTAGTACATAAACACATGTTTTCACGGCAGAGTATATAAACACATAGTTTCTTTAAATGAAACTAAGTCCCCAGGGTCAGATGAACTGCATCCAAGGATTCTAAAAGAGCTTGCAGAAGTAATTTCTGAGCCTCTGGCTATTATTTTTGAGAATTCTTGGAGAACAGGAGAGGTGCCGGAAGACTGGAGGCAGGTGAATGTTGTCCCCATCTTCAAGAAGGGGAAAAAAGAGGATCCAGGTAACTACCTACCCGTCAGCTTGACATCTATACCTGGAAAAGTTTTAGAACAAATAATCAAAGTCAGTCCTGGAACATTTAGAAAGAATGGATGTGATTACTAAGAGCCAGCATGGATTTCTCAAGAACAAGTCATGTCAGACTAACCTGACCTCTTTTTTTGAGAAAGTGACTACCTTGTTGGATCAGGGGAATGCTGTAGACATTGTTTATCTTGATTTCAGTAAGGCTTTTGATAAGGTTCCACATACTATCCTTGTTGACAAGTTGGTAAAATGTGGTTTGGATCCTGTTACCGTTAGGTGGTTCTGTAACCTTTTGACAGATAACATCCGAAGAGTGCTTGTGAATGCTTTCTCATCCTCTTGGAGAGGAGTGACAAGTGGAGTCCCTCAAGGATCATCTTTATAAATGATTTTCAACATCTTTATAAATGATCTGGATGAAGGATACAGTAGAAGACAGAAACAGGATACAGGATGACCTTGACAGGCTGAGAAGCTGGGCTTTAACCAATAAAATGAATTTTAACAGGGATAAATGTAAAGTTCTGCATTTCGGTAAGAAAAATCCATTCATGGTTATAGGATGGGGGAGACTTGTCTTAGCAATAGTATGTGCAAAAAGGATTTAGGAGTCTTAGTGGATCATATGCTGAAAATGAGTCAACAGTGTGATGCGGTGACTAAAAAGGCAAATGCAGTTTTGGGCTGTATCAACAGAACTATAGTGTTCAGATCACGTGATGTGATGGTATTGCTTTACTCTGCTCTGGTAAGACCTCACCTGGAGTATTGTGTTCAGTTTTGGGCACCACATTTTAAGAAAGCTGGAATGGGTCCAGAGGAGGGCGATGAAGATGGTGAGGGGTCTAGAGACCAAGTCCTATGAGGAAAGGTTGAAGGAGCTGGGGATGTTTAACCTGGAGAGAAGGCGGCTGAGAGGTGATATGATCACCATCTTCAAGTACTTGAAGGGCTGTCATATAGAGGATGGTGTGGAATTGTTTTTTGTGGCCCCAGAAGGTAAGATGAGAACCAAAGGGCTGAAATTGAATCAAAAGAGTTTCCAGTTCAACATTAGGAAGCACTTCCTGACCGTTAAAGCAATTCCTCAGTGGAACAGGCTTTCTTGGGAGGTGGTGGGCTCTCCTTCCTTAGAGGTTTTTAAACAGAGGCTAGATGGCCATCTGACAGCAATGAAGATCCTGTGAATTTGGGGTAGGTATCTGTGGGTTTCCTGCATTGTGCAGGGGGTTGGACTAGATGACCCTGGAGGTCACTTCCAACTCTATGATTCTATGGGGTTCAGGAGGGGCTGTTTTTTGAGATAGAGGCATCAAATTTTCAGTATAGCATCCAGTGAATTTTCCTAAAATACTCTCCATATTTCAAAAGGATTGGACCAGGGGGTCCAGTTCTGTGAAGGTCCTTCATTATTTCCAATGGAGGGAAGGCATTTAAAAGGTGTGTGGTTCCTTTGGCCAGAACTCTCTTTGAAGTTCAATTATGCTTGCTCCGGGCTCCACCCCCAATGTCTCCTGGCTCCACTCCAAAAATTTCCAGATATTTCTTGAATTGGACTTGGCAACCCTAATTGGTTCAGAGTGTATATATAAATGTTTTTTAAAGTTTTTATATTAAATTTTGCAAGGATTTTGATCAATTAAGTAAATATGTTTTTGATTTTTTACATAGCTCCATGAAGACTGCTTGAAGTCCTGTTGATATTTTATTAAGAGTCTCTCTTGGGCTTGCAGATAAATAGTGTCTACATATACAAAGTCCAATTCCCACCAAATGTAGTAGCCTCTTCAGCCTATATGTTTCACTAAACAACTGAATGAGAATAAAATAAACAGAATAAATGGAAGAGAAGCAACAGAACAAACAAAAGTTGTTTGCAGAAACCTTATTAAGTATGGTAAGCTACTTCAGTTAACATACAGCTAAAAATTCTTTATCATCCTTTACCCTTTCATGGTTGCTTGAAAAAAGAAAGGCTTTACCGTGTTAGATAGAAATGGAAAATATATTTTTATGTTTGCTGCAAGGAAGCAAGTCTAGTTTGAGATTTTTTAAAATGTGGTTTAGCCAACTGTGCACATTGCACTGATTTTTTAACCAGTCAGCATTGAATATTAAAAAGTCTAGCAGTTCTCAACATATGTCAGAAACCTATAACAGATTATTCAGTCCTATCTGAAATCTATCATGTAGCATTTTCAAATTTTGCATTGTGAACTTAATGCAAATTCGAACAACATTGTAGTTAAAAATAGTTGGATTTTTAAAAATTACCATGCTCTGTAGAATTTTTAATGCTTGCTCTTTGCCTTCCAGTTGTCTTTGAGAAGCTTCCAACTCAACTCTCAAAATTTCTGCTTCCTAGGAATGAAGAAATTCAAGATTGGTAAACAAAAATATTTTTAAAATATTCTCATCCACATACAGAAAATCTACATACGTTGTCATGATATAAGGAAAAGTGGACCTGGGTTTAACTGGAGACATTCAGATATGGCCCATTAAACTTGTGAAAAATTGACAACAGAGATAGTTTGTAAAAGCAGCAGCGTGAGGATGAATTCCTTGCCACAAGATCAATTCCGCACATGAGGTGTTTTTAGAATCTTACCAGACTACGTGCTTAAATACAAGAATTAATACAACAGTCTTTAGAAAATCAATCATCTAGCTTGTCAGCATAACTACTTACAGGTTTTATTTAACACAGTCTCATTAAGCCCATGATTGAGATAGGAAAAAATTACAACATCTCAAAAATTACATACTCCCCCCTCCCATCCCCTATATACAACACAAATTTTGGAAAAACACAGTTCTGTGATCCATGTATGCAAGATTAAAAAAAGGCCCAATGAATACCTCAACCTACTCAGCTTTCCAGACTACAAAACCAATATTTTGTTTATGACTTATTTGTTTATGACTTATTTATTGTGAATATCAAATCTACTTGGCTTCTGAGTTGCCAGATAACAAAATTCAAGGGCTGGGTGTCCATTTTTTAACTACATGCCTACTTTTTCTTTGATGAGAGAAATGAGATTCTGAAGGCACTTACTTCTACAGCTTCTTGAAGATGTTGCCTTAAGTCATCATTTGACCCCTCAGAATTCGACTCTGTATAATTCACAACAAAAACAGAAAGATCTTAGTAAAATTCCCTGGTTGCCTTTCCTTTAACTAATATTCTTACATTTTAGTACCTAGTGTGCTTTTACAAAAATAACTACAAATGAAAACACTGGCTGTTTTGCAAAGCTACTTTGCATATTTTCCATCCATATATATAAAATAATCATTTAATTTTTTAAAGTTAAATTTAGAATCTTAATTTAGGAGAAAAATAAATTCTGCTTTGTTCACCTGCCTTTACCTAGGTATAATAGCAAACTGCAATGCCTTGAATTCAAGGCTTAACTATCCAAGAAAGCCGGCTGGCCGGCAAGCAAATCTACACATTTCCATAGAACAACATGAAAATACATGAAAATAACTGAAAATACCTGAAAATAAAAACAATTTAATGGATAATGACCTATAGTGGAACAACAGGTATACTGGTAAACTTAATTAGGATTGCCAGCTACCAGCTGGTGACTACCGACCTCCCAAAATTAATCTGATCTCTATATTGAAGAGATCAGTTCCCCTGAGGAACAACAGTTGCTTTGGAATTTCCCAATCCAGACCTAGCAACCAATGCTTAGATTAGGTTGCCTCATCACCATGTCTATCTTTATGATGGCAGCAACAAAACTTGCAATTTAGAAAAAAATGAATTTTGCTCTATTTGCTAGTAGTAATACTAGCTTATCCTGATCAGACCTTCTTGAGAAACAAGATATAATGGTCCTCATAAATGTTTTGCACTCATCCTCTAATCTTGGACACCAGAATGGGACATGAGACAAATCAGCGAACTCTTTCACCTGTATGGAATCCCATTTAAATGGTCTTCTGAAACTGCAAGTAGTAGAAGGTGTGGCTTAGTGAAAATCTTTCTATATTCATAACTAATTACATCATAAAAGTACCCTGGAAAAGTCAAGGGAGAAGGAAGTAACTGCCTGCAAAAGAGGAGTATTTTCATGATGCCTACTGATCCTACATTGGTTTGAACACTGTGTTCTAATAATCTGTCTTACTAAAAGTTTGGCTACTCATGTATTCTTCTGATAATCAAAGGGTAGCCACTAATCTCAATACAAAACCATGCCATGAGTTAGCCTTTATCTCAGCTTATGTCAAAATTAGAATTTGGCAACTCTTTACCAACATTAAGTCTTACCAAAGCTGTTCTGTCGGCTGCAGGTTGCAAATACATTCACTCCAGACTTTTTGATTGATATGTCATTCAAACAATTACATCTTGAGCAACGAAAAACTGCTGTATCATGTTCTTCCCCTTTGTTTGGCAGCATAAAAAAACGGACATTTTTTCTTGCTGAGCCTTTTCGGGGCCTGACAGGGTGCGCATTTACACCTTCTTGTTCATAAATATCATTCTGTCTTCTAACAAGTCCATTTCCCAGATCTCCACATGCCATGTCATCATCATCACCTTCTGAAGCCTCTTCTGGATGGTTCTGTAATAAGATTGCTTCACTCATTGGTAATGCAAATAGCTTCTTGTTTCTCGATGGATATGCCTATTTCCCCCAAAAAAGTGTATTGAGAAAGCTGTGCTGAAAAACACAGTCATAATAATTAATATCAAGATAAATATATTTTAGTATTTTCTAGCATCTGAGACATCAGTAAAAACTTCATTTCACATACCTAAGTAATCTTGTAGATAAGAAACCTGGTGACATCAATCATCCACAAGATTTAAGAATGTGAAACAACTATCATCAAAATTAAGCCAACATTAAGCACACATTTGTTTCAAATTAACAGAAAGGAAAATTTATTGCAAAGTAAGATCCCAAGAACATACAAGCATATTAGTGCAATCTTGTGCCTTGCTAGCAGAAACACACTTAGCCACAAAGTTTACTTTAAATGTAAAAAGAAAAGCAGTATTGTTTAGATTAGAACCCATCCCTTACAGAGTTTATATCAAGATTTTTGTCAAACCAAAATCTGATGCAAATCATTCGCATATTATGGCTGCCCTTTCAAAGAAAATGAATATTTATAAATGTTTGATTAGCAAACAATATCAACAGGAAACCAATATCTGCATTGTCTGAACACAGAAAAAAGGCCCTAGTATGAAATATATATATATTTAAAAATTACACATCAGCAACACTGAGGTATCACCTAAATTGCAAGAAGTGATAGCAGTTTATATAAAGACTGTATTAAAAATTCATGCCATTTAGAATTTGTTCACAAAAAATCTAATCTTTAATAGACTCTACTGCAAACATTCACTTTATTAGTTTCAGTGTAACACTTAAGAACACAGTTCCAAAGATTATTCATTGAAGCAATATCAACTGTACTTCCCCTTTCCAATGCATATTTATCATGCAAAATAGGGATATTTTTGCTGTAAGCAGCAGAGTAATACTCATTTTGGTACTTTTTTATTCTTAATAATTCAAAATATTGTATAACAGGCTTTTAAAAGAGCTTATAAAATGGAAACAAAAAATATCTAATTGCCACATATAGCAGCTATTATACATACATACACAGTTCTGTAGGGAACATGATAAGCTTAATAGTTTTATACCTCAGAAATGAATTCAGAATCTTCAGATCTATTATTAAACCACATGTAAAGTTTTGTACAAATATTGATTATGCAGTATTTACATTTGCACACTCTCTACAAACCATGGTCAAACATGTTAACAGTCTTAGTAGTAAATTTGCATTATATCTGTTGAAGGATCTATGTATTTCTACTAGGTAAAAACAGATAACCCTTCCTTTCAATTTTTTTCCTCTGGGTAATAAGGGGGAAGGACACACAATTCCCAATCCACCTGGTAGCTTCTTTCACGAGCTATCCAATCCTCCCAAACAATGGGAAGTTAATGCCAATTTATAGTTAATTATTCTAGAAGAAGTAAAGGTTATGTAAGGGAAACAAATTTCTTTTTCCTTATTAATGCAAACATCACTTTATGAAAATCAAGGTAATGAATAACTTATTGACTGAATGTACACATAAACATTAATAACAAGTTATTCTCCACACCACAATTACAGCTAACTCCGTACATCTTACGTATATCTACTGTACAGGCGTATGACGCGATAGAAACAGCAAACAGAAAGTTACACGCCTATCAGCACAAAGATTTACTTGCTATTCATCGCTCGTAAGAGTAATACATTCTTATTTTTAAACATCCAAAACAAAATCCTTTATATTTGCGTGTGAGGTAGTATAACAGCACAGATGGATGAAAACTTCTCTCGTAGCATTTGGTGAGGAATCGTAGATACTTACTGCCCTGTTAAAATACTCTGGGGATTCCCTTGCCACAACTACTTGAACGTCTCACGAACAAACAATACCTGATCCCCTCGTCTGATGAAGTGTGCTTAGAGAGCACACGAAAGCTTACGTTCTGAATAAAACTTGGTTGGTCTTAAAGGTGCAACTTGACTTCTACTTTGTTCAACTGCTTCAGACCAACACGGCTGCTCACCTGGATCTATCTACCAAGGAACTAATCCTTTTAACCATGCCATACATTTCTTCTAATGGGGATCGCCTCTTCGACAGGAGCAATTCTAATCCAACGCAGCTATCATCACTATCCTGCAGCTATGGATTTTCATTGTGCAACCAATTTTAAAGGCATTGCAAGCAGATAAAAGACAAAGAGCCAGCAAGTAAGGCCCCGATGAAAAACCTCTCAGACAATGTACAGGATGCCCCACTCTCCCAGATTGCCCCACCCCACAGAGACCTCTCACAGACTTGTTCCAACTACACCCTGCACATTGTCAGGGTTTTACGGAACTCAGACCCTTGGCCCCGCCGCCCGCCCCCCCCCCCCGACTTACAGTCTCTGCTCATAAGAAGCCACGTCCGCCAACGACAAGCTTTCCCCTCCTCCCACCCAGATGGCTCACGCGACTGCCACCGCTTCCTCTTTTATTAGTCCAGCAGCTCCTGTTTGCCGAGCCCGTCAGTCTGAATCCCTCCCTCGAGGGCAGGGCTTCACCTTTGCGCCCATCTGCCTGTCCCCAAGCCCGCCTTTTCCGTAGTTAGAGTAAAGAAACGTAACCATTGTTTACCTGGCCACCGGTTTGTCCTGAACGAATTCTCCCCCTCACACTGCACCGCCAAGAGACAGTAAAAGCAGAGGGAAAACACATTCACCTAGACTTGTCCTCTTGACTAGCCCTGCCCTTGCTTCAGGGTTCTCTTAAAATCAGTCAGGGAAACGGGGCAAGAACGACGGGACAATTACTTCCAAAGCTGGTAAAGATCGCTTATTTATATCCAAACAGCAAATGCTAGCTGATATCGTTACGGCACTTTCTGCATTGTTTTTCTGGATAGTTCTGGGAGATCAAGTCAGCTTTGCAACTGATATTCCATAATAGATGTGGTGAGGCTTAAAATTCTCTGTAACTGAAGAGGTTTCCTAGATGTTAATTCCTCCCTTTCTTTGAGGAGCTCATAGTAATACACAAGGTTCTCCCCTATTCATTCATTTTATTGTTGTAACATCTCTATGAGGTACTTTAGGCAGAGGGAAACTAGCCCAAGCCACCCACAAAACTTCAGCATAATAAGGGTTTGATACTGATTCCCCCAGACTGATTTATTAGAAACTATAGTCAGCGGATTGCACCTTAGGAAGCTTATAGGCTATAAAATGAAGTGCTTTATCTCTAGTCCACCTCTTGCTCAGTGACTTTTGCTCCACAAGCTTTCTGCCAAGGAGATGATTTATACCAAGAAATTAGGTAACAGAATGGTAAGGTAGAAGGGACCACACCACTTAAAAAGTGCAAGGGAATATATACAACTACATTAAGGATGCAATCCTAAAAACACTCTCCTGAAAGGCAAGCACCACTTTATAAATCAAAACTTACTTCAAAGTAGATGTGCTTGGGATTATACTTCAAGATTTAAATAATCTTGACTATACTCCAGAAAGGAATTGCTCTCAGGTGCACAGCAAGTCTCAGGTACATAAGCAAATGGCCAAACTTGTTTAACATAAGAGTCACATAGAATAAACGTCAGATGTCTGAGGGCCACAAGACATGAATGTCAGATGCTTGAGAGCCACAAGACAGGAAGGGTGGGAGTGAGGCAAATAGATGGGGGAGGGAGAGGTGGAAAGAAACAAAATTTAAATGCCTTTTCCAAGCCAGCTGACAGGGTAGTGGGGGCTTTGAGAACCACACAATATCTGTGAAAGAGCTATGTGGCCTCCCTCCCAAGCTGCAGTTTGGCCAACTGTTATATATTACCTTAAATTAGAATAAAATGTTTCTTAAGCAATTACATGTACAAGGTCTAGGGTTCAGTGGCAGAGCATCTGCTTTGCATACAGAAGGTTCTAGGTTCAATACTCAATTTAAATAATAATAATAATTATTATTATTTTATTTCTATCCCGCCCTCCCCGCCGAAGCAGGCTCAGGGCGGCTCACAACATAAAATGCACTGTACATCAGTTATACTTATAAAAACATGGTTAAAACAAATTATAGATTATTAAAATTAACATTTAACAATGTGGCGTTATAAACATTAGATCTTCAGTGGAATTCAGTGACTAAAAGCATTTTCAGCAGCATTTCCTAGCTTTGTCACTAGTTGAAGGCCATCTTGAAAAGGTGGGTCTTACAGGCCCTACGGAATTGATCTAAGCATCGTAGGGCCCGCACCTCCTCAGGGAGTTGATTCCACAGCAGTGGAGCTGCGACAGAGAAGGCCCGATCCCGGGTGGCCTTCAATCTGGCCTCCCTTGGCCCAGGGACATTCAGCTGGTTTTTTCCAGCTGACCTCAGTGCTCTCTGGGGCTCATATGGGGAGAGACGGTCCCTCAGGTAGGTAGGTCCTCGGCCATATAGGGCTTTAAAGGTGATGACCAGCACTTTATAGCGAACTCGGTATGCCACTGGCAGCCAGTGCAGTCCGCGTAGCCCCGGCTGTATGTGCTCCCACCTTGGGAGCCCAGCAACAGCCTAGCCGCCGCATTCTGCACCAGCTGCAGCCGCCGAGTTCGGCACAAGGGCAGCCCCATGTAGAGGGCGTTGCAGTAGTCCAGTCTCGAGGTGACCGTAGCATGGATCACCATTGCTAGGTCACGGCGCTCCGGGAAGGGGGCCAACTGCTTCGCCCGTCAAAGATGAAAGAACGCGGACTTGGCAGCGGCCACTATCTGTGCCTCCATTGATAATGAAGGCTCCAGAAGAACCCCCAGGCTCTTGACCTTATGGGCTGCTTTCAGCAGCACACCGTCAAAGACCGGCAAGGGGATTTCCCTTCCCAGGGCACCGCGACCCAAGCAAAGGACCTCTGTCTTCGTTGGATTCAACTTCAGCCCGCTCAGTCTGAGCCAACCTGCCACGGCTTGCAGTGCTAGGTCCAGGTTTTCTGGGACGGAGCCAGGCCGGCCGTCCATTAGTAGATAGAGCTGGGTGTCATCAGCATATTGATGGCACCCAAGCCCAAACCTCCGGGCAATCTGGGCAAGGGGGCGCATATAGATGTTAAACAACATCGGGGAGAGAACTGCCCCTTGTGGCACCCCGCACACTAGTGGATGCCTCCGGGACCGCTCTCCCCCAATGGCCACCCTTTGTCCCCGTCCATCAAGGAAGGAGGAAAGCCACTGTAAGGCCAATCCCCCAATCCCTGCGTCGGCGAGCCGGTGGGCCAGTAGCTGATGATCGACCGTATCAAATGCAGCCGACAGATCCAACAGTATCAGCACCACCACGCCGCCTCGATCCAGATGCCATTGGAGGTCATCCACCAAGGCGACCAGCACTGTCTCCGTCCCATAACCCGGATGAAAGCCGGACTGGTGGGAGTCTAAGGCGGAAGTGTCATCCAAAAAACTCTGCAACTGTGACGCCACTGCCCTCTCTATAACCTTACCTAAGAATGGTAGGTTTGAGACCGGTCGATAGTTTGCCAATTCGGCCGGATCTGCTGTACTCTTTTTTTAGGAGAGGGCGGACCATGGCCTCTTTCAAAGATGTTGGAAATTGCCCTTCCAAGAGGGATCTATTTATGATATCCCGCACAGGATATCTAAGCTCCCTCTGGCAAGATTTAATTAGCCAGGAGGGGCATGGGTCAAGGTCGCAAGTTGTAGGACGTACAGTTGAGAGGATTTCGTCGACTTCCCCAAGACTAAGCGCGTCGAAGTGATCCAAGATAACATCAGAAGACAGGCACGGAGCCCCGGTAGTATGTGATAAGGTAGTATGTGATAAGAAAAACTGCAAACTAAGACTCCAAAGAGCCACTGCCAGCCAGAGTAGTCTCATGACACTTTCATCAGCCACAATCACCATGAGAACTGAACTTAACGATATCTTACCAAAGCAAGTGTCGGAAGAAACACATGGGTGACTGGAAGAGTTTGTAATGAACATCTGTCCCCTCTTTGTGCTCAACATGTCCCACTACCAAGGCTGAGGAGAGCAAAGCCAGGAGGTGCAGTAAATGTCATCAGCCTGTGTTCCTTTAACACCATCGCCAGCACCTGGTATCTCAATAACAGACTGCTTGGAGACCAGGCTAATCTCTTTCTGCTTCCAAAACTAGCAGACCACTAAGAAAATACACTTAGATATATTTAAAAAAACTTTTATCCTTACAACAATATTGTCCACCTACCAGCTTATTAACCACTCTGAAAACCACTATATATATTAAATTATCAAAATTGTTCTGGGATTGTTTTCTTATTTATATACTAAGGCAAGGAGTGTCATATCTCTGTACAGAATTTTGCCTAGAAAGTTGGATACATAAATAAGTACAGGATATTACAGGACATGCCGCCTTTTACTGCATGAAGTCACTGCAGGGATAGACGACAACGTGCAATTACAACACTAGATCATCTAGCATTGTACCCTACTCTGAAATCACAGGGTCAAGAGATAATGCACTGTGGTTTCCATGACAGGAGCATTCAAGACATGCAGTCTGAACTGAATGTGTCTTGCCGGATGCATTCCCAACTTACATGAGGAACAGTCTACTTCAATTTTTATGACCTCATTGTATTTTAAAACAATCCCTTGAAAACAAATTCCAGAGACTTCTTAAAAAAAAAAAAAGGTACAGAAGCTAATGTAATTTTGCAATTCGCAACATATTTTTCCTGGTTCAGGTGCTGTTGCATTTTATACAGAAACTTTTTTTAAAGATGTCAGAACTACTGGAAACAATTTTTTACAAGAAGAAAAATGCAGCTGTTTTCTAACACAAACTTTAAAAGGTTAATATAAACTGAGTTTTCCTAAATGAAAATCGTAAGATGCACTTCAAAACATACAGACAAGAATTAAATATTATTGTGTAAAGAAACTACACAGCCAATTTGAATTTAGTTTTTACAAGAAAGACTACAAATAAAACACATCATTTCTGTGTAAACAAACCTTAAGACATACTTATATTTTGTCATATATGTGAGAAGCTGCATTCAAACTGGGGTTTCTTATTACATAAAACAGGTATATTAATACACCATATAGAATGACAAGCACGTGGAAAAATACAATTTCCTTGAAGAAGTGATGTCTATGCAAGAAACCTGATTCATGAGGATCAGTTCTAAAACTTTCAGAACTTTAGGTTGTATTGTCCAAAGCTTCTCTGCTAGCCTTGAGGAGGATAAATCTACATTCAGGCAATAGCAAATAACTTCACCAAGCAAATATCTAGACTGATACAAGCAATACCAACAACCGGTTTCTTATTTACTGCATTTATACAGGAAGAACATCCAAAGGTATTCTCCTGTTGCTAAATTCTGCAAAATACCACTAATGTTTCAGCACCACAGAGGTCTGTTGATGAATAACACCAATGTGTAAAAAGAAAAAAGAGGGGGGGGGGATGAATGCTTCCATCTTTTTCTGACAGTAGAAAGTTGGCTAGGATCTACTTTTATGATTTATAAAACACAAAAATCCATTAAAGGTAAAAAATTAATTCAGTAAAAATTATCAGGATAACTTCTTCATAAGGTTTAAGTCGTGTGGTCCCCACTATTTTAAGCACGCTGATAAAAAAGTCAAGTTTTTTTGTGTTTTTTTTTAAAAAGATGCATACAGGGACAGAAATGTTGGCAGCTTCTAATTCAGAGAACTCAGTCAGGATTTGTTTAATCAGTTTTTTTACCCAAAACTGTCTTCAAGCATTCTTAATAGTGCAATATTATTGAGTTTATTCCAGCCTAAGCATATTAAAATAAAAAAATATATAAAAAAATAAAAATAAAATCAGTGGGCTTTGACATTAATAGGATTATACTATGAATGTTTGACCTCCAAAGTACTATAACTTATGACTTCCAATGAAAGTGCAACACGAGTCTGAAAGTACAACATGAGTCTGTTGGGCCTCAGAAATCCATAATTTTCTTATTTTCTCAGACAGTTAGCTATTATCATTTCGCCAATGACTGAAGCATTAGTTAATTTACCTACACAAAACCAAATCTTATTTCATAAGGTTTTTTTGAAGATTATTCTTAATAATTTTCAGTTATTGTCTTTTATCCATTGTTCAATCCACTGTATAATCTGATCTAAATTCTGCTCCATATCATCTGGAGTGTTGCTAGGCAACTGGTGGACAATTTCTTCTTTATAAGAGGACATTGCTTCTTCATAAATAGTCTGAAAAATCTCACACTGAATGTTGTCCTGAAGTTTTTTCCCTCTATAACCCCTAGGAAAAAATAAGCAAGAGTTAACAAAATTATATAATTGAGTTTTGGAAATATTTCAGTAAGTGTCACAGATCTAGCAAAAAAGAACAAGCAGCAGTTGCTGAGCTTGGCTGGCAACATCAGCTGAACACTTCTGCAGACTACAATTGGCAACCAGCAAGTTTCAGTAAAATACAGTTCAATACTTGATATTCTTGTCAAAGAATACGTCTATACAATAAGTCAGTACAATCCTGAAGTAGAAGTTCAGAAGCTCATTTGATTTATATGAAGATGCAAGGAATACATTAAATGGACATTGTCCAGGTGAAAGGAGTAGCAGGAAAACGAGCACACACTTGATCAAGAAGAGAATAAATGTATAATTCAAAGACATGGTTTATTAATTAACAGCCAAAAGACAATTATGTCCATGCCGAATCTACAATAGTTATTTCTTCTTATGCCAATAAAGGTAACTGAACTGAACTATAAACTGCTGTAATCACTGGAAACAATAAAAATTGGTTAACATACTACACACATAACTACAGTGGATTTATCTGAGAATATACAGAAAATCTTGTAACATCCTGGAGTTTATAAGAATGTAAAGCCAATTAAATAAGGCAGCTAGGCAATAACAGAGAAAATTTAGATATGAAATAGTCTTTTAAAAACTCATGAGAAGTCTGCATTAAAAATAGGGCTTTTTCAATATTGAAGGTCCTCACCTTGTGTACCTAGGGTAAGCTGATTCATGAAAAACATTTATGTAGAATTTTTAAAATGTATGTAGAATTAAACTGTTAGAATTTTTATGTTGAATATTTTACAAGTGTGCCTATAACAGTGCTGTGCTATACCTGAAAAGAATCTAGAATCATTGTCAGGGTTCACCTTATGCCAATATGTTAATAACAATGTATCTGGAAGCTGAATAACTTCTTAAGAAGTCTATAGCGTCTTAAGAACAATGCTTAACGCTGGTTAATTGGACAGAATACCATTGGGTGTAACGTAAGAACCCACAGCACAGAATTCCATTTACCACACCATTTACCTGCTTTCCAGTCTGTCATACAGGAAAGAGTTTTCAGTGCGAAGCACAAATACTATATTAAACCAGCGTTCAGGAAAGAAATCACAGCTGTGATAATCAACTATAACACCACCATCAGTCATCTTGTCTTCTAATTCATCAATTACCTAAAGGGGAAAAACATCAGATGAAGAAATTCTAAAAACATATTTTGGAATTTAAAATAAAACCACAACTCTGCTAAAGTTTAGACATGATCTCACCCGATCTTCATCCAGCACTGGACATTCATATTCTTCATCATAACCTTCATATAATTGACCTTGGATAAAAAGAAGACTATCATTATGGAATCATTAAAAACAGCTTTGGAACAAAGAACTTGTTCAGGCTCAATATGCTCTCCAAGAAGCACATTCTGTGCATTTTTACTCAGAAGTGAGTCCCACTTAGTTTTTTTTATTTCTTTATTTTATTATTTAGACTTTTAGGCTCAGCAAGGCTTACATCAGAGTAAAAACACAACGATCTAAACAATATGAATTAAACATTAAAACACACTACAGTTCCAGATGACAAATAAATTGAATTAAGATTGCAGCCGAGAGTGCCATATTGCTTGCTGTCCTGTCGCTGTCCTCATCCAAAGGCCTGGTGGAACATTCTCTGCCTTACATGCCCTGCAAAAAGGTAGCAAATCCTGCAGGGCACGATGTTATCTGGCAGAGTTCTACTAGGCAGTGGCCAGGGCAGAGAAGGACTAAATAGGACTAACTCTAACTCAAGCGTATATAGGATTTTAACAAATTTTGTTTCATGAATTAACATCAAATGACACAGAGGTAGCTTTTCAATAAACAGTGGTTTACTTCCACAGTAACTTTAGCAGTAGAGAACTTGGCATTTTTAACATTCATACCTCCTAACATAGCAGTTATTAAAAGGCAGTTTTTATTAAAGGAACATAATTAACGCAGCACGTTCTCTATATATAATTCAGATTACATTTAAGAAAATCTACCTTCTTTGGCCATATCGCCAACATTAACATAAACCAAATTTGTTTTTGCAGCAAGCTCTTTGCCTAGAGTGGTTTTCCCAACACCTGGGGTACCTAGAAAGAGGAAAACAGAAAGAAACAACAATAACTCACATAACGATGAACAAACGTACCTAAATTCAAGTAAAGCAACTTGCATTTTAAACACACACACATACATATACACATGTTCTTATATTACGGAATCAGAGAATTGATCCCCTTTTCTTCTTACCAGTAAGCAAAATATTAGGTCTCCTCATAGTCACTTCGCCGACTCTACCCCAGTCCAGAAAGTTGTCACAGAGAAAGCACGTGCGACTTCTGAGAGGGCCTTCGCCAACCCTGCTGAGACAGGCGCGTAGTAAGGACGTCACCAGTCTTCGCTCTTCTTTCTCCCTTCCGCTCGTAGGCACGGGCTGTGAATTGAGATTTACTTACGTGGTTGTTTGTTTTTTCGGCGAGCGGGGGGGAATTCCATTAAGTTTTTTTTCGGTGACCTTTGGGCGATTTCGGGGGGACTGAATTAAAGAGTGGATATGATATTTATTACGGGCGGCTCGTGAAACCCTAAGGGCCGAGGTGTAAAGGAGGTCCCACTCCTTGGAGAATCCTGAATGGCCTAAAACAGGAGGGGAAATAAAAGGTATTTTCCATTATAACTTAACATAACAGAAGGGTTAGGCCACAGCTGTAGCGTAGGAGAGAAACGCGGATAGCATCAAGGGAGCAGCGCTTGCAAGCTGTTGGATCATCGCACAGATAGAGCCACTCCGCTTTGGTCGCTAGCAGATTTTCTCCCACACCCAGACTGTCATAATTTATGCGCAGTGTAATCCTAAACATATTCACTAAGCATATTTATCCACTGGGCCCTAATGGAGCTTGCACACCTAGAAGGCATGCTTAGCATTGCAGCCACAGTCTCCTTTCTTCGCAAAGTGCTTGTTACCTTCCCTCGTGTTTATAAAAGAGAAAGGCGCTCCTTAGAAAGACCAGTCACTTTCCCCCAATGTCGTAAATTCTCTCCGTACTTCCTTCCCCCCCGCCGCGGACGGGCTGGACGATTCTGAAACAATATTTGTGTTCCATTATTTTAAACATGTTTTGCAGAACTGGGGTGTGCTTAAATTTTGTGTAATCTGTAGTGAAGGTATTATAATTCTTTGTTTTGTTTTAATTTTGTTACACTTCTATCTGTAAATGTGCAAATTGCCCCAAATTTATTTTGCCTCTCTACAGTTTCTTAGAAATTGTCATATTTGCTAGCAATATTTAGTGGGTAAAAAGTTTCTGTGGTTATGTGAAGAGCTCCAAAGGGACTTCCACAAACTGGGTGAGTGGGTGATATTGCGGCAAATGAAGTCCAGTGTTAGTAATGCACTTCAGGGAAAATCCCCCCCCCCCCAACTTCAAATATAGGCTAATAAAGTCTGAACTTGCTGAAACTGTGAGGGGGAAAGATCTTGGGGTAGTAATGGATAACTCAATGGAAGTGTCAACTCAGTGTGCTGCATGTGAATAAGGCAAACTCGACGTTAGAGATTATCAGGAAAGGGACTGAGAATAAAACAGCCAATATTGTAATGCCCCTCTATAGATTTATGGTGCGGCCTCATTTGAAATACCGTGTACAGGTCTGGTCCCCCTATCTCAAAAAAGACATTGCAGAGGTGGAAGAAGTGCAAAGGAGGGCAACCAAGATGATTTGGGGGTTTGGAGCACTTTCCTATGAGAAAAGGTCGCAGCGGTGTCAAACTCATTTGTTATGAGGGCTGGCTCTGACACAAATGAGGCTTTGTTCAGCTGGGCCATGCTGGGCCAGGCCATGTGTGCACCTATTCAAGATTAGGTAGCAGCAGATCTTGAATTCAGCAGGAGCTCACAGGAGCAGAGCTCCTGAACCTTTCTGATGGTTCCCCCCCTCCTCCCCACCTTGTCCATTTAATAGTTGGTGCAGCTGCATAACAATCCCTGGATGAGCTCCACCACCTATTTTTCTACAAAACGACCTCTGGGTAGCGGAGATATACATTTTATAAAGAACACAGACAAACACAAATATGTTTTTTTTTAAACTTAAAACATGCTTAAAATGTTAGCACTCATTGGTATTAAAGATGCTTTCTTTATATTTCTCCCATGGGATCCAGGGAATTGGGCAAAGGAAGCTCTGGCTTTTCCTTCCCCAGGGGACTGGGGGAGGGAGGAGGAGCCTCAGCCAATGGAGAGAATCGAGGTTTTGCTCTGTAGCTCCTGTGCAATTGAGCAAGCTGTTATGTGGAAGGAAGCAACATATAGGGAGAAGGAAGCAGATGATAGCCTGATAGGAGCCCTCTGGGGACCTGATTCGGCCCCCAAACTGCATGTTTGACTCCCCTGGTCTAGGACTTGGGAATGTTCAATCTGGAGAAGAGGAGATGGGGGGGGGGCATTTGCTCTCTTTAAGTATTTGAAGGGCTGCCACTTAGAGGAGGGCAGGGAGCTGTTCCTGTTGGCAACAGAGGATAGGACTTGCAGTAATGGGTTTAAATTAAGAGTGGGGAAGTACCAGGTGGATATTAGGAAAAACTTTTTTACAGTAAGAGTTGTTCAACAGCAGAATCAGCTACCTAGGTCAGTGTGGTCATCTCCCCCTCACTGGCGGTCTTTAAGCAGCGGCTGGATGAATACTTGTCAGAGATGTTCTGGGCTGATCATGCACTAAGCAGGGGTTTGGACTCAATGGCCCGTATGACGCCTTCCAACTCTCCAATTCTTTGAGACAGTTATCAGAGTCATTTTTCTCCTTCTCCCAAAATAGTAGAAATCAAGGATATCCAATGAAGCTGATTAGCAGTATGTTCAGGACTGACAAAAGGAAATTCTACTTTACACAGAGAGTGATTAAAATGTGGAATTTTCTGCCAGAGGATACAGTGATGGCCACAGGGATAAATAGCTTTAAACCGGGATTAGATAGATTTATCTTCCATTAATGTATTAATGGATATTAACCATGGTGATTGAAGAGAAACTCCACATTCAGAGGCATTAAACCTCTGAATCTCAGAGCCAGGAGGCAATATCAGGGGATGGCTTCAGCTATGTTATTGTCTGTCCAGAGGAACTGGTTGGCCATTGTGTGAGACAGGATGCTGGACTAGATGGGCCATTGGTTTGATCCAGCCGCGCTCTTCTTATGTTGTTATGTGTGATGTCTTAAATATGAATCCTGAAACCTCTTCTCACAATGGGTTTAAATAGAATCTTTAGCTGCTTGTATTAACAGTAACCTTAATTTGGAGTTTTTTGAATTAATCTAGGCTAGTAAATTGAACCTCAAAATTAACAAGACAGAAATGCTACTGGTGTACAGCAGGACTAACCTGGGATTAAAGGTGTCATCTGTTCTGAAGGAAACTGCTCTCCCCTTGAAGGAATAGGCCTGTGATTTGGGAATGCTCTAGGACCCAGGCCTACTGCTGGAAAAGCAGGTAATAGCAGTGGCCAGGAGTGCCTTTTCCCTGTTTTGATTGGTTATCTGATTGTAGCATTTCTTGGACAGACAAGACCTAGTCTAAGTGATGCATGACCTGATTTCATCTAGATTAGTTTATTACAATGTACTCTATGTGAGGCTGCCCTTGAAAGGTGCTCAGAAACATCTTGGTACAGAATGCTGCAGCCAGGATGTTGACTGGAGTGGAATTTGGTATCCAGGGAGACATGTTTGTCAACTTCTGTTGATGTTTTTTGCCAATGGGTGAAGACTTTTTTGTTTTATCTGGCATTCCCTCAGTGATCCCTCTTTCCTGCCCTATGTTTTAATAGTTTTTATATTTTAGCTTTTGTTTTAATTCTGTGTTTTTGTTTGTTTTAAATTGTTATTAAACTATTTTAAGTTTTGTGTAGTGATTAAGTGTTCTGATTCTAATCTCCTCTCCTCCACATGCGGTTGCTTGTGTGACCTTGGGTTAGTCACAAGTTCTTGCAGAGCTGTTCCCTCAAGAGCAGTTATAGAAAAGCTCTCTTCAGCTCCACCTACCTCACAGGGTGTTTGTTGGGGGGGAGGGAAAGGGAAAGGAGTTTGTAAACTGCTCTGAGACTCAGAGTGAAGGGCAGAGTATAAATCCAATCTCTTCTCCTTTTTTAAGATGTTTTTATGATATACGTTTTTAATCTTTTAGCCACCTTAATGACTCTCATGAGGGTGGAAAGATGCGGTATAAATTTGTAAATAAATAAATAAATGAGATATTGTTGTCCATAAAATTATTGAAATATACTCTTAACTTTGAATCCAGTGGCACCTTTAAGATCAACAAAATTTTATTCAAAGCGTGAGCTTTCGTGTGCATGCACACTTTCTCAGATCAATTAAGTGGAATTTACCAGTCCATAAATATAATGCAGAGGTTGAACAGCAAATTAGCATGCAACATAATGAAGATGTTTTAACAGATGCAAATAGGAATAACAAGCTAAGTTTGTAAGGTTACCATTGTTTGGTGGAGAGCTGTCCATGGTTAGTATTTTGATTGGGGGGGCCATCAAGGAAGAATAGATTTGCTGTACAGAGGAAGGCAACAGCAAACTACCCCTGCTTGTTTCAAGCCTTGAAAACTTCATGAAGGGATAACTATAAGTCAGTTGTGACTTGGCAGCACTTTATTATTATTGTGGAACTACACAGGTGGAATAATCTCTCTCCTCAACATAAAATACCATTTTTAAGGTTAGAAGAAGAAATAAAACTTGCTTCATTGTGGGGAAAGAATGGTATCAGCTAATGGAACAGGGAGTAAGGAGTTAGTTCCTCAGTAACTATGTGCAAATCTGTTCAAGTTGATTTAATCCTGTGAAGTTTATTTACAAAAGTATTTTCTTGTTTTTTTTCTTTAAAAGATCAATGGTGATATGCTTCGGATGGAAACTACAAAGATTGATGATGTCAAAGAAAACTTCCAAAAGAAAGGTAGCTTCAGTTAAAGTGGGTGATATATATTAATAATGGTCTTTGGGTGTGACTCTTCTGCGTACAGATGTCCATGAGTGGACAGGGTTCATGCCTCTTATGCTTCTATAGAAGATTGTGACCTTGTGGGACTGAATGAACAGTACTTCACTGGCTGCTGAGCTGTGACTTGTAAACATCACTCAACCTGCATTTTGTAAAGGTAGGATAAAATGGTCAGTCTTGCCCAACTGATTTGAGGCTATTGACATTAGAGTTCTATAGTATTGCATACTGAGCCTACTTATGGGAAATAAGTTTGGTTGAATATGGTGTGACTTCATGCTAAATGAATATATTGAATTATCAAGGGACTGAAGAATGCTTTTGTTCTAAATGTTCATAAACGGTTTCATACATTTATTTATTTAATTTGTACCCCACACCCTTTTCCCACAGGGGACTCAGGGTTGTTTACATTATAAAATACAATAAATACAAATACAATACAAATATATAGAAATGAAATGAATAGAACAATCAAAACATCAATTTAACAACAAGTTTCTTGGAGAATTAAAACAACTGGCCTCCACTCCAGTTTGTAACATTAACCAAAGGCCATGCAGAACAAAGCAGCCTCACATGCCCTATGGAAATCTAGAAGATCCCACTGGGCCTGGACTTCCCCAGGGAGCTGATTCCACAGAAAATCCAGAAAGGGGCAACCACTGAAAATACTCTTGCCCTGGTGGTTGACAAGTGAGCAACTTGTGGGCCAGGAATCTGTAGAAGGCTCTTTGATGATGAGGAAGCAAGGAGGATCATACTCAGAGTGACAGTCCTGTAGGCAGGATGGTCCCAAACCATTTAGGGCTTTTAGATCAAAACCAGCTCTTTTAATATGGTGACTAGAAGCCAGTGCAGGTGCTGAAGTATTGATGTTATGCACATATAACATCAGGGGGACTCAGCCAGCAGTCTGGCTGTCACATTAGGTACTTCTTGAAGCGGCTGAAGTATCTTCAAAGGCAGCACTACATAGAATACATTTAATCTGCAAGTGCCTGTCATTTGGATCATAGTGTCAACAGGACAGATAGAGGGCAGCTGGTGGGCTTAGTGCAGGGCACATGTTTGGTGTAGTGACAGGGAGAGTGTAACCTGTGATGTCCATTTTGACAGGGAGAGTGTAACCTGTGATATCCTTAATCCTTTCCAAAATTCGAGACCAAAATGATTTTAGTAAGTAAGTAAGTAAGTTTTATTCTTATATCCCGCCCTCCCCCGCCAAAGGCGGGCTCAGGGCGGCTCACAGACATGACCATTGGACAGGACCACCAGCAGTGTATAAACAAATCATCTCCCCCACAATTCTTCCAGCATAAGGAAGAAGTATGCGGCAAAATATAGTGCAACCTTTTGAGCATCAAATACTACTGGAACAGAATTTTTTGAGTAATCAGGAATGAGCTAGGAATAGCTCTAAATAAAAATAAAAATTTCGGAAAAATGAAGGATTTAATAATTTGAATTTTCTCATTCCAAGGAATAAAAGAAGACTTCCTATTCTTTTGCAAGCTAATTATATCATTATTTAAAAGATGGTGATTGATTTTAAAAAATATCACTCAAGTTTATGGGAATATTCACCTCTAAATATGTCCAAAACTTATCAATCTTCTTAAAATGATAATTAGAATAAATAAAGTCTCGAACAGTGTTAGATATTACCATGGGATATAAGATGGACTTAGATGAATTAGATTTAAGCCCAGAAATAGAAGCAAACAAAGATAGTAAATTTGCTATAGCCGTTAGTGAAGAATCAGGATTGGTTACAAAAAGTATCAAGTCATCTGCAAACAAAGAAAGTTTAATATGCTGGTTATTATATGTACCCCCACAAATTCAGGAATGTTACGGAGAGCATTGACAAGAGGCTCAATTGCCAGAGCAAAAAGGAGGGGGGAAAGGGGACAGCCTTGCCTGGTGTCACAGGATAACTGAAATTCTTCTGAATCTAAATTGTTGACATGAATAATAGCAGACAGGGAGTGGTATAAAGCGCGAATAATTTTGATAAATACCGGACCAAATTCCATCTTTTCCAACAGTTTGATAAGGTAAGGGGCTTCAACAGAATCAAAGGATAAAATAAAAGAAGAGTCTACATTGAATTTCCTACAATATTGTATAATATTGAGAACCTTTCTGGTATTATCAGTTAGTTCACGGTTCAGGATAAACCCAGATTGGTCAGAGTGAATGTAAGTCCCAATAAAGGTATTAAGACGTGAAACTATAGCCGCTGTAAAGATTTTATAATCGCAGTTGAGAAGCGAAATAGGCCTATAGGAACTAGGTTCCAACAAGTCTTTGCCTTTCTTAGGGAGAACTATAATTTTTGCTTGAGACCAAGTGGCAGAAAAATTATTCGAAGTTACAAATTGATTACAAAAATCAGCTAGAGTAGGGGCCAACAAAGTGCTAAAAAATTCATAAAACTCAGGAATAAATCCATCTCTGCCAGGCGATTTGTTGGGTTTTAATTATTTAATGGTCTCTTGAATTTCAAGTGCCGTGAATGGTTGCTCCAAGAAGGATTAAATTGCTGAAGAAAGCGGTTTAAGATAGGAGTGAGATTGGAGTGAGTATCTAAAAAAGATTTAATAAGTTCAGGTGAGGGATGCTGAGACAAATATAAAACAATAATATTGTTTAAAGACACCCACAATGTCTTTAGCTGAATATTTCAAGGAGCCAGATATAGTCCGAATAGAAGGGACCGTCATTGAGGTTAATCTCTTTTTTACTTTCCATGCAAGAAGTTTGAGAAATTGAGGGGTTCGGAACCAGTACTTTTGTTTGACAAATGCTATTTGTTTCTGAATCTTGGAGACCTCTAACGAATCTAATTTTTTCCATTCTATAAGAAGATTTGAGTATACTTTTTTACTTCCGAACTTCCAACTTTTTGATGTTGGACAGCAACTCAGATCTAATTCTCTCTTTTTCTTTTCTATATGAAGAGGCAATAGCCATGAACCTGCCCCAAATAACAGCCTTGAAGGAGTCCCAAACAGTATGTTGGGGAACCCCACACTCCAAATTAAATTGAAAAAATTCCTTAATATCTGCTTCAATAGAATCAGTAACAGATTTCATTGGGAGAAGTTATTTGTCTCCAAGCAAATGAAGTCGAATTTTGGCCCATTATGTTCAAACCTCCTTCCACTCAAGCATGATCAGACCAGATCATAGGACCAATGTCTACTTGAGAAAAAAGTTAGAAATGGAATCAGAAACTAGAAGAAAATCAATCCTAGAATAAGTCTGGTGCCTAGAGGAAAAAAAGGCATAATCTCTCTTTGTTTGGTGCTTGAGTCTCCATATATCACAAAGATTGTAAGATTGCAAAATATCATATAAAGTGTTATGAGACATCAATCCCTGGGGCTGAGAACAAGATTTACCTGGAGAGGGTAGGGAACAAGATTTACCTGGTGAGATCTGTCAAGAGAAGGATTAATTACGTAGTTGAGATCCCCTCCCAAAATAATAGGACCAGTATGAAAGTTCCTCAGTTTTGAAAAAGTATCCTCTAGAAACACGATCTGACCCTCATTGGGCGTATATACTGACGCCATTGTATATTGATGTCCATTAAAAATCCCATTGACAAAAACATAATGTCCGCTTGGGTCAATCAGCGTATTTTCTAAAACAAAACAAACTGATTTGCTAATCAAAATAGCCACTCCTCGTGCTTTAGAAGACCCCGGAGCCTGAATTTGGTAAACAAAAAAATTTAATTGAAAAACATTAAAATGATTATTCTTGAGATGCGTTTCTTGCAAAAAAACTACATCCGGTTTTTGACGAGAGATGGCAGAAGCAAAGCACTTTTAAAAATTAAATTATTTAAACCATTGCAGTTCAAAGATAGAAATTTCAATTGACACTCGGCCATTTAAAAGGAGAACAATAAGAATATCACAAATCATAACTCTTACACAGTAAGAATTCAGTAGCCTCATGTTGGCTGCCAAAAATATGCCTTTTAAATAACGCATGACCTTCGAAGTAGTTGAAAAGTCCATGAAGGACTTGCCACGTAAGCCCTTTCTGCCAGCAAAAAAAATAAAAAATGCACATGTAAGAATTAAGAAGCACCCCCATAAATATTCCAAAATGTTGCCATAAACTCACACTGTGTCATGGGTGCTGGGGACCCTTCAGAGGAAGTTGAGTCTGATGAGGAAACTGTGCCCCTGCCACCTGCACCAGTGCCCCTGCCTCCTGCTGGAGAAGATCCTAGCCCCCCTGCCTCGCCCTCTCGGGTGGCTCGTGTGCGTGACCGCCTCCGGCAGGACCTCAGGGATCGGAGGAGGGCGGCACGCTCACAAGCAAGACGCTCCCTGAGCCCTGAGTTCTGAGAGGATTCTGGCCCTTCTAAGAGCAAGGATGCTTGAGTGGTAACAGGATCCTGGCTGCCTCCCTGAGCCAGCAATTAGCCCAAACGGGCAACAGCCAGCAGAGGGCTATATAGCTGTGGGCTTTGGGAGGAAGCTTTGTGGAAGCAACTAGTCATCTCCCTGACATTCTAGCATCCACTCCGGCTTGACTTTGGTTCCTGACTCCCTGACTTTGGCTTTGGACTTCTGGACTCCCTGACCTCGGCTTCTGGACCTCAGACCTGCGATACTTCTACAGTGATTCGGATTTGGCGCCTCGGACCCTCCTGCTTACTGGCTACAGACCTCGGACTGCCTCTGGACTTTGCCTGACCCGGCCCCAGCCGTGACAGATTGCTTCCACCGACAAACACCCACTCCACAGGATGGATGCTGAAGCAAGTGAAACCACAGAACTACTGGCTGCGCTCCAAGCCCAGGTACAGCAGCTAACACAGGCAGTAGTGCACTTGCAGCAACAACCTGCGGCCAGTGCTCCAGCCAAGTGCCCAGTTCCCCCACCTGACAGATTTGGGGGTGCCGTGGAAGAATTTCCTGCCTTCCTAGCACAGTGTCGGCTGTACTTTGAACTGAGAGCACGGGACTTCCTCAATGACAAAACCAAGGTGTGTTTCGTCATCAGTCTGTTAAAGGGGCAGGCGGCCAAATGGGCCACACCCTTACTGGTCGCGTCCTCTCCCCTACTGACTGATTACCAGGGGTTTGAGGCCCACCTGTCTGCTGCTTTCTCAAACCCAGTCCAAGCAGCCACAGCCAACCGGAAGATCAGGGCACTGAAACAAGGCAACTCCTCGGTGGCTCAATATGCCACTGAATTCAAGCTCCTGACCCAGGACTTGGCGTGGAATGAGGCTGCCCAGATGGACCAGTTTACTGAGGGGTTGGCAGAGGAGGTCCTGGATGAACTGGCCAGGGTGGAGCAGCCACCCACGCTCCAAGAACTTATCACCCTCTGCCTCCGCATCGATGGCCGCCTGGAAAGTCGCCGCCAAGCCAAGACCAGAGGGCGCCAGCTCCCTGCGCCGTGCTACCTGGCTCCTCGCCCGTCCCCAGCTAGTACCAGCACCAAGGATGAGCCTATGCAGCTTGGAGCTGCTCGACCCCGCCTGACCCCAGAGGAAAAGACCAGACGCCGCACGCAGAATCTGTGCCTCTACTGCGGCACGGCAGGCCACTATGCCTCTGGCTGCCCTGCTAAGCATCGGATACCTGGACCTTCGCTGCCACCGCTGCCAAAAGGGCAGCCCCAGGCGTAAGTGGACCCCCCAGCCTGGGGCGACTAGCTGGGTCCTCCGAACAGCGGGCTGATACCCCAGGGCCATTCCTGCTACCAGTCAAACTCCGTCTGCCTGACGAACGCTGGCTGTTCGTGTATGCCATGCTGGACTCGGGAGCGGCCCACTGCTTTATAGATGCCGCCTTTGTGAAGCAGCACCAGATCCCTGTGCAGACAAAAGGGATTCCGTCGCTGGTGGAGGCTATTGACGGGCGCCTCCTCCGTTCTGGCCCCGTCACCCAGGAGACCTGTCCCATCACCTTCCACGTCCAGCAGCACCAAGAACAGCTGCGGTTTGATGTCGCCCGCATGCCTCGCTTCCCGCTGATTCTAGGCCTTTCCTGGCTGAAGCTGCACAACCCCATCGTGGACTGGGCCCAGCAGGAACTACGCTTCCGAGACCCATGCCCCCATCTGACTCCTCCCACCACTCTAGCAGCTGGCATCCCGAGTGGTGGTCCTCAGCTCCCTCAGAAGTATGTGGACTTTGCTGATGTCTTCGAAGAGACAGGAGCTGATCAGCTTCCCCCTCACCGGCCCTACGACTGTGCCATTGATTTGGTACCTGGGGCACCACTCCCGGTGGGGCGTCTGTACCCAATGTCGGAGCCGGAGTTGGCAGCTCTGCGAGACTTCCTGGACAAGAACCTGAAACGCGGATTCATCCGACCCTCAACCTCTCCCCTATCTGCTCCAGTGCTCTTCGTGAAGAAGAAAAGTGGGGAGCTCCGGCTGTGCAATGACTACCGGGCCCTGAACAAGATCACCATCCGCAACCGGTACCCTCTACCACTGATCCCTGAACTCTTGGATCGCCTAAAGGGGGCCCAAATCTACACCAAGCTGGACCTCCGTGGAGCGTACAATTTGGTGCGCATACGGCCCGGAGACGAATGGAAGACCGCGTTTGGGACCCGATACGGGCAGTACGAGCACCTGGTAATGCCCTTCGGACTGACCAATGCCCCCGCTGTCTTCCAGAGGTTCATGAATGACATATTCCGGGACCTGCTCGACCGCTTCGTGATCATATACCTGGATGACATCCTAATTTACTCCCGCAATCCTGCCCAGCACGCCGAGCACGTCCGCCAGGTCCTGCAGCGCCTACGAGCCCATGGTCTCTACGCCAAGCTGGAGAAGTGCGACTTCGACCTGCGCTCCGTCGAGTTCCTTGGGCACATTGTGTCACCGCAGGGGATCCTCATGGACCCGAAAAAAGTAGAAGCGGTCCTGACCTGGCAGGCTCCTCAGAATCGCAAAGACCTGCAGCGGTTCCTCGGTTTTGCCAACTACTATCGGCAATTCATCCCGGCCTACGCATCCCTGACCACACCCCTGACTCAACTACTCCGCCCCAAAGAACCCTTCCACTGGTCCCCAGAGGCCGATAACGCCTTCTCCACCCTGAAGACTCGCTTTGCCACCGGGCCACTCCTGAGATACCCCGACCCCCAGCTTCCCTTTACGGTGGAAGCTGATGCCTCCAACGTGGCCCTGGGAGCAGTCCTGTCCCAGCGCGAGGAGCCGTCCCAGCCACTGCAGCCCTGCGCCTATTACTCGCGGCAGCTCACTGCTGCAGAGAGGAACTATACCATCTGGGAGAGGGAGTTGCTCGCGATCAAGGCGGCGTTTGAGGTTTGGCGACATTACCTCGAAGGGGCTCGCCACCCTGTTCAAGTGCTCACCGATCACCGGAACTTGGAACACCTCCAGACCACCCGCCGTCTCAACCAGCGCCAGATCCGGTGGTCCCTATTCTTCTCTCGCTTCGACTTCCGGATCTCCTACATCCCCCATACCCAGAACCGGAAAGCAGACGCGCTCTCCCGGAAACCGGAATACGCCCCTGCCTCAACTGAGACCGCGCCCGCTGCTCCAATCCTGCCGCCCTCAGTATTTGCAGCCACCTCCACTTCACCAGCACTCGTGGAGGACATTCGGGCTAGCCAGGCCAATGATCCCTGGGTCCAGCAACACCTCCAGGCTCTCCAAGATGACCCAACAGGGGAGTTCACGACTCGAGGCGGCCTCTTGCTACACCGCGAACGCCTCTATGTGCCGCCCGGGCCCTTGCGGGCAGAAGTGCTACGCCTGACCCACGACTCGTTACCCGCCGGGCACTTTGGACAGCATAAGACCACCCACTTGCTGACAAGGGAATTCTGGTGGCCACGAGTTCGCGCTGATGTTGCCCGCTATGTCAGCTCCTGTGACGTCTGCCGACGGGCCAAAGACATCCCAGCCAAACCCTCAGGGTTGCTGCAGCCCTTGCCCACATCTTCAGGACCCTGGGATACCATCTCGATGGACTTCATCACGGAACTTCCACGCTCCAAGGGTCAGACTTGTATCTGGGTGGTCGTCGACCTATTTACCAAGATGGCCCACTTTGTTCCGTGCCCGAAACTCCCCACAGCTCAGGAGACGGCCCAGCTTTACCTGCAACACATCTTTCGTCTGCATGGACTCCCAGCCCATCTGATCTCCGATCGGGGCCCTCAGTTCTCCTCTCGGTTCTGGCAAGCCCTCCATTCCAGCCTGGGTACTCGAGTGCACCTGTCCTCGGCCTACCACCCACAGACAGATGGCCAGACAGAGCGCACCAATGCCACGCTAGAGCAATATCTCCGCTGTTACACCTGTTACCAGCAGGATGACTGGACCACTCTATTGCCCCTAGCGGAGTTTGCATACAACAACGCGGTCCATTCATCCACCCAAATGACCCCGTTTGCTGCAACCTACGGGTACCACCCTCGGTTCTTCCCAGCGATCCTACCACCCACGAATGTCCCCGCCGTCGATGCCTACCTGCAAGAACTCCGTGCCAGCCAAGACTTGCTCCGAGAGCAGCTACAGCAAGCCAAGGAGGCATATAAACGGGCTGCGGACCGAAAGAGGCAAGAAGGCCCTCCAGTGCAGCCGGGGGATCAGGTGTGGCTCTCAACTCGCTACCTGCGCCGGCCTGGTCGGTCTCACAAGCTGGATGCACGGTTCATTGGACCCTACCCCGTCGTTGAACAAATAAACCCCGTCGCCTTCAGGCTCCAGTTGCCACCCCACCTCCGCATTCACCCCGTGTTTCATCGCTCCCTCCTAGTTCCGGCTGCACCCCCTGACCCAGCTCGGACTCCTTCCCCACCGCCGCCACCACCAGTGTTGGTGGATGACGAGGAAGAATATGAGGTGCGCCAGATCCTGGACTCCCGGTACCATCGTGGAGGCCTCCAGTACCTGGTGGACTGGGAGGGATACGGCCCAGAAGACCGGTCTTGGGAGCCCGAGGACAATCTTCATGCCCCGGACTTGGTGCACCAGTTCCACAACGACCACCCCGACCTTCCAGGTCCCTCGACGGAGGGGGGCCCTGGGGGGGGGGATAGTGTCATGGGTGCTGGGGACCCTTCAGAGGAAGTTGAGTCTGATGAGGAAACTGTGCCCCTGCCACCTGCACCAGTGCCCCTGCCTCCTGCTGGAGAAGATCCTAGCCCCCCTGCCTCGCCCTCTCGGGTGGCTCGTGTGCGTGACCGCCTCCGGCAGGACCTCAGGGATCGGAGGAGGGCGGCACGCTCACAAGCAAGACGCTCCCTGAGCCCTGAGTTCTGAGAGGATTCTGGCCCTTCTAAGAGCAAGGATGCTTGAGTGGTAACAGGATCCTGGCTGCCTCCCTGAGCCAGCAATTAGCCCAAACGGGCAACAGCCAGCAGAGGGCTATATAGCTGTGGGCTTTGGGAGGAAGCTTTGTGGAAGCAACTAGTCATCTCCCTGACATTCTAGCATCCACTCCGGCTTGACTTTGGTTCCTGACTCCCTGACTTTGGCTTTGGACTTCTGGACTCCCTGACCTCGGCTTCTGGACCTCAGACCTGCGATACTTCTACAGTGATTCGGATTTGGCGCCTCGGACCCTCCTGCTTACTGGCTACAGACCTCGGACTGCCTCTGGACTTTGCCTGACCCGGCCCCAGCCGTGACACACTGCCCATAACTTGAACAAGTAAGAACCAATTCCAGTGGCTTAACATGAAAAGCCACCAACCACGAAAAACATCAACACTTTTTGCTAACCCCAGATAGGGAAAACAACAGTCAATATTTGTGAGTATGTATGTAATTGAGCATACAAAAAAGTAAAGACTCACTTCAAGAAGCTCCACTTAAAAATTAACAACAAAGTTATAAGAACAAAGCTATAAGAAAAGCCAAAAGTCAATGTACACAGGTATATTTAAATTTGAACTATAAAAATATAAAGACTTCATTAGGGTTTGTAGAATCTTTCGGGCTCAAGTGCTGTGTTCTACTGGAGAAAATTTTTCTTCCAGACGTTTCGTTCTCAGCTGCGGAGAACATCCTCAGTGGCGTTGCAGCCGGAGCAGGCGCTCTGACCTTCTTGGCTGCTGTGCATTGAGTGGGGCCAAGGCTGCTGGAGAGCTGCTATTTCTAGGCTGGAGAGGGTGTGATTAAAGGGCAATTGGTTTGTGGATGTGCCCATTGTTTGGTGGAGCTTCCTGGAAGGGTAGTGATAAGGAAACTGGCTGTTGAATGTGACCATTGTTCTGTGTTAATTGCTGGGAGGGTTGGAAGGGGTGTGAAGATAAGGAAGATGGTTGTTGACTGTGCTGATTGTTCTGTGGAATGTGCTCGACTCAAACAGCAAAATGGAGCTATAAGAAAATCCGAAAGTCTCCGTTTCCCCTCCCTCCCATACCACAATATACAATTAATACAGATGTTATTTTTAACAGCCCAGCTTTTACACATTTTAAAGAAAAATATGCATAAATTTTAAACTGCCATCCCCCCCTTCCTTTAGCCGTGTGGACCTTTCATATAAAACCTTTTCCAATTATAGAACATTTCCTTACATGAAGAAGCAAGAATCACACAACCAACCTCCCATTGCTAACATAGTTGGTCACAAACATCCATACAACAGCCTGAGTTTCAACAAGCCTATATATTTCCACAAGAAATTTCTAACCCCAACTGAGTTTATTGGCATAACCATACCCACCCACCTCAAAATTTCCAGAGATTTCATACAAGCTGAAAAGAAAATTCATCACACATCCAAACTCCTATTCTTACAGGTTTAAAACAAATTACCAGCATCCCAAACACTCTCTCTCTAGCATGCATACCAGACAAATAAATAAGCAATCATAAATTTCATTATATTTCCAGACAAAACATTATCTCCTAACCATTTTTTCACACCACATAACATTAATTCCAAAGATTTCATAAAAGTTAAAAGAGAGTTCGACACACACCCAGACACACATTCTTCCAGAAGTAAATCAGAGTACCAATCACTCAGTCTCAACCAGCCATATCAGATAAATGAATAAACAATCCAAAATTTCATTGTATCTCCAGATAAAATAATATATCATAACCACTCTTTCACACCCCACATCATACATTTCTCATTCAAAACCACACCTCCAACAGTCATTCCTACAGCATCAGACAACATATTCATTTGACTTATATTACATAGTTAATACCATACATTTCTAGCCTCAATATACACAACACAGACATAACGTACAAGGTACACCAAGAGAATTTGCTGTCATAATCACTCAGTTTAAGCATACCAGAGAACAAACTTGAAACATATATACCCAAACAAGCCAGCAAAAGTACATTCATAACTCTACCGTTGCATAATGTTTGAAGAGGAAGAGTCTTTATCTGACAAGAAAACAGATTCAACAGTTCAACTGCTAGGAATTGCAGGACGAATAGGTCTATTCATAGGGACACGTCGCCATCTAGTGTTGAAAGACAGTGGGTGTTCCTGGGAGGCTGCTTCCAACAGTTCATCAGGAACGTGGAGTTTCAAGTTTCAAGTCATGTAGCAAGCCGATTCCAGATCCCAAGCCATAAATGTTTGATCTTGAATTATGACTTGCAATTTATAAAAAGCAATCCAGCGATACTGAATGTTCTCCTTATTCAGAATCTCAATAATTGGTTTCATAGTCCTAAGTCTCTGCAGAATTTCAGCTGACAAATCTTGCAAAATTTGCGTAGAAGCCTTGCGTAGAAGCTTGGCTTTAGTGGAAACGGTTGAAAAGTGGACTAGAATGTCTCACGGTTGAAAAGTGGACTAGAAGTCTTCTGCCTATGGATGGGGCCGATTCTATAAGCAGCTTCTAAAGTACCCAGTTCTAACTTGGAGAAGCCCAGCTCTTTTGATAGCCATTCATTAATAAGTCCTTTCAAGTCATTAGGAGAAGCTGAGTTCTCAGGGAGTCTGTGAATTTTAACGTTCCCCACTTTTAACTGGTTTTCAAGCATGATGATTTGTATCTGTAGCCCATTCTTCACGCTTGTAAAAATATTGTGTATCGTCTTGAGACATATTAAAAGCAGAGTCGGCCGTCTCCGCCACTTTTTCTAGAGAAGCTTGAAAAACTACCAGTTGGGCAGAAAGTGGCTGTATCATTGCAGATATTTTATCAGTCATATTAGTTTCCAAATTTTTAAAAGCTTTCATTACTTCTGATCGAAAAGCAGCAAGTTCATCTGACACAGTTTTCCCTCCTCCTGACGCCATTTTCTCAGATGAATTGGATGCCGCTCTCAGGGCCTTAGATCTGGGTCCTTTTGGAAAATAGTCCTTCACGGAGCCTTTTTGGTTTCTTTTTGCCTTTGCCTTTGCCTTTTGGCCTTCAGACGTTCCCATGCTATTTGCAAGTAAAAATCAGCGTAGCAGATGACGCTGGGCACTGTGGTGGTTAGGATTACAGGAGGCAAACGCGGAGCTTCGCTTTCAGGCGTCCATCTCCTAAGCCCGTGATGCCATGCCCCCCCACGAACCTTTTTTATTATTGTTGTGGAGGAGAGCCAGTTTGATGTAGTGGTTAAGCGTGCGGACTCTTATCTGGGAGAACCGGGTTTGATTCCCCACTTCTCCATTTGCAGCTGCTGGAATGGCCTTGGGTTAGCCATGGCTTTCGCAAGAGTTGTCCTTGAAAGGGCAGCTTTTGTGAGAGCTCTCTCAGCCCCACCCACCTCACAGATTATCTATTGTGGGGGAGGAAGATATAGGAGATTGTAAGGCACTCTGAGGCTCTGATTCAGACAGAAGGGCAGGGTATGAATCTGAATTATTCTTCTTCTTCACTAAGATGAGCAGTGAAATAATGCTTGCATTTTTCAGGTGGTTGACTGGGTGGAGCCATCTTTCACTGATTTCTGCAAGAGTACAAATTCCTCATCTAGTATCCTTCCCAAGAAGACGCCCACAGAAACTAATCTCCATCAGAAAAAAAAAGAGCATTTTTCTCGCCTGGAAAGCGGCAAGAGTGGGAGAAGAAAAGAGAAATCTTCTTCTAGAGATGAGAGAGATCACATTCCAAGACAGAATTGCAAAGAAATTGAACCATGGGTGGATAAATACAAACCAAAAACTCAGGTGAAATTCAGTTTCTAATTCCCTTTATAATACTAATTAAAAGTTACTTACTGAAGTGGCAACAAAACTCCCAGCTTATGAAGAATATTGTAAAGATATCTTACTGGTAAGAAGAAAATGTTGTGTTTTGTGTCATGATTTAAGAGATCAGGATGGAAAAATGGAATTGAAATAAATTAGAATGGATTCAAAATATTATTCCTATTGTTGGAATGCAGATATTTGGAATGTTTTGCATTAAGCTGCTTTATTAATTTGTTACTAAAACATCACAACCTACAGTGAAATAAAATGGTTACCCTCACTTGCAATTTAGTAGTTTCTGATAGTTTAGAGGCTTAAATCATAGATAAGACCATTACTTAGTTTATTTACTGATGAAGGCATTTTATGAAGCCCTTTATTAGTGTTAGACAGGTGCAAATTATTCACACAAAGTCTGCACCATAAATGTTCAGGACTAATTGGATTATTTTCCTGGGTATTACTTGGAATTCTTGAACAATTAACCCAAATTCTAGGTTTGAGTCCAGATCAGATTGCTGTGCTGTGATCATAGCAGTGATATTAATTGCTGTAGATGTGAGCCTGCAACCATGGTCCTCCCTTCTACCAAGAAAAGTCAGGACGGTACAGTTTGTAGTTTAAAGGCTACAATTGGCTTCATATCCTGGACTTTGCTGAAAATGGTCACAAACTGGGGTTCTTCTGGGCCTCGATCAGTGTCAGGTGATCTGGGTGAATCTCAAATTGCTAGAATCCAGTCTAAACTGTTCCACATAGGTTAGGAACCCTGAATCTCATTATGAATTGAAAACATCTATTTATTTAAAAAATTCAGGGCCTTTTGTAAAGTTCCATATTATATTTAACTATACAATTATGTCTTTTAATAATCAAATGTGCATACTTCTAATGTTTTTCTTCTTTATTAGAATGAGCTTGCTGTACACAAGAAGAAAATTGAAGAAGTTGAAGTATGGTTAAAAGCTCAAGTATTTCAAAGGCAGACCAAGCAGGTAGCATCTGATTTATCTTTAAACCTTCCAATGTTCATTTTGAAGGCTCTCTATTTTTTATAACTTACGGGCCATGGATTCCCATCTGTTAAAATAAAACAATATATTTGAATAAATAATTATTCTTAAAAAGTTTGGACGAAATGAGTCATGAGAATAGCAGAATTCTGTAGGATATTTTAATTTTGTAGCAGAATAAAGTTAGAATACAGTAGCACCTTTAAAAACAACAGTTTTATTCAAGGAACAAGCTTTTGTGTGCATAAACACTTCTTCAGATAGAATGAAATGGAAGAAAACCATTCAAATTTATAGACATGATGGAAAAGTAGATCAGCGTTATTTTTGCATAGGACAATAGTGCTATACCCAGTTTATAAATATAACACAGTGATCTGCTAAGAATTGATAGAAGAGAATGGAACACATATACTAAAAACAAAACTAATATGAACTTCATGTTGTCTAAGGTGGTACTGAGAAAAATTCATTGTTTAATGGCTTTTCTCCCTGCCCACCCTTAAACAGCTGGACATGCTTTTCTGCATTTGCTTTTTTCTAATGCAAAGATAAGGAATTCCCTCTTGGGATGGAACCAGAAAACAAAAGGTCGCTTGCATAGACCAATTACTGTAGTAACACAGGCAGCAGAGAGCTCTGGGATAGAGCTCTTTGCAGAGAGCTCTTTGTAGCAGAGAAGTGCTACAAGGGTGAGGTTTGTGGCTTAGCAGCTGGGGGAGTTGCTGAAAACTTCTGAGTTCGTGTGAAGGTGATTGTTGCTGATTGATTAGGAGTGACTGTGTTCCCCACCCTCTTTGCATTATTAAGCTGCACCTTGCCAGAGGCGTGAGCCAAAGGGCGAGAGGTAAAGGGCTCTTGGCCTGTGGCTCTTAGCCTGGGGACCTATGTAAGAACTAGGAACCCAGATTCCTTGTGTTCCCAATAAGGTAAGCAGACTCTCCAGGCAGGGAGCCACATAAACAGGGTTTAAAAGAGGAATGTATGTTTTTAAAAAGCTATCATGAAGGTAGAATGCCAGCAGGGGGTGGGGGCTTTCCAGTATTTTGCATTGAGTGTCGCATGTATGACTATCTGCTCACAGGACAGAAGTCTTGGGTGTGTGCTTGATGCAAGGAGCTCCTGGTCCTCAGGTAACGAGTTCGTACCCTTGAGGCCGAGGTGACTGCCCTGGAGAAGCAGAGACAGTAAGACACTTGGAGAAGACTCTCGGGGACATGTTAGATGAGGCCCGCTCTAAACGTGGCAGCCCCGTTGCTGCCAGGGAGCATGAGGATCGAGAGGGAACAGGGCACCGGGCTGAGGATAAGGGGAATGCGCCCTCAGAAGGGACCTCTTCTTCAGTTGGTGAGCGGGAATCCTTTTGCGCCAAGGAACCATCCCTGGGCAGGGAGAGAGGGGGGGTCTTGGTAGTTGGTGATTCGATCCTTAGGCAAGTAGAGAGCTGGGTGGCAAAACCGTGTACTGACCGTATGGTGACTTGCCTGCCTGGTGCAAAGGTAGCGGACATTACGCGTGTAGTAGATAGGCTGATAGACAGTGCTGGCGAGGAGCCAGTGGTCGGGGTGCATGTTGGCACCAACTATGTGGGGAAATGCAGTGAGGTCCTGGAGGAAAAATTTAGGCTGCTAGGCGGGAGATTTAAGCCCAGGACCTCCAAAGTAGCCTTCTCAGAAGTGTTACCTGTTCCACGTGTAGGGCAGGAGAGACAGGCACAAATTAGAAGTCTCAATGTGTGGATGAGACGATGGCGTAAGAAGGAAGGTTTTAAGTTTGTTAGGCACTGGGATGCTTTCTGGAACAAGCGGGAGCTGTGCAAAAAAGATGGTCTCCACTTGTCCCTGGATGGAACCAGGCTGCTGGCGCTTAAAATCAAAAAGGTGGCAGAGCAGTTTTTAAACTAAATCTTGGGGGAAAGCCGACAGGAGATTAAATGTCTCTGGTTCGGGAGGACTCATCTCAAAGAGATGAAGGGTTAGCTGTTACTTTTCTACCAGGTAATGGACCAGAGTTGTCCACTGAGATGGTGACAAACAGAATGGACTGCCTGCCAGAGTCTCGAGGCGGCAGGAGGAAGGTGGCAGGCCTAGCTCGCCTGGGAAATTATAGATGTTTGTACACAAATGCTAGAAGTGTTCAAAGTAAAATTGGTGAGTTGGAATGTTTAGTGTTGGGAGAAAACATAGACATTGTGGGAATTTCAGAAACTTGGTGGAATGAGGAGAATCAGTGGGACACGGTGATTCCTGGATATGAGTTATATCGGAAGGATAGGGAGGGAAGGGTTGGAGGTGGGGTGGCTCTGTATGTCAGAGAGGGCATACGGTCCAGTAAGACTGAGGTCAGAGAATTAGATTCCCTTCTAGAAATGCTTTGGGTTGAAATAGAGGGTCCAAAAGGAAATTTAACTATGGGAGTTTGTTATCGCCCACCAAATCAAAAGATAGAGGATGACTATAATATGATAGAAGGCTTAAAGATAGTGTCGTCATAGGTGATTTTAACTACCCGCAGATTTATTTGGTCAATATGTGTTCTGGTCGAGAGAAAGAGATTGAATTTCTAGATGCTTTCAATGACTGTGCTATGGAGCAGATGGTCTCTGAACCTACCAGGGGTGGGACGATCCTGGATTTGACCCTAAGTAATGCCCAAGACTTGGTGAGAGATGTAAAAGTGATCGCCCCGCTTGGGAGCAGTGACCATAACGTTATTGATTTCACCATTTGTATAAATAGAGAGTTGCCCCAAAAGACCAGCACAACCACGTTTAACTTTAAAAGGGGTAAATTCTCTGAGATGAGGCATGTGAAGAGGAAACTGAAAGGAAAGGTAAATACGGTCAAAACCCTTGGGGAAGCTTGGAGGCTTTTTAAAACTACAATCCTAGAAGCTCAGATAAAATATATACCACAAGTTAGGAAAGGCACAAACAGGTATAAGAGAAGGCCTGCATGGTTAACAAACAAAGTAATGGAAGCTGTAAAAGGACTCCTTTAAGCGGTGGAAAGCTAGTCCAAGTGAGATTAATAAAAGGGAACACAGGCAGTGGCAAATCAAATGCAAGACTGTGATCAGGCAGGCAAAAAGGGACTATGAGGAGCATATTGCAAAAAACATAAAGACCAACAATAAAAATTTCTTCAAATACATTAGAAGCAGGAAACCAGCCAGGGAGGCAGTGGGGCCCTTGGATGACCAAGGGGTCAAAGGATTACTGAAGGAGGATAGGGAAATGGCTGAGAAGCTGAATGCATTTTTTTTTTGCCTCCGTCTTCACTGTGGAAGATGAGACGTGTTTCCCTCTCCAGAACCACTTATATTGGAAGGAGTGTTGAAAGACCTGAGTCAGATTGAGGTGACAAGAGAGGAGGTCCTACAACTGATAGACAAATTAAAAACTAATAAGTCACCAGGTCCAGATGGCATACATCCAAGAGTTCTGAAAGCACTCAAAGTTGAACATGTGGATCTTCTGACAAAAATATGTAATCTTTCATTGAAATCTGCCTCCATTCCTGAGGACTGGAAGGTAGCAAATGTCTCCCCCATCTTTAAAAAGGGTTCCAGAGGAGATCCGGGAAACTACAGACCAGTCAGTCTGACTTCAATACCGGAAAAGTTGGTAGAAACCATTATTATGGACAGAATGAGTAGGCACATTGATGAACACGAGTTATTGAGGAAGACTCAGCATGGGTTTTCTAACTTGTTACATTTCTTTGAGGGGGTGAACAAACATGTGGACAAAGGAGACTCGATAGATATTGTTTACCTTGACTTCCAGAAAGCTTTTGATAAAGTTCCTCATCAAAGGCTCCTTAGTAAGCTTGAGAATCATAGAATAAAAGGACAGGTCCTCTTATGGATCAAAAACTGGCTAATTAATAGGAGGCAGAGAGTGAATATGAATCGGCAGTCTTCGCAGTGGAGGACGGTAAGCAGTGGAGTGCCGCAGGGCTCAGTACTGGGTCCCATGCTCTTTAACTTGTTCATAAATGATTTAGAGTTGGGAGTGAACAGTGAAGTGGCCAAGTTTGCGGATGACACTAAATTGTTCAGGGTGGTGAGAACCAGAGAGGATTGTGAGGAACTCCAAAGGGATCTGTTGAGGCTGGGTGAGTGGGCGTCAACGTGGCAGATGTGGTTCAATGTGGCCAAGTGCAAAGTAATGCACATTGGGGCCAAGAATCCCAGCTACAAATACAAGTTGATGGGGTGTGAACTGGCAGAGACTGACCAAGAGAGAGATCTTGGGGTCCTGGTAAATAACTCATTGAAAATGTCAAGACAGTGTGCAATTGCAATAAAAAAAAAGCCAACACCACACTGGGAATTATTAGGAAGGGAATTGAAAATAAATCAGCCAGTATCATAATGCCCGTGTATAAATCGATGGTGCGGTCTCATTTGGAATACTGTGTGCAATTCTGGTCACCGCACCTCAAAAAGGATATTATAGCATTGGAAAAAGTGCAGAAAAGGGCAACTAGAATGATTTTAATGTTTGGAACACTTTCCCTATGAAGAAAGGATAAAACGTTTGGGGCTCTTTAGCTTGGAGAAACTTGGATTGCGGGGTGACATGATAGAGGTTTACAAAATTATGCATGGGATGGAGAAGGTAGAGAAAGAAGTCCTTTTCTCCCTTTCTCACAATACAAGAACTCGTGGGCATTCAATGAAATTGCTGAGCAGTCAGGTTAGAATGGATAAAAGGAGGTACTTCTTCACCCAAAGGGTGATTAACATGTGGAATTCACTGCCACAGGAGGTGGTGGCAGCTACAAGCATTGCCAGCTTCAAGAGGGGGTTAGATAAAAATATGGAGCAGTGGTCCATCAGTGGCTATTAGCCACAGTGTGTGTATATATATATATGTGTGTGTGTGTGTATATATTTATATATATATAATTTTTTTGGCCACTGTGTGACACAGAGTGTTGGACTGGATGGGCCATTGGCCTGATCCAACATGGCTTCTCTTATGTTCTTATGAGAGATGTATTGGGTTGGATCCTAAAATGCACTTCTTTATGCAGAGGATATCTTCCACTCACAAAATGACAAATTGGTTTGGTATTTTGTTGCAGTGTGGCTCTATTTTATTATTAACTGGTCCCTCAGGCTGTGGAAAGTCTGCAACTTTGGAAATATTAGCTAAAGACCTTGGCATTCAAGTGCAAGAATGGATAAACCCTGTTTTAATGGACTTCAGAAAAGATGACTTCCAAGATGCGTTGAACAATGGTAAAATTTCTGTAGTTTCTCAATAGTTAAGCAATTAAAGAGTATTAAATATGTTCATATACTATCTTACTTGCAAGTGTTCAGAGAAGTCTGCCTCAATCATAAACTCCAGTTAACAATCAGATACAAAATACAATGATAAAAGTAACAACACAGAAGCAAGCTAACCTGTTTTAATCAGATTTTCAGGTATTGCCATATCAGAGCCAAACATCTCTCTTTCAAGATTTTCTGCTGAAAGCAAACAAATATACTAAGCTTCAGATGGTTGGTGACATTGTGAAAACTGACAAAAGACTTATTCTTGTGGAAGTAAGTAGAAATGGTTGACTTTAGCCCAGGATGTTTCTGTCTTTAATTATTCAAATTCTATCCTTCATTTCCTGATGTTTAAGTACTACTGAAACCGATGAATGAAACTTTTGCTTTTTGCTGTAATTATATTAGTTATTAAGATTATAAGAGAAGCCATGTTAGATCAGGCCAATGGCCCATCCAGTCCAACACTCTGTGTCACACAGTGGCAAAATTTATATATATATATATATATATATATATACACACACACACACACACACACACACACGCACTCTGTGGGTAATAGCCACTGATGGACCTCTGCTCCATATTTTTATCTAAACTCCAATCTAATATTTTTATCTAAACCCCAATTATTATTTAATTGTAATCCTTTAAACCCAGACTAGTTCAGACTAGTTAGTTGGAAGCTAAGCAGGGTAGCAGGATTTGATACCTTGGCTAGTGGGAGGGGGGAGGGGTGTTGTGGGGTTTTGTGGTGGGGGTTGGTGGGTTTTTTTTGCATTCTCTGTGTGTGTGCGCATGCACAAACGCACCTGTGCCTGGAAGTCATAGCATAGAGGACATTCAGAGAAGTGGCTTGATAGCCTGCCTCTGCCTTCTGAATCTGGTATTCTCTGGAGGCCTCCCCTCTAAATACTTGCCAGGGTTGGGCCTGCCTAGTTTCCAAGATCTGATGAGATCAGGTTTACCTGGGCTATCAAAGTCAGGGGCAGCCTTGGTTGGTTTTTGGATGGGTGACCTTCAATGTATACCAGGGTTGTGATGAGAGGCAGGCAATAGTAAAGCACCTCTGAAATGTCTCTTGCCTTAAAAAACAAGTCTAGCTCACCATCTAGTGGTGCATAATGTTAAAAGTGCTAGAACTTCTGGCTGCCAGACAATCATAGGATCTCCTGGCTATATTACACATACTGCCGATACAATAATTATTAATTATTATCTGATCATATACTGGATCACCCACACACCTTGATTCTCAGGGCTGAATATTTTAAACTTTACTCACTTTCCCCTCCTTAAACTGACTTTTATTCTTAAGCTTTTAAAATGTCGATTTAATTTCACCTTGAAAATTTCAGATCCTTATCTAATGGTGTGTATTAAATCTCCATATTTATTTCACTGTACAGTGCTTTACTTTGCCTAAGGTAATGTCATTTGTGAATCTGACTGAAAGGAATTGGACTCCATTGATCCATCTTGTGTCTAATCACCATGGCCAGGATCCAAATCATCATCAACATCATCTTTATATCTAGTTCTTAACATGACCGCATCTATAGATACTTAAGTCTGGAGATTGAGGCCATAAATAGACAAGAGAGCTATTTCTACAAATCAGAAAAAAGCCCTAGGTTGGCAGAAACATGAATTTTTTAAACATTTTTTTAAATCTCCAAAATGATAGAAGCAGTCCCTGTAGCTTTAAGAAATGAATGCTCTTGGTGGCCATTGCCAGTCTTTAAGCCTGGGGTTTTGTCTATGGTTATTTTGGCCTTTGAAGGTGGGCTTATTGGGACCAAGCTTGCCAGCAACCATGAGGTCATGTAATATAATTCATGTTGCATGCATGATTTTCCAGGCCCAGCAACCACCCCACAAAAAAAGTGTGGTGAAAAAGTTAAGAGTTTCAGACGAAGATCTGGGAGACCAAGACTTGAATCTATTCTGTGTCTTTGGCCAGTTATACACTGTCAGCCTTGTTTGTTAGAATAAAATGTAGGACAGGAGAGTGGTGTTAAGCTGCTTTGGATGCTATTGTGGATAATGGGGAGGTGGGGGAGTAAAAGAAGTAAAGAAATAATAAATAGCTGGAGATTGGGGGTAGATTAAAAACTGGTGGGTGAGTGGGAAGGAGAGAAGGAAGCAGAGATACGGCTGCTGCTAGAAGGAAGGAGAGAGGAAATCACAACTGAACCCCAGCCTACCTGGCATGCTACAGCTGGGTCCATCTGGCACCACACAATTGGGCATAGCACAGTGACTGGCACTGTGCAACTTGACCAAAGTTTTCCTGGGGCCAAGCTGCTAGAGGGGAGGGAAGAAGGGAATGAAGCAAGAAAAGTGTAGAGGATAAGAGGGCTTTCAAGAAAGGGAAAGAGGAAATATTAAGATGCATCCCCAAAAAGTCCTTGTGGTTTACCTGCATGTACTTAAACTGTTGCTCACTTCTCAAGAGCCAGTTTGGTAAAGTGGTTAAGTGCGCGGACTCTTATCTGGGAGAACCGGGTTTGATTCCCCACTCCTCCACTTGCACCTGCTGGTATGGACTTGGGTCAGCCATAGCTCTGGCAGAGGTTGTCCTTGAAAGGGCAGCTGCTGTGAGAGTCCCCACCAGGCCTATAGCTACAGGGGGGCCTATGGCGGCCCTGCCCCCTGACTTACTGGTGAGGCTCTCTGACTCAGGGCCCCTGACCCACAGTCTTCCCTTCCTACTGCCTCTGCTGCTGCCTGGGAGGCAGGTGGGCAGATTTTGAGAGGTTTGTCCTCCCTTGCACCTGCTAGCATGGCCTTGGGTCAGCCATAGCTCTGGCAGAGGTTGTCCTTGAAAGGACAGCTGCTGTGAGAGCTCTCTCCAGCCCCACCCACCTCACAGGGTGTCTGTTGTGGGGGAGGAAGGTAAAGAAGATTGTGAGCTGCTCTGAGACTCTTCGGAGTGGAGGGCGGGATATAAATCCAATATCATCTTCTTCTGTTCAGAGACCGGGGGTGGGCGGGGGGGAGATGGCCCTTTGGAAAGTAAAGAAGCCCCACCTGTGGCTTGTTGCTGCCAAGGACGGTGTGGAAGAGGTCAGACAGAATGAGCATCAGTGCCCAGAAAGAATTAAATTAATTAAAGTGCCCCCTAAGAAATTTAAATGCTCCCCCCCAATATTTGAAATCCTGGCTACGGGCCTGGTCCTCACCCACCTCACAGGGTGTCTGTTGTGGGGGAGGGAGATGAAGGAGATTGTGAACCTCTCTGAGACTCTGAATGAAGAGCGGAATATAAATCCAATGTCGTTGTCGTCTTCTTCTTCTAAAATGAGTATTGTAATTTTGTACCATTGTAATTTTGATAGACTCTGCAGGCTGAAGATTGGTTTCTGTGCTATTTTGCTAAAATAACCATATTGTGTTGTTTTTCAATAGGATATGCCAAACCATTTTTATCGTGATCCTAGCAGTTTACATGGAATTCTGAGGTGAGTATAAAAGTGCTCAAATTGATAGCATGGGAGGGAAAGGCAGATTGACAGAGTAATCTTACACCTTTCCAAACCCTTCTAAACTTCAGCAGAGTGTAATTCTGTTTAGGACTGCACTGTGAGTCTTTAGTTGTCTGTCTCCAGAATAGCTTGCCATCCAAGACTACTCATCTAGTCTTCTGCTTTTGAGCTGGTAACTGGTGAGATAGAGTGACACATTATATGGCTTAGTAGCAGCAGGTTTTGATACAAGACTCTCCAGCTTCTGATCTCCTGCTGTTCAGGCTCTTAAATTTGAGTTTGCAGCTCTCTGTAACTTTTTGCTTTCCATCCTAGGACATTTGTGCGGACGAGCAGATGCCCTCTTGTGTTTATAATATCAGATAGTGCAAATGCAACCAGCAGTCAAAGATCTCTCTTCTCAAAAGAAATTCATGAAGAGCTACATATAGATAATATTAGGTAAAGAGGTCATTAACAGCATTGATCATAATAAAAGATTTCACTATGAAATTAATCTTGATAATCTTTTCTTACCTTTTTTTTTTTAGTTTTAACCCAGTGGCTCCAACAATAATGCTGAAAGTTCTAAACCGAATAACTTCAATTGAAGCAAATACGGTAAGATAAAATTTAAAAGTTTTGTTGTGCTGATAGTATAGAAATTTGGGCAAAGTCTGTTTTTGAATTTTAAAAATTATGATTCTGATCCTTCCAAAAATGGCCAAAACAAAATGGCAGTTTAGTTTGCTAACATACAGACTCTGATGTAGAAAGCTGTGGAGAGGTGTGCTTTTTTGGAAAGATTATATTCTTAAAGACTTGAAGCTATAAAATCACATGATGATTTATAGTATAATTAGTGATAAAAGTTGACCCTCCCCAAACTAGCTGCATTGATTTTTGGCCAATAGTACAGTTTTGATTATTATGCAAACTAAATGTTTTCTTGTAGAATGGAGAAAAATTTGATGTTCCAGACAAATCCTCAATGGAATTGATTTGCAATGGATGTTCAGGTGATATTAGAAGTGCAATAAACAGTCTTCAGTTTTCTTCTTTGAAAGGTAAATGCAGAATTTTTCGGCTGAAGTATGTTTGCCCCCTGAGAGAACAGTTTTGTTTCAATGCTGGTTGAGTAGTCATTCAGATAGTATAATAGTAAGCAACTGAAATGAAATAATACCTTGTTATACATGGAGTTTAATGTAATGGAGTTGTAATCCAAGTTAGAAAAAAAAATACAAGAGGAACTGCACACTCATTGCTGTGCTCCTAGAGCATTCTCTGCTCCTGCAAAACAGATGATTCTTGATGTCATCTGAAACACTTCTGTTGCTTGCCTTTTCTGTCATTCGGGACATCAGCATTGACTGAAAGGACAGTATAGATGAGCAGTGTTCATATGTAATGCAAGAACATCCCCACATGCGGGATGCAAAACTCTTTCTACAAAAAAATTTCTCTCACTAGCTTGATATAAAACTAGCAAGAGCTTGGCATTGGTGTGTTTTTCAATATACTTTATTGTAATAACTAAGGATAAAAAAGTGGCGATGACTGAATTCCTTTGACTAATAATTAGCTTATTCAGTGACAAAACTTTTTTTTAATCTATAAAGAAATACAGTAGTTTCTTTACCATGCTCTTAACCGTGTTACTATATAATCCCTAATTGTCTTCACAGTAAAATTTTAGACTTCCAACATGTGGGTAGTATAATTCTCCCTAATTTGTTGCTGCTTGCCAGGGCTGGATCTGGAAGGGGGGGGGCAGAGGGAGCAGTAGCCCCATGCGCTGCCAGGGGGGGCCCAGAATTGGACCCTTCCCCAGGGAGGAAGATCAGCCATTTTTGCTGCCTCTCCACCTTACGGAGAGGTGGCAAAAGCAGCCCTGTGGTCCCCCCTCCAGCGGGGTCTTTAAATGGTGGGGAGGCAGATTGACTGCCTTTGCTGGCTCCTTGTAAAGCGAGAAGGTGGGAAAGGCAGCCCCAGGGGCTACCCTCCCCATTTAAACACCCCGGCAGGGTGTTTAAATGTGGAGGGGAAGGGAGACCACTTGTCTTTGCCATCTCCCCTCAAGGTGATGGCTTCCCTCCCCATCTCAACACCTGCCAGAGTGTTTACATGAGGAGAGGGAGGCAGATTGCCTGCCTCCCGTTTTTTGAGTGGGGATGCCTTTTTTTGGTTTTGCCCCCACTCAAAAAATATGTAGATTCAGCCCTGCAGTATGCTGCTTCATAGTTTTATCTAACTGAAGGTGCTATGAACTGGTACGGCCTGTCCCTCTGCTAGAAAAAGTGATGAAAGTTCGTAGGAAAATCTTGTTATTTTCCTGGTACAGAGAAACAAATCAGAGATAGATGTTCTCTATTTCCATTTTGCTATAATTAAGTGCTGTTTTTAGCTAATATGCTGTATTTTCCTATTAGGAGTATATATCTTTAAGCTGAGTAGAAAGGATTGAAGACATGAGTAGGCCTTCTTTATAATATTAGTTTGCCAGTGTCAGACAACAGGAGCAAGTTAAGTGTAAAATAATAGCTTTATGAAGCTGGAAAATGAGGGAACAACAAGTTGCAAGCTTGCAGACAAAAGTGCATCCTGTAAAATATTTGAATGTATAATTAATTATAATAGAGCAATTAAGAGCCAATAATAGAGTGGATTCATGTTTCTATTTAATATCAATGAGTTGTGAGTAAGGATGGGCACAGACTTTCAAGCATGCACATACTGTTAGTTTACACTGGCTCCATATTGCTTTTCAATTGGATTCTTTCAGACCACAGTAGGGAGGTACATAATTGTAAGACCAGCTGGATTATATGTATCTGATTTGGACACAAAGCAATACCTCAAGAGGCCTAAAACGTACCTCCATGCCTTGAGTCACTGATGTCAATCAGAACATAATTCTCACTTGGTTCTATATTGTCTAATATTATTATTGCAATAATTGAACCTATGTGTAACGTTTGTGCTTGTCAACTGAAGAAGGCCAGTAGGCCAAAACACATCTGTTTTAGGGTTGAAATACTGTATTCTTATTGAAGCTATATTTGGGCCCATAACTATTTTTAAACCATTTTGTAATAAATATATGTATTTCTGTATAAGTTGCATTATTTATATATTGATGTTTTATACATTGAAATTAATATTGGGCTCCTTATTTTATATAGACTAGATTCACATTAGACATTGTTTCTTTTCAATAAAGCTTTCATCTTCTACATAACTGAATTCCATGTTTTGCATGAAGGTTTTCATATCAATGCTGTGACACCTTACTACTTAATAAAGCATTAGGATTATTCACAGTGTTTCTGCTTTATGATTCATTTATTTTATTATATTGTATTCTAAAGATTTACATACATGTTCCCACATTATTGAACATGATAAACCTGATGTTAAAGGGTTGAAGTTCTTTGTAGCTAATCTTTGGCTTAACAAGCATGTTACGTTTTTTCTATTTAAGTAAGCACCATCTAATTCCATCGTGTCTCTGATTTTTAATTGCTAGAGTGTCAATTGGAGAACAACTTGTGGTCACAGAGAAAACAGAATTCTACATATAAATGTGATTTATTATCTAAAGTGAAAAAGAAATTTGGTAATTCTTTAGAAGGCCAGGTGATACAAGCTGTCGGTGGCAAAGATGTATCCATCTTCCTTTTCCATGCTTTGGGAAAAATACTTTACTGCAAAAGTAAGAAAAATGTAACTTATTGTTCTTTATTTTGGGGTGGAAGAAAAAAATCCTTATATAATTTGTTCTTAATTATTTCTGCCTGTGCTTGGAGCTGAATTAACTTGGTACATTGGCTACAGTAATATAAGAAGATGGTATCAGTGTATCAATTTCAGTTCTAATTTGGTTACATTGATGTTTTCTTGAATATCATATGCATATAAAATATTTTTATTTATTTGTTGTACTGTATCATTTCCTTGTAGCCTCAGCTTTTTTAGAAATTGTGCTGCATGTTTCTCTCACCTGTCATTTAGACAAGTTTCAGAGGTTAGCCGTGTTGATCTGCAGTAGAACGACTAGGCTGAAGTCCAGTAGCACCTCAGAGACCAACAAAGTTTTGAGGACGTAAGCTTTCAGGAGTCAAAGCTCCCTTTGTCAAATATGAGCTGGAAAGAGAGTCTTATACCTGTCAGAACTTGAGAGGGGTGTTGCAAAGAAGGAATTTGGGATGCAGAGGTAACTATCCTGAGTTCCTTCTTTGCAACACCCTTTTGGGATATCAGGCCTCAGAGTTTTCCATTCCAGCTTCCAGGGAGCTTTGAATCTCAAAAGTTTATATCCTAAAAATCTTGTTGGTCCCTATGGTGCAACTGGACCTGAATCTAGTCCAGTAACACATCTCTCATTTAGCACTTCTATTTATCTTTCTGTTATTTTCAAAGGAACAGTGGTGGAGTGGGCTGTCAAGTTGCAGCCAACTTCTGGTGACCTCTGTAGGGTTTTCAAGGCAAGAGACTAACACAGGTGGTTTGCCATTGCCTGCCTCTACATAGCAACCCTAAACATCCTTGGTGATTTCCCATCCAAGTAGTAACCAGGGCTGACCCTACCTGGCTTCTAATGAGATTGGGCTAGGCTGGACCATCTGAGTCAGGACTCCCAGATGAATATCTTTCTGCTAATTTCTTCATCTCCCCTCACGTAACCCAAGTATTCTGTCTAGTTATATCCTGGCCACTTACCAGAGTTGGGGGCAAATTTATTAGCAGATTAATTCATTGCTCAGGAGTAAGATGGGTTTTTTTCTGCTTTCTACATGGTTTACATGATTTATCTGATAGGATGAGAATAAGCAGTGATCCACTTCTCCCAAATTAAAAAGCAGAAATTTAAAATTCTAATTTGTGAAGCTTGTAGACAGTAAAAAACCTCAGCAAATGGAATTGTGGGAAAACATCAACAAAATCTGGGAACAGCCCTTTTGAAATAGGAGAACCCACTGTTGTGTGAACAAACTGTATATTTCAGCTAGAAGCACAGGTAGTAGATACAAGCCATGTTAATCAACATAAACAAGGTTTCAGATGCAGCAAATGTCTTATCTTTATCCACTGTCTCACCCTTAATAAGCAAAGTAGTCAACTTTTAGACATTTAATAATGTTGTTACATGCTGTTTACTGTTGTTCTTTGATAGGGGATCAAATAATGGAGTTGAGCTTTCCTTGCCTACCTCCTCATTTATCAGAACATGAACGAAGCTCCTTGCTTGTTCAACCTGAGGTAAAGGCCTGTTACTATTAGTACCTGTATGTGTGCAAGCTGGTCCCTCTGCCCCATGATATGCAGTACTAATTATGTGTATTCTTTTTTATTAGGATGTCATAGAAAAATCACACATGCCTGGGGATTTATTTAATTTATACCTTCATCAAAACTATGTAGAATTTTTCTCTGATATAGAGGATCTTGTGAGAGCTAGTGAATATTTGAGTGCTGCTGACTTGCTTTGCAGTAACTGGGATGTAAGTTTTTAAAATTAATTCTGTTTGTTATACTCTAATTTATGAACACTCAAGTGTAAATCTCATGGAGTATAAATATTTTGAGCCAAGTAAAATTGCGTTTGCAATAAAAAAGGCCAATGCCATGCTGGGAATTATTAGGAAGGGAATTGAAAACAAATCAGCCAGTATCATAATGCCCCTGTATAAATCGATGGTGCGGTCTCATTTGGAGTACTGTGTGCAGTTCTGGTCGCCGCACCTCAAAAAGGATATTATAGCTTTAGAGAAGGTGCAGAGAAGGGCAACTAGAATGATTAAAGGGCTGGAGCACTTTCCCTATGAAGAAAGGTTGAAACGCTTGGGACTCTTTAGCTTGGAGAAACGTCGACTGCGGGGTGACATGATAGAGGTTTACAAGATAATGCATGGAATGGAGAAAGTAGAGAAAGAAGTACTTTTCTCCCTTTCTCACAATACAAGAACTCGTGGGCATTCGATGAAATTGCTGAGCAGACAGGTTAAAACGGATAAAAGGAAGTACTTCTTCACCCAAAGGGTGATTAACATGTGGAATTCACTGCCACAGGAGGTGGTGGCGGCCACAAGTATAGCCACCTTCAAGAGGGGTTTAGATAAAAATATGGAGCAGAGGTCCATCAGTGGCTATTAGCCACAGTGTATGTGTGTATATAACATTTTTTGCCACTGTGTGACACAGAGTGTTGGACTTGATGGGCCGTTGGCCTGATCCAACATGGCTTCTCTTATGTTCTTATGAAAATGAGAATCTTTTGTATTTTCTACTTTTGTATTTTCTACTTGTATTTTCTACTCACTGCTAATTTGTAGAATGCCTTGTATCTGTTTCTCAATTCAACTTGCTTTCTTATTCTTGCATGGTGTTTTTACATAACCTGTTTGCTATGTTACCCTGCCAATCCATTGTGTCCATTTAGAAAGTACATCCTGATTTGTTTTAGGTCTTGTCTGGTTTCCACATTCATTTTCAATATAATAAGAGGCGTTTTATTTCTTACAAGTTCGTTTCCAGATGTTAACACACTACAGGTGGACTTGAATAAAAAGGCCACTTGATATGGTAAATCACGGTTGTCACATTGGGTGCTTTCACATGGTAACTTTTTGCAAGTGGATTTTGCTATTCTTACACAGTAGAAATCTAGTTGCAAAGCAGGGGTGTCAAACATCTGGCTCAGGGGCCAAATCAGGCCCCCAAGCAACTGGCTGTCATCTGCTTCCTTCTCCTTCTCTCTTGCTTCCTTCTGCGTAGCAGCTTGTTTTGCCTGGCTTGATCAATTGCACAGGAACTACAGAGCAAAACCTCTATTTTCTTCATTGACTGAGGCTCCTCTCCCACCTGGTCCCCTGGGGAGGGAAGGAAAGAGCCAGAACTTCCAATGAGTGCTAATGTTTTAAGCATGTTTTAAGTTTCTTTTTTAAAATCTTGTGTTTGTGTCCTTTATAAAGTTTACATCTCTGCTATCTAATCTTAAATAGGTACACATATGGCCCAGCCCAACATGGCATGACCCAACAAGTTCTCGTTTATCTCAGATCCGCCCCTCATAACAAATGAGTTCAACACCCCTGACTTAGTGTGTGTGAACACATACCAATGTGTATGTACATATTATTAATATAGATCAATTAAAGTAATCATAACTTTCCTTTGTCAAAATTAACATAGCATTTGTAATATTACAATCAAATCTATTCAGAGGTTTAAAATGTACATTTTATGTGTTAAAAATGTACACTTTATGTGAATAACAGTCAGGTTTGATCTCTTAAACTACACATTTTAGAGACTGGATATAATCCTGCCAAAAGGTGAAGCCTTGAAATATAGGTGCTCTGAAACTACAGAGTCTAGAACATGTGTGTGATATGTCCTGGGAAATCTTAGTAAAACAGAATTCCAATGTTACCTTAAAAAGTCAAATTTAATAAGCTCTTTTGTGAGTCACAGCTCATTTCGGATACATCTTGTCAGGCTATTTTATTCATATCCTATTGCTGCTTTCCCTTCCTCATGTCATGTTCTGTCAAAATATTCAGATGAGAAAAGGAATTACCCTTTGTATCACTGGTCCCCACTTGTAAAGTATATTTATGAGTTCAACACATAGGAGTAGTAGTAGTCCAAGATACACATTGATGTTCTGTTATCCTGATGTTCTGGTTTCAATTACATTGGTTCATTGAGATTGTCGGTGCTGTGGAATAATAGCCACCTCCCCTTAACTGTTGAAAGCGAGTTTGAACAGTTTGATCTAACACGGCCTGCGGAACTGTGGCAGGTCCCACAGGGCCCTGATGTTTTCGGGACAGGCATTCCACAGAGCGGGAGCTATTACTGAGAACGCTCTGGATCTGGTGGTGGATAATCTAGCTTCTTTCAGTACAGGGATCTTAAAATTTTAGGACCCTGAATGTAGTGCTATCTGGGGTACGTATGGGGAGAGGTGGTCCCGAAAGTAGAAGACATTGGATTTATATTCCGCCCTCCACTCAAGAGTCTCAGAGCGGCTCACAATCTCCTTTATCTCCCTCCCCCACAACAGACACCCTGTGAGGTGGGCGGGGCTGAGAGGACTCTCACAGCAGCTGCCCTTTCAAGGACAACCTCTGCCAGAGCTATGGCTGACCCAAGGCCATGCCAGCAGCTGCAAGTGGAGGAGTGGGGAATCAAACCTGGTTCTCCCAGATAAGAGTCCACACACTTAACCACTACACCAAACTGGCTCTCTGGTCAGTAGGCAGGTCCCAGGCCATATAGGACTTTAAACGTTGTGACCAGCACCTTGAAGCAAATATGGAATGCCACAGACAGTCAGTGTAACGTTTCCAGCACAGGTTGAATGTGCTACCATACAGGTAGCTCCATTAACAACCTGGTTGTTGCGTTTTGCACCAGTTGCAGCCTCCAGATTTGAGTCAAGGGCCTCCAAATTTGAGTCAAGGGCAGCCTTATGTAGAGGGCATTGCAGTAGTCTAGTCTTGAGATGGCCATCACATGGATCACTGTTGCCAAGTCGTTGCACTCCAGGTATGGAACCAGCTGTCTTATCCGCCTAAGGTGGTGAAATGCGGATTTGGCAGTGGCTGCTACCTGGGTCTCCATTGTCAGCAAAGGCTCCAGGAACACCCCTAAGCTCTTGACCTTTGGAGCTGACACCAGTGGTGTCCCATCAAAGGCTGGCAGAAGGATCTGTCTATCCAGGCCGCTGCGACTTAGACATAGGACCTCTATCTTCACTGGATTCAATTTCAGCCAACTTTGCCTGACCCATTTCGCTACAGCTGGCAATGCCAGGTCCAGATCTTCCAGGGTGCAGCTGGACTGGTCTCCCATCAATAGATAGAGCTGGGTGACATCCACATACTGGTGACAACCCAGTCCTTATCTCTGGACAATCTGGACAAGGGAGTGCATGCAGATGTTAACAACATCGGGGAGAGAACTGCCCCTTGAGGCACACCACATACAAGTGGGTGCCTCTGGGACGATTGCTCCCCTATAGTCACCCTTTGTCCCCGGCCTTGGATAAAAGAGGTAAGCCGTTGAAGGGCAGACCCTGAATCCCCGTGTCGGCGAGGCTGGTTGACTGTATCAAACACAGCCGACAGATCTAACAACAACAGCACTGCCAAGCCGCCCTGATCCAGATGTCTCAAGAGATCATCCATGAGGGCAACCAGTACCATCTCCGTCCCATGGCCCAGATGGAAGTTGGACTGAAATGGGTCTAAGATGGAAGCGTCATCCAAAAATCCCTGTAACTATACTGCCACCGTGTAGTGTATTTGCATCTCTTTATGGTGATCTGTTTTTTTAATTACTGTATGCAGCTCTGCAACTTTTGTTTATTATGTCTTATAGGCACGACCTGTACTCCAGGAATATAGTGCATCTGTGGTTGCAAGAGGCATGATGCATTCAAACAGAGCTAGAGCCTTTGCCCACAGCAAAGGCGGGATGGGTTTTCGACCCCTTCATAAACCACAGTGGTTCCTAATTAATAAGAAGGTACTTATTTTGTGACTTGTGAAAATGTGCTTTTAAGTATTCAAGTTCAGATGTGACTCTCAGTACCCTCACTTTAAGAATAGAACCAAATTGTGCAACGTCACTTTGATCAGATATATGAAATATTTGTGAAAAAGTCTCAATTACCCTTCCTCACCCTGCTTTTCCTGCTTATTGTGAGACAGTAATGCATATTATATGATTGCTTTGGTGCCATCTAATGTTATTTTAGCTGTTTTAACTGCTGGATTTAAAATTGTACAGTTCTGTTGTTAACTGCCCTGAGCTCTGTGAATTCAGAGAAGGGTGATATATAAATCTAAATTACAAATAAATAAACCAGACAATTCTCAGTAAGGATTGTCTTGTCTTATCAAGCAAAAAATATATATTCTGGAGTGTCATCCCTGCAGTATCCACTGAGGTAGTTCAATTGTACAAGCATTCAAGAGGTAATACATTTCCAGACTATCACATCAGCAACATCTGTTCCAACAGATACACTACAGCATCCTCTGCAGTATTGCAGGGAATAAGAACATAAGAGAAGCCATGTTGGATCAGGCCAATGGCCCATCCAGTCCAACACTGTGTCACACAATGGCCAAAAAACCCAGATGCCATCAGTGGGGCCAGGATCCTGAAATGCATCTCTTGGATAGTGAAGGGTAACTGCATAGAGTAAAAACTGACTTGGGCCAGCCTTTGGCACTAGTTTTTATATGATTCCCCAAGAAAAACTGCAGTAAATTTTATTGGACTGAAGTTGGATTAGAAAGAAATTAGAGATTTTAAACTCTTGAAATTGCATGGTGGATAGTTAACACCACTTCTCAGTAGCTATTTTACAGAGCAGTTTTGCCAAGCTATTTAACAGAATAATTAAAATCAGGTTTTTTAACAATAAGGTAGGTTTAGGGGTGGGGTTTAAAGTCTATGTTGAATAACTATACTGATGTACAGAGGACAGGCAGAATACAGTTTGTGCTGTTTAAAGCATTTGAATGCAACATTTATTCTCCTTACTAGTATCAGGAAAACTGCATTGCTGCAAAATCCCTCTTCTCAACTTTCTGCTTACCACCAACGTGCCTTCAGACCCAGCTATTACCTTATCTTGCCCTGTTGACAAATCCAATGAGAAACCAAGGTATGCTTAAAATGTTAAATTTCTGACAAAATATGAATAAATAAAAGATAAACTTGGTCAGACAAATACTAGCTTTTTAAAAAAAAAAATCTCCATTGCTAATTCTGGCATGGTTTATACATAATGGCAAACTGTGATCTCCTGCTACCTAATTAAGATTGGTGATTCCTTGTGCTAGAACACTCATCAAGCAAAAGAAAATATTCTTCTCTCCTTTCTCTGTTCACATATGGTGGTTTTTTTGCAGCAAAAGTTTACCATTATGTCAAGCTCCATACTTTTCATGTTCCCTGCAAACTAGGAATATTCAAGGGGTAGAGTAATCTTGGTCTGCAGGCAGACTTTAGTTACACTGTCCTTGGGACTGTTTCATGACATCTGTGATATCCACAGGCAATATACAGTATGTTGGAGACAATCAGGAAGCTATATTACTGATGTGATCTCACTATTAATGCTGGTGCTAGCAAGAGAAAAAATGGGCCAGAAAACTATTAAAAGTACGACCAAGAGTACATGCATAGGGACATCACTGTAAAATGCTATGTGCTTTATAGGCTAGAAACTGGTTGGAAAATTGTGATTCTGGGAAATCCAGGTTAAAATCTCCAGCTGCGTTTGGCAAACTGTTGCCTCTCATGTTATATCACAGATTTGCTTTGAGCACAAGGTGTGACAAATCTATCACAGAAACATGAATTGCTTAAGTGCTAAATCCTGTCTATCCTTTTTCTTGCTTAGCAATAAATGCTTTGCCTAGCAAAAAATACTTGTTATTCTACTCTTTTATTATTATTATGCAATCAATATATTATAACAGATCTATTGACAATAATTTACATTCAAAATACTTTACGCATGTTTGCACCTTTGAAAAAACCAATAGTGTGAATTGTACAGGCACTGTATTATTAAGAGCACTTCTTATGAATAACCACACTATATTTTATGTAAAATAAAAAAAAATTCTTGTGATTTCCAAGAATGATGTGCTGCTTTGTCAACCCTCTGATTTAAAAATGGAATTATTCTTCAATTCTAAGAAAACTTCAGTGACTCATATATACTTGCATAATTGTGCACTGTTTAAGAACTTAAGAGAAGCCACGTTGAATAAGGCCAATGTCCCGTCCAGTCCAACACTCTGTCACACAGTGGCCAAAAAAAACAGGTGCCATCAGGAGGTCTACCAGTGGGGACAGAACACTAGAAGCCCTTCCACTGTTGCTCCCCCAAGCACCAAGAATACAGAGCATCACTTGCCCCAGACAAAGAGTTTACTTTATACATCTAAGTTTCCTGGATAAAATTAGAATAGAAAGTATAGCAAAACCTCAAGTGAAATAAATAAAAAATGACATTTATGGAACAATTTTTGTTTTGTTTCTCAGGTCAGATTACTTTTATTCAGGATGTTGGAAGGCTCCCTTTAAAGAAACACTTCGGAAGGTGAATGTGTTAATATTGTTTTCTCAAAATGTTTTATAAAAGGAAAATGCCTGCTATGCCTCTTTTGCAAAACTGTGTCTGTCTTACTTTACTATTAGTACTATTACGTCACTATTAGAATGTGATTTCATAAAACTTAGCATAATCACTCTTATGTCAAGATTACTGTGTATTCTGTAAAAATACTGTTTTCATCAACAAGTGTGAAATCTTTGTAGCCAGCCACATCATTGAGAGTTCAAGGCAGCTATCAAAAGCATTAAATACCCACTGTGTCACATTGCAAAATGTGGACTTATTTTTTCCCAGTCTTTATGCAAAGTATATAAAATGTCTTGTGTTCTTCTCCATCCTTCTAAGCTTTCTAGATGGACTGTACCATTGAACTTTTAATTATCTTAAAGCAGAGGTGTCAAACTTATGGCCTGTGGGCCGCACATGGCCCACCCAGGGCTTTAATCAGGCCTGAGGCTCTTTTCTCCTCCCCCCCCCCTTGTCCCTTACCCTTTGAAGCTCTGAAACTGCTGAAGTTCCCAGCTCCTTCTGCCTTGTCTTCACCTGCTTCAGCAGGAAGCTCTTCTGGACTTGCAAATCTGCAAAGAAAATGCGGAATGGATTTTCCATTAAGGTCTCTGTGCCCAGATAGACTGCTCTGGGATTAGTCTTTCTGGGCCTAGAGACCTTAATGGAAAATCCATTCCCTGTGTTTCCTTGCAGATTTGTGCTGCAATATATTTCAGTGGAGTGGAGCTCAAAGTAGTTTCACTTTCAGTGTTTGTATGGCCAGTTGAAGCTTTGGCTTGCTGAAGTGGTCTTCTTCCATATAAAGGCTTGATGCTTTGAGCCAGCTTGTCTCTGCTGAATGAACTTGGGAACTATTGCCTAATGAGTACTCTAACTTGAGAACCCACAGCCAAAGTGGGATATTACACTGGAGAACCATTGCCAATCTGAGTAGACTTTTTTTTGTGGGGAGGTGGAAAGAAGCTTGCAATGCCCAGCCATTTCATGTTTTTCAAACTCAGATCATTTTATATTTTTAGTTTATATTTTTAGTTTCTGCTGTAATCGTGCTTTTTCTTGATGTTTTATTTTTAAAAATCACATTGCCAAATACCACTACATCCCTGCCTTTCACTTTTAAACAAAATATCTCATGAGTTTTAATTATGTTTCAGCAAAAAATAATAATATCCTTAATTGTGGTTGTCTGTATCCTTTATAAAGTATCTCTGGTACTTGGCATTACATTTTATTACATGCATGGCCCAACCCCACAAAGTCCCATTTATGTCAGATCTAGCCCTTGTAACAAATGAGTATGACACTCCTGCTTTCAGGCATATTGGTCCACAACTACACACCTATCCCTGACCATGTTAGTTATCTCCTGGGTAAGCTGGAGAGGTCCACTGCAGTTCCAGCTGGATTGCAATATACTTCCATTACATGCTCATTCACCTAGTACTGCTAAACCTTGATTCCTTACTGTGTTGTTTGCAAATTGGGTATATAGTATTTGTTTCCTTTTTTCTGTTGTGGCCTACACACAGTTAGGCAATTTTAAAAGCACTGTTCTACTGTGTTGTCGTAATTGGGGTGGAAAGAGTATGTTTCTGAGCACACATGCATAGCACCAAACTCTACCTGTAAAAAAAAAATCATGGCCATAGACTGTTCCCTAGAACCATAGTAAAATGAGTTGTCAGAACTGATGGGGAATTAAGTTTTTGTGTTGTAAAACTTAGTATGGAGAAAGAATTTATATACTTGAATAGTGTATCTTCCGGTTGCTTTAGAGATTCTGTGTTTGTACACAAGAGATAAGATACTATGCTTCTACAATGTGCTGCTATTGTTGTTTCATAGGTTGAAGCTTGAAACTCTTAGTGATAAAGTTTCTGCCATTCAGCTCTTGAACAGTGATGATGAAAGTGATTTTTCTTGGATGCAGTCCACAAATACGATGATCCAACTGGAGAAAAACAGTATTCGTGAAAAGAATGAGTCAGATGAATGTCTTTCTGCCAGCCAGGCTTTTGGAAATGAACTGTCGTACAGCCAACCTCAGCCTGTGACAGCACAAGCAATCATGGAGGAAGATGAACTAAACATAGAGGAATATGATAGTGACTGAACTCTGGAAATGGCAACACCAATGCTGTTTATTATAATTTTAGTTGAATATTTTATTTTGCTTATCCAGAAAAGACTGTGAAAGCTCTTGATGAGCTGTTACTGATTTGCCATTCTTTCACATTTATTCTTTACATGGTTAAACCATTGCATCTATCAGGATGTTGCTCCTCTGATTTTATTTGAGTCTACTATGAAAACCCCTAACTATGTTAAATGTAGTCCAAGATTTTGTTCCCCAGCCACATGGGTATGTATATTTAGGTACTGGATTTCTGTCTACCAGATATTTAGGGAATTGTCAATAGTTCTATTAAGATTTCATACACTTAGCTCTAATGTGAGGTTACAGAATTTAAATTCTGGATTGTGTACTATTTAAGATGTAAATAAACACCTAAGTGTTCAATTTGTTAATAAATAGTACTGTATGCAATTATAGATTTTTTATTAACACACATGTACAGTATTTTACATAAATGGTCTTTTAAAATGTTTTGCTAATTTGCAGGAGAATTGAAGTCTTTCAATAATATCTAATTGCTTGCAAACACTGAATAAAAGTATAAATGCTTCTAACATATCAGTTATACACAAATCTAAAGCTTTAACGCCAATTTAGTAGAGTTAGATGATTAACATGAAAAAAGGTAATTAATACTGTAAACATTGCTGTAAGAAAAAATCACATCACTAAAAATTTGCGCTAACAGGATTCTTAAGAGTGCAGTGTTCCTGTCAAAAGCAATGTGGGCTTAGGGAAGCCAACAGTTTTTCTGGGAACATGTGATTAAAGGAAGAGACAAAGGGGACCCAATATATGAATATATGAAGCTGCCTTATACTGAATCAGACCCTTGATCCATCAAAGTCAGTATTGTCTACTCAGACTGGTAGTGGCTCTCCAGGGTCTCAAGCTAAGGTTTTTTATGTCTACTTGCCTGGACCATTTTTAGTTGGAGCTGCCGGGGATTGAACCTGGGAGTGGACCTTCTGCTTACTAAGCAAATGCTCTACCACTGAACCACCAACCGTCCCTTAACAATAGATGTTATTTACCTTGACTTACAGAAAACTCCTTAGTAAGCTAGAGAGTCATGGGGTAAAAGGACAAGTCCTCTTGTGGATCAAAACTGGCTAATTGATAGGAAACAAAGTGAGTATAAGTGGGCAATTTTCACAGTGGAAGATGGTAAGCAGTGGGGTGCCACAGGGCTCAGTACTGGGTCAGATGCTTTTTAATTTGTTCATTAATGATTTGGAGTTGGGAGTAAGCAGTGAAGTGGCTAAGTTTGTGGATGACACTAAATTGTTCAGGGTGGTGAGAACCAGAGAGGATTGTGAGGCACTCCAAAGGGATTTGTCGAGGCTGGGTGACTGTGTGTCAACATGGCAAATGAGGTTCAGTGTGACCAAGTGCAAAATAATGCACATTGGAACCAAAAATCCTGACTATAAATACAAGTTGATGGGATGTGAACTGGCAAAGACTGACCAAGAGAGAGATCTTGGGGTTGTGGTAGATAACTCACTGAAAATGTCAAGACAGTGTGTGACTGCAATAAAATGCAAGACAGTGTGTGACTGCTATGCTGGGAATTATTAGGAAGAGAATTGAAAACAAATCAGCCAGTTTCATAATGCCACTGTATAAATCGATGGTGCGGCCTCATTGGGAATACTGTGTACAATTCTAGTCACTGCATTTCAAAAAAGATATAGCATTGGAAAAAGTCCAGAAAAGGGCAACTAGAATGATTAAAAGGTTGGAACATTTTCCCTATGAAGAAAGGTTAAAACACTTGGGGCTCTTTAGCTTGGAGAAACATCGACTGAAGGGTGACATGACAGAAGTTTACAAAATTATGCATGGGATAGAGAAGGTAGAGAAAGAAATCCTTTTCTCCCTTTCACACAATATGAGAACTTGTGGACATTCAATGAAATTGCTGGGCAGTCACATTAGAACTGATAAAAGGAAGTGCTTCTTCACCCACATGGTGATTAACACATGCCACAGGAAGTGGTGGCGACTGCAAGCATAGACATCTTCAAGAGGGGATTGGATAAACATGGAGCAGAGGTCCATCAGTGGCTATTAGCCACAGCATATTGTTGGAATTCTCTGGGGCAGTGATGCTCTGTATTCTTGGTGCTCTCTGGGGGGGGGGGCACAGTGGGAGGGCTTCTAGTGTCCTGACCCCACTGATGGACCTTCTGATGATGCTTGTTTTTTTGGCCACTGTGTGACAGGGTTTTCGACTGGATGGGCCATTGGCCTGATCCAACATGGCTTCTCTTGTGTTCTTATAGTTTAAGTTTTTTAAAAAGCACATCCTCCCCCCACCCCCGGACTGGGAGGTTATAACAGCCCTTTAGGCCATACTCCCTCACTCTGCAGAATTAATAGAATGTGTCTTCATGGATTTTTTGGCCTTGAAACTGCTAAGGCTAATGGTCTGACCAGCACCTGTGGCATCTTCCCACCTTCTGAAGCAATATTCAGCTTGACCTCAGTTCTCAGTCAGAAAGAAGCTTCCATGACTTTTTGCGTAGGCTTCAGCTGCCCTGAACCATTGTTTGAATTGATAAAAGAGACTGCTAAAAGAGACCAGTCTTTTGACAAGCTACTATGTTCATGCTACTCCTCATAGTCTGTCCAAGCCTTACATGTAAGAACATAGGCACAGCAGTGTCTGACTTTGAAGAAGATATTGGATTTATATCCTGCTCTCCACTCAGAGTCTCAGAACAGCTCACAATCTCCTTTATCTTCTTCCCCCACAACAGACACCCTGTGAGGTGGGTGGGGCTGAGAGGACTCTCACAGCAGCTGCCCTTTCAAGGACAACCTCTGCCAGAGCTATGGCTAACCCAAGGCTATTCCAGCAGGTGCAAGTGAAGGAATGCGGAATCAAACACGATTTTCCCAGATAAGAGTCTGCACACTTAACCACTACACCAACCGGCTCACCAAACTGGCCTTGGGTTAGCCATTTGCTCTGCCAGGGTGGTGCATGGGCACTGTAATACCCATCTTCACCTTGCAAGAAGCATGGAAACAGTATTGTCTGTCTTGTCAGTCCAAATGTGGTGAGGCCAGGTGAGATGGAAGGTAAAGAGCCCTCAATCAAAAGGAGAAAGAGGTGGGCTTTGGTGATAACGCCTTCTCAAGATTTTTAAATTTCTAGTGTGCCATTCCTAACCCTCTATTAAAACTATTCAAACCCAATTGCTTTAGCCACTCAGATCCCTATAGTTGACTGGCTGCCGCCAGCAGGGGTTCTAAGCGCCTGCAAGGTTGGGGGAAATTAGATCAAAGTTTCTGAGGCGGGGCGGAGGCACTTTCAGCAGAGAAAGTCTCGAGCGGAAGCAGCGGCATCTTTTTTCAGTCGGAGGGGGCGGTTCGGCAGGTGAGTCTCTACCTGTAGAGGGCGGGTGGGCGAGATGAAGGCCTATCTAAGCACACAACTTGTGGAAGAGACGTTTATCGCCGGCAGGAAAAACCCTGCTGGGGGACTCTGCCTATTCCATAGGACGGCTTTCCTGCCGCCATTCCCTGGATATTTCATTTCATTTCATTTTGCCCTACCCCATTTCCTGAGCCGAGCTGAGACTGACGGACAGGAAGACTTCGTCCTGAACCAGCGCGGGCAAGGTTCACCTGGGTGAGAGCGAATCCTGCCCTTTTGTTTCGTACGGGGCGCCCGAAAGTGCGGCTTCCTCTCCGCTTCCTGAGGGAGGTGCCTGTCCGGGCATGGGGAAGAGAAGCGGGAAGGAAGCAAAGGGAGGGGGGAGAAATCTGGGCGTCCTTCTGCCTCCCGAAAAGGCCCGGGATTTGTAGTCTGGGACCCTAAATTTCCGCGAGGTATTTTGAGGTCTCTTTCTCCTTGACGGTATATCGGTAGCAAGTGCGTTTGCGACAAAGTTGCTGCCTTGTGTAGGAGAAGAAGTTACGGGGGAGCGGGCACTGTTTGTTTATTTGTGGCTTTTTTTTTTTTCTTTGCACGTCTGAATGCTGATTCAGTGCCAAAACAAAATCTTGTGATTACTGGAAAAATCAGCCTCTGATACTGGGAATATGTAGGGCAAAGTGGAATTTACTGGTTGTTGAGGAAAAGGCAGTCTGTAAACGCTTTCCTTTTTGTTGCTGGGGGGGTGGGAGTGGGAATCTGGAATTGGACTATAAAAAGTTTTGTTTGGTTTAAACGTTTAGGCTTGGAGGCTGAAATCTTGGTTTTTTCTTTGTCGTTATGCTTGATTTTTTTTTCCTCTCCCCACCCTTGCCATTTGGCAGAAACCATACAAGGAACAGTAGTTTTCTATCTTACATTTTATTTTAATTTCTGAAACAGGGGGAGAGGTTGCAAATGTCTTCAAGGAACACATCAGCTGAACGCAGACCAGGGCACCATGGTAGATCTGTTCATTATGATGAAGTGTATGTTGATTCCCCTTCACAAGAAGATGCTGAAACAGATTTTCAGGATAGTGAACAAATACTGAATGGCGCTTCCTTTCCTCCACCACCTCTTCCATTGCAACCCCCGTTTGGACCTGAATTTTATCCAAGTGATAGTGAAGAACCAGCTGAGGTCTCTGATCTCAAACCAGTGAGAAAATTTGTTCCAGATTCGTGGAAGAACTTTTTCAAAGGGAAAAAAAATGACCCTGAATGGAATAAACCAGTATCTGCAATTTCTGATGGAGTTGAATGCTCTCCACCCTCATCACCCACACTTACTCCAAAGCAACCAGAACAAGCTTCAGTTCCTAGCTCTTATCAAGATCCATATGGAGGATCAGGGGGAACCTACAATTCACGCAAAGAAGCTGAAGCCATGATTCCACATGATCTTTATGGATCTTTGGGGCGGCAAACTCAAACAGCTCTGACTTACAGTGAGAAAGTTGAAGCTTATAATCTGAGATACTCTTACATGAAATCATGGGCAGGGCTGCTCAGAATCCTGGGTGTTGTTGAACTACTCTTAGGGGCAGCTGTGTTTGCTTGTGTCACAGCTTATATTCACAAAGACAATGAATGGTACAATGCCTATGGCTTGTCGCAGTCGTATGGCTATGGGACAAGCAGCATGTATGGAGGCTACTATTACAGTGGACCTAAAACACCCTTTGTTCTTGTTGTAGCGGGACTTGCTTGGATTGTGACTATTATTCTTCTGGCACTTGGCATGTCAATGTACTATAGGACCATTCTCCTAGATTCCCACTGGTGGCCATTAACTGAATTTGGGATCAATGTTGCATTGTTTATTCTGTACATGTCAGCAGCTATAGTATATGTAAATGATGCTAATAGAGGAGGACTCTGCTACTACCCATTATTTAACACACCAATGAATGCATCATTTTGCCGTATAGAAGGAGGACAGACAGCAGGAATTATTTTCCTATTTGTAACAACAATTATTTATCTTATTGGTGCAATTATTTGCCTAAAACTGTGGAGACATGAAAGTGCACGAAAACACAGGCAGTTTTTGGAACAAGAGGTAAGTTTCAGAATATCCTATTTGTGATCCAAGACTCAAACTGAAAATTACTGCCATTCATTCACTTATTTTCTTGGGTTTCTCTCCTCAAATAATACACACTTATCAGATTATTTAGGATCTATATATATCATCAATTAACATTGGTATAATCACTGATGTTCAGTTGTGTGTAGTCTTGGCACTAGGTATTATTACTAGCATACTTGCAGCAAGTATTGTAGTTAAGTGAGGATCATATATTCACTCTCCTTTTGTGGACATGCATCTTTGTGCTATCAACCAGATATGGAAGTTTGCTCACCACAGAATAAGTAAAGTCCAGAGTTATCTTGCAGGCCCAATACATAGTTTTGGTTGGTGTCAATATGTGTTTGACAAGTGAGGAAAACCCACTGAGCCTTACTTGCATTATAAAAGGTTTCTGGTAAATTGGAATGCTTGATTGTGCTAGTCTCCCTATCCCTGTTTTGAGTGAACTGTTTTTCATGATGTGAATGACTTTTTTAACTTGCCATTTTTCTTTCCAGTTATGTGAGTATCAGGCTTTGTGCACCATCATTATTCCACTTCTAGCAGTAGTAACTGTTGTCATGCCTCACCCTGTTGTTGGGGGGGGGGAGTAGTGCGGTCAGCCAGACTGAAGACTGGGAGGCAAGGGCCAACCAGGGAGGACTGCTGTTGGGTAGAGTCAGGTGGCTTGGTGACCTGCCTCTCTGCCCTCTTGTCCATTGGCCCAGCTGGTGGGTGTCCCACTGAAATGCTTCTGGGGGAGAATGAAAGCACTGGCTCTCCATCAGGTCAGAGGGTGGAACCATTTTAAGGGCTGTTTTGGTCACCCAGTTTGCTTGCTGGATTACCATGAGGTGCCCTAGCAATTGTTTGCTGCCATAAATATTACTATAGATGTTTATTCAATGCTTTGGTATTGGGATATGAAAATGTAAGGTTTTGTTGACAAATACTGTAACACCTAAAACTGTATACTACTTTTATCTAAAACTCTATATTCTATACTACTTGAGAGCCAATTTGGTGTTGTGGTTAAGTGCATGGACTCTAATCTGGGATAAGCAGTTTTGATTCCCCACTCCTTCACATAAAGCCAGCTAGGTGACCTTGGGTCAGTCCCAGTTCTCTCAAAGCTGTTCTCTCAAGAGCAGTTATCTGAGAGGTCTCTCAGCCCTACCTACCTCACAAGGTGTCTGTTGTGGGAAGAGGAAGGGAATAAGATTGTAAATTGCTCTGAGTTAAGGGGAGGGTATAAATCCAATCTCTTCTTCTTTTAAAAAGTGAAAGATTTTGAGGATTTGAAAGATGCGTTGGAATCCAACACCAAAATTTGGATTTGTGTTACGTGTTCAAAAATTACATGAACATAACCAAGATTTATTTCCTTATTCATCAGTACTAATAATTATCTGATTCCTCATCTTATTAACTCAATACAGATAATCTTTTTAGAATTGCAATTTCATATATATTACATTTCAAGAACATTTGCTTTTGTATTGTACATGCTTAATGTTGATATTTTATTTTTTTATTAGATGAAGACAAAATCTTTCCAACCCAAAAGAATGGTAAGAATAGCATGTGTGTTTTCTTATATGCATATTCATAAATATATATGCAAAAATATATGAAGCTTATGAAGTCTGAGAAACCTTAGTTTCAGAATAACTGGGAAAACATGGGAAAGGTTTACATTCATAGAAAGTTTACACGCATAGCTTTTTCCAGTAGGAATCTACAAATTTGGTTTGACTTCCACCAACTATTCCTCTCAGAATATTTTCTCTCCCTCATGTTGTGCTTTTGCAGAAGTGGCACCTCATCCTTGCTTATACTTCTGCAAAAGTCCAACTAAGTGAGAGAAAACATTCCTCCTGACCAACAAGGGGAGCTTGAGGAATGAGAGCTGATAAAGTATCTCTCTTCTTGCTGGGCTTGAACAGGAAGTGCCAGCAGTGCCTGGCTGCTAATGCCATTTCCATCAGTGCCCCAGTGAGTAGGGGTTCTTTGTGCTGGGCATCTAGAAAAAGCTGCAGTGCGAGCTGACAAAAAGGAGCCATGCTAAAGGATTTGTGAAATTCTGCTCTACAACTTATTGGTCAGTTATCCACTGCCATCTAGTAGTTGGTGAAAACTTTTTGATAGTTGGGTGGATCCTACCTTTTTCCTACCACTCCTCTGAGCAAAGTTTACCAATTTATTACAATATGCAACAATTTATTAAAATATTTATTTCCCCACCTTTCCTTCTGGCTTAAGTTCAAAGTCATCCGCCTGTATAAAGAGTCTTCCTCCAACTTGAGTGGCTTTTCAGTTGGAGGAAGGCTACTTAAAGGATTGTTGAATCTACCCCAGAATACTGTAGCACATGTACATCATGCCAGTATGATAAGAAGTATATGCAGAAAGTTGTTAACTGTTACTCTGGTGTCAATATTTTATCCACTTTCATTAATCTTTTCTGTTATCTGCAGAAGAAATCTACAAAAGAGAATAATGTCATCTTATTTAATTTTATATGTTGGACTTTGTCATCTTTGTAGATGTTAATTATTTAACTTTAGCATTATAAAAGTTATTGCTTAGGCTTTCACAGCAGCCTGATAGTCCCTTGTGGAATCCATAATCCAAGTGTCAACTAAATATTTTTTGCATTTACCCATATGGAGCTGGATGCAGCAGGAGCTTGTTGAAGTTGTGGGGCAATTTCACCGATCTTCCCTCTTTACTGCAGTTTCAGAGAAGAACTTTAGTATGCGTACTAAGATGCTGAGTGGGGGAGATGGTGAGAGACAATGAAAGCTTTGCTCCACCAACTTGTTCCTTAGGTTTTCTGTGAGATTTCACTCAGAGTTCTTTCTGTTTTCTTCCCCCACTATCATAGTTACTCTTTCAATAAACCTTTTATTTACATTATGTTTAGAGTGTAACATCTTCTATACAATAATTCCATTACATCTGTGTTTTCCATACTATCAAATTAATGTAACTTAAGAAGTGTTAAATATGCCAGTCATTATAGTAGTGGCTGGCCTGTGTGGATAATAAAGGTAAAGGTAGTTTCCTGTGCAAGCACCTGTCATTTTCTCTGGGGTGACATCGCAGCATGATGTTTTCACAGCAGACTTTTTACAGGGTGGTTTGCCATTGCCTTCTTCAGTCATCTATGCTCCCCCCCCCACCCCAACAAGCTATGGTACTCATTTTACTGTCCTCGGAAGGATGGAAGGCTGAGTCAATCTTGAGCTGGCTACCTGAACCCAGCTTCTGTCAGGATCGAACTCAGGTCGTGAGCAGTTTGGACTGCAATACTGCAGCTTACCACTGTGTACCACAGGGCTCCTGTGTGGCTAATACCACAAGTATAATAGGGTCTCCTGCAAACAATGGTGAGGTTTCTGCATGCTTGGAAAATCCTCAGGTGTGCACCCAAAGACCATCTGTTCCTCATGGCCTGACAAGGATTGAAAATGCTTTATAAGCAATGGAATGTTGACAGCAAATGAAAAAATGGAGAGAAAAATCATCCTGCTCAAGGTCATAAGAGCATATAGAATGTATGCGTGTGTTGGGGGGGGGATGTTAAATGGTATCTTCCCCTTTCCAGCCATGATTCCTTGGTGGCCTACAGTTTGGTATAGTAGTTAAGTGCACAGACTCTAATCTGGGAGAACTGAGTTTGATTCCCTACTTCACATGCAGCTGCTGATGTGACCTTGAGTCAGTCACAAGTTCTCACAGAGCTGTACTCTGCAGAACAGTTCTTGAAAGAGCTCTCTCAGCCCTACCTACTTCACAGGGGGAAGGGACTGGAAAGGAGACTGTAAACTACTCTGAGTGAAGGGTGGGATATAAATCTTGTTTTCTCTTCTCTTCTACAGTTTGTATATTCCTGATTTTTTTTTTTTGGTCAAGTTGTTAGTTGGTGGAAACCACTCGGTGTGCCTCTTGGGTATTGGTGTATGGCAGAGAATAGTGAAGAGCCACCAAAATGTTCTTTCTCATAATTTGTGGAAGGTTAATATACTATTAATGCTGGTATTCTTGCATAATGCTGCTTAGTAGTTTCATCATCAATCCATTATTGTTTTATTACCCATTATTTGGTCCTTTATTAATCCATTATTGTTTTGGAGATCAGCGGTTTGGAAATCATACATGAATTTCTGTCCATTAGCTATGTTGAGCAAAGCTATTTTAAAAATATATTGTGTTAAGACCAAGCTTGATATTTTCATTTAGCATGAAGAGGAAGGCAATAGTCCCAAAGAAGCAAAAAACCAAAAGAAAAGTAAACCTTTGGAAATGAAACCTGAACTGCTCAATGGCCATATACCAGTGGGACATATTCCCAAGCCTATAGTGATGCCAGATTACTTAGCGTAAGTGCCTCTGCAACATTCCTTATGAAATTTATTCTTGGTGTGGGATATTCTTTCCACCTTATAATGTCTTAGACTGATTAATTTGTCACTAAATTATGTTCATACATATTCATTATAATTTGAGTTGTTGTTTTAATGTACACAGTTATCAGTTTAAAAGAATTTTGCACTTGCCTTTTTTAGAAAGTTTGTTTTGTGCAGTGCAGTACAGTGCAGCAGAAGATGAATTCCTATATGGATATTTCCTGTTTATCAAGAAAATATACTTTTAGACTTTGACTTTGAATTAGCTGCTATCAAGGAAATATGAAAGAATAACAAAATCGTGGAGCTGAAATTAACTAAGGAAGTCCATCACTCTGTTCTAAGGCCTGTGTTCATTATGCCAGATGAACACCATCCAGGCTACAAGAAGGCCTAAAATAAAATGTACGAGGTGCACAATGACTTCCATTGACTGAGGGCCAGTGTGGTGCAGCAAACAGTGCTGGACTAGGACTGAGAGACTTCGTTCAAATTCCCACTCATCCCTGAAGCCTTCTTTACCTTGGGCCTTTTAAAGTGCAGTTCTAAGCAGAGTTACACATTTATAAGCACATTAATTTCAATGGATTTAGAAGGTATAATTATCTTCTGGATTACACTGTTGGTCTTGCTTTCTGTTTTAGCCTTACCTACTACCACAAAGGGTTACTATGGGACTAAAATGAAATAAAAGACAGAATAAAAATGACCTGGGGGAAATCTGAAAAATGATTCAGATGTCTGAATAAGCTGTTATTCTTTGCTGAAGATGGTGAAAACAGTTCAGGATGTGTATCCTTACTGATGCATGTTCCTCTACTAAAGAGACAGTTTTATGTCATAGATCCTAAACACTATATTTTCATAAAAATGGCATATCTTTGCATCTTGTTCAGACTGTTAACACTGTAACTCTTTATTACAGAAAATACCCAGTAATTCGGAGAGATGAGGAAAGAGACCGCTATAAAGCTGTATTTAATGATCAGTTTGCTGAATATAAAGAGCTTTCTGCTGAGGTTCAGGCAGTCTTAAAGAAATTTGATGAGCTAGATGCTCTGATGAGGAAGCTCCCTCAGCATCCAGGAAACACCCTTGTAAGTACCAAAACAAATAAGCAGATTTGACTTTATCATGGACAATGCCACTACCCCACCTCTCTTTCTTTTTGGAGAACCATAGAGATGTAGTACTATGTCCATGCTTCTACTGTGTATTTCTTGCATAGTTTAATATGTCATATTTAAATGCTTATACATTGTTTTTATCCCCCTTTATAGGAATACAATAGAATTTCAAACGTTTTGCAAGAATATCAAAAGAAAAAGAATGTAAGTGCTGTGAAATACCTATATTGTATAGTTCCACTCAGGTTATATAAGGCTTTTTTTTTTAAAAAACATGACTTTAAAAAGCTTAAATCTACATCTATCTGAATAGGAGATATCAAATTCAGTTGGCATTCTGACCATATCTGTGCTGTAAAGTATTGATTGCTGGGGGGTCTTTGATACAGAAAAACCACCTGAGTGTATATGATTTGCTTAGAGAAACAGTTAAGGAAACCTTCCAGACCATGGATCCAATCTCACATTCATATTCCATACATACAAGGAGCTGCTTCTGACTCTACTACAGGAAATCCAAATCACAGATCCTGCAGGTGATCCCGGTCATATATCTCCTCTGTCTTGTATAGTAGTGTGTAGAATTTGCATTTCACTCAATTTTACGTTTTTGGTGAACAGGATGAATCCAACCTAAGGTGCTTTCCTCCAATTTACATGGCTCTTCCTCCAACGGAACAGCCACTGAAGTTGGAAGAAGGATCTTTAGGCTGGAGGAGAGCTTCAAAGGCTCTTCAGTAGGGTTGTAGGATAGGACCAGGATCCACCAGTCTTTTAACCTTATAAAAAGGCTATTTAGTTTTGTTTCTGTATGAGTCGGATTTCATCACACTTATGCATGAATTATTTTCTAGGGCAAAAAAGAATAATACATCATGCAACTAATATCTTGACGAAAGACCTTTAGCAAACCAAAATAACATCTAATCCAATTGATTGGAATTTTCTCACCCTTTTGTAATTTAGCAACTTGAGGTTCCAAAGTCTAGCACAAATCAATATTGATTTATTTTGTTTTGCAGGATCCTGCCTTTCTGGAGAAAAAAGAACGCTGTGAATATTTGAAGAACAAGCTTTCACACATAAAACAAAGAATTCAAGAATATGACAAAATCATGAACTGGAATAGTTCATAGCATCATAACTTTACCTGCAAGGGTTTCTGTCTTTTTAATGTATTTATTGTTATTGCTGTACAAATACTCATCTTTGAGATAAAGTACTTACTGATCACCATCCACTATTTGAGTCCTGTATAAGCAATCTTTCCCTATTTTTATTTTGAATATAGTGTAAATAAGGTTTTCTTACTACTACTATGTATATGTTTTAGTTTTTATCCTTTCTTTGTTGCTTTAACATATTTTTATTTCCATATTTGGATATAATATTGTGATTTTTTTATATGGTTGTAATAATGAATTTAAAATTAAAGAGCTATACTGTGAACTTATTAGACCCACACCCTTCTCCATAAATGCATGCATGAGGACTGCTGTGTACATATAACTGGGCATTCCTAGCCATCCAGAAGATAACCTGTGTTGTCAGCTTTGATAAGGCTGATTATCTGTTTGGAGGGATGGGCAGCCGGAATCACGCAACCTTCCTTATCCTTTGAGGAAGACAGTACCTGGATTCATACTTGTCATCCCTGAATCAGGTAGAGAGAGACAGTGAAAGCAAACTGAGCTATCCTTATATCCTTTGACTCTGTATACATTGTTCTCAGTTAATTGTAGAGAACTGTGTGTGTGTGTGTGCCGTATTGAGTTCTGGAAACTCCTGGAATAATGTGGAAAGGAAATTTTTGTGAATGGGATTTACTTCTGTACACACATTACAATCTATAATAGCAAAGGAACAGGATGATCAAATGTTCAACTAATTATTTTTTATGCTGCTGAATTTTATAAAAATATGCTTTCATGACAGCTGAAGAGATTAATTTTCATATATATGATATAAATAACATTTAGCATGGAGTTTGTTAGCTGAATGTTATTCTATATTTTTATGTTGCAGATCTCTTTAAAATTAGGGGGGGAATTGTCATCCTGTTACCAATCACATGTATAATCTGTTTGAGAGTTGGAGAGACATCTCTCTTCAAGAATATTGTTTTTCTGATACTAAGCATATAGGATGCTGCTGCAGAAGATTTCTATTTGTATCACTAAATGTTTAATTGTGATTCTGTCAGTTCTTGTAGTACCGTAATCTTTGATGAGGAAGGTGGGTTGAATGACGGTTTTCTTCCCCCAGCAATCAGCAAATTTTCCAGCAGAAATGTGTCTCTATATGTGGATTGCTGCCGCAGGATACAGGTGACTAATGAGAAATCCCCTGAAATATATGTCTTTAGGGAACGTCTTGGTGAACAGTATGTGCCTGTTCACACTGCCTCTTAATTTTGCAATCAAACATTTTACCTTACTGTAGTCTGTATCTTTTAAATAAATTCTCTAGCCTGGGACAACGAGTTTTTACCCATTGTAGTTATGTTTTTTTTTAATTTGATGACTGGGAACTTTTTCTTGTTGACATTCAGTTTACTTTTTGATAAATTATAGAATCCAGCACTGTGAGATCACTTCTATTGGTCTGTTTTTTAATAAACATGGAAAGAGTCCAGAATAACAATTAATGCATTGTAATAACATGTAGTGCCAGGACCGGATCTACATGTTTTTTGAAAGGGGCAAAATTAAAAAATGGCACCCCCTTATGGGCCATTCTGTTTTACAATCCCATAGAATATAATGGACTCCATACCCAATTTGGCACCCCCCTCCTTTGGCGCCCGGGGCAAGCACCCCCCTCTGCTCCCCCCCCCCCCGATCCAGCCCTGTGTAGTGCACTCTATGTACTATTGTATTTTATTTTACTTATGGCCCATCTTTCCCACTGAGTATCAAGGTAGATTACACAGTATAAGTCAATACAATTATAGGGCTAGGAATTACAGCAGTCTTGAAATATATAGTGTTGGACTTTGTTAAACATGCAGAAAATTGTATTACATAAGCATAAAAACAAATTGGCATGAGTAGGATACTATGTACATCTAACTGATGATATATATATATATATATATATATAATATATATAAAATTCATAGTTCCATTCCTTTTATAAAAGCACCTTCCTGAACATTCTGTTATAAAAGAGCCCTGTCACCTTTTTAAAAAATCATCCTAAACAGTCCTGTTGTGCATAGTTTGCAGAATGATAGAAGCACGGGAGCACGTGAACACATGAAGCTGCCTTATACTCAATCAGACCCTTGGTCCATCAAAGTCAGTATTGCCTAATCAGGCTGGCAGCACTAGGCAGGCCAATCTAGTGGAGGCTTCAAAAAGTTAGACATTTTGTTTTGTGGGGGTGAGCCCATGTATTCATCAGAAGCTGTTATTACTATCATAGAGAACCTTTTTAACGGGGAAACTCATCTGACTTAAATCTTGCATTCTTATGATGTGGCAAATCTTGAAACAGGATATAATACCAGCTTCCAGTTGTTTGTTCTATGCTGTATTATCTGTTGTGCAATAGATTAGGGTGGATGTATAAACAGCATATTTTATACCACCATATATGTAAATATAATTGTATGAAAAATATATGTATCTTGCTGCTCATTTTGTTGTTGAGACTTTCCTTGGATATGTATAATGCATTTTGAATCTTTATTAATGCATACAGTGCAGTGTTGATTAGTATTTTGTAATTTGTGTTAACATTCACATGTGTGTGTTAGGTTTTTTTTTTAATGATATACAATTTAAGAACCACAAATTACATTTCCTACATAGATTACATAGAGCAATTAATTGAGTTTGGTCAGCCAATCAGAAGTATCCCCCCCCCCAGTGCTGCCTCTAAGCATGGCAGGGTCCACCATGTCATGTGGAGATGATCATTCACTAAGGCCACCAGTGCCACCTCTGTTCCATAACACAGCCTGAAACTAGGCTGTAAAGGATCCAGAACAGTGTTAGCCAAGAACACCTGGACTTGGTCAACCACTGCTGTCTCAATCACATTGCCTAGAAACAGCATATTAGAGGCTGGATACTAATTGGTCACATTGTTTTTCTGTTTACTGTTTCTTAAGTAGTGAGTGGATGACCACCTCTTAAAATGGCTAAGAGGAGATACCCTGAGTCAGCAAATTTATAATGGGCACTAAAGACTCATTTACATGGTCCATACATTATTTCAGGAACCAGCATGGACAAGTCATAGTGACTGTATTAAAAATGTCCATAAAGAGACCAGATATATATTATATGTTTCTTCCGTATGAGGTATGTTACGGACAGCATTGAGATTTGATCAGCAACATACTTTGGAAAAGCATCACAACTGATTATTTGTTCATGTGGTAATAAAGGCTCAGGTTAAGGAGTCAGTAGAAGACAAGATATCTTAATTGGAAGTGGTCAGGAATTAGCTACTTTTATTGCCTCTAGAATAAAGTTGTATAATTGCAGGGCTCGGTACTGGGTCCCATGCTCTTTAACTTGTTCATAAATGATTTAGAGTTGGGAGTGAGCAGTGAAATGGCCAAGTTTGCGGATGACACTAAATTGTTCAGGGTGGTGAGAACCAGAGAGGATTGTGAGGAACTCCAAAGGGATCTGTTGAGGCTGGGTGAGTGGGCGTCAACGTGGCAGATGCGGTTCAATGTGGCCAAGTGCAAAGTAATGCACATTGGGGCCAAGAATCCCAGCTACAAATACAAGTTGATGGGGTGTGAACTGGCAGAGACTGACCAAGAGAGAGATCTTGGGGTCGTGGTAGATAACTCACTGAAAATTTCAAGACAGTATGTGTTTGCAATAAAAAAGGCCAACGCCATGCTGGGAATTATTAGGAAGGGAATTGAAAACAAATCAGCCAGTATCATAATGCCCCTGTATAAATCGATGGTGCGGTCTCATGTGGAATATTGTGTGCAGTTCTGGTCGCCGCACCTCAAAAAGGATATTATAGCATTGGAGAAAGTCCAGAAAAGGGCAACTAGAATGATTAAAGGGCTGGAACACTTTCCCTATGAAGAAAGGTTGAAACGCTTGGGACTCTTTAGCTTGGAGAAACGTCGACTGCGGGGTGACATGATAGAGGTTTACAAGATAATGCATGGGATGGAGAAAGTAGAGAAAGAAGTACTTTTCTCCCTTTCTCACAATACAAGAACTCATGGGCATTCAATGAAATTGCTGAGCAGACAGGTTAAAACAGATAAAAGGAAGTACTTCTTCACCCAAAGGGTGTTTAACATGTGGAATTCACTGCCACACGAGGTGGTGGCGGCCACAAGCATAGCCACCTTCAAGAGGGGTTTAGATAAAAATATGGAGCAGAGGTCCATCAGTGGCTATTAGCCACAGTGTGTGTGTGTGTGTGTGTATATATATAATTTTTTTTGCCACTGTCACACAGTGTTGGACTGGATAGGCCATTGGCCTGATCTAACATGGCTTCTCTTATGTTCTTATAGATTCAAGTGGAAGCAGACAAAAATGTGTGTGTGATGTAGGCTCTCTACCTCTCACCTCTAGTGTACCTTTCTAAAAATTTTGATCCTGGACTCATTCTTCCACCTCTCATCTCTCTCATTTTCTCACCGTCTTATTATTTGGGCTCATATCTGATGAAGGGAACTTTGATTCCTGGAAGCTCATACCCCAGAAAGTGTGTTGGTCTCTATAAGGTTCTCCAGGACTTGAATCCAGCTGTTCTTTTTGTTCAGTTGCACAGTCGAGTCCGACTCTTTGTGACCCCATGGACAAAGTCACGCCAGGCCCTCCTGTCTTCCACCATCCCGTCATCTCATCTTTTGCCGTCCCCTTCTTCTTTTGCCTTCTGTCTTTCCTACCATCAGGATCTTCTCCAGGGAGTGCTCCCTTCTCATTTGGTGCATTCTACTCATTCTACTCTCTATTCTCATTCTACTGCAGACCAATACAGCTATCCTTTGAAACTGTCTCATGTTTGCTTTCAGTTTATATAAAGAATATAAACCAATTAATTTCATTGGAGTGTACCATCAAGGAAAAAAATCTTGCTATTTTTTCAGATCTGAAACTGCAGCAGAAGCAGAAGTAGGTGTGGATAACAGAGCAGCCTTGATTTATCAACTTCCCATACCTTGAGTAGGAAGGTTTGCAAAATATCACATTGAATTAAAATTAGTCTGGGATTAACAATAATACAGATTTTATAATAGGTTTATCCAGAGCTTTTTTTTTTTTTTGAAGGAACGTACAGGAACACAGTTCCAGCTGGCTTGGTGTCAGGATGTTTGGCCTAATATGCAAATAAGTTCCTGCTGGGCTTTTTCTACCAAAAAAGCTCTGGGTTTCTCTAATGTAAGTATATAGGAGAGGGGACAAGATGGGGACTGAAGAATCATGCGTGGTGGTGATCATACATGATTTCGAAAACCTCAACTATCTTCCCGCCTCATGCACAAAAATAAATTCTGATCAAGAACTGACATCACCAGAATTTATAAAATTACTATGTGACAACAAAACTTCATTTATTGCCTCACTCTATTAATCATTGCTAGTCTTTCTATAATGATGAACCATTTCAATTTGTGATCTTATCAGTCCAACAAAAATGTTTTTGAAAGCTGTTGTATATTAAAACAATTTAACTAACTCATCATGAATTACATTAATATGAACACCTAAATGAAGCTTAGCTCTAAGTCCACCATTTCTGAAGGTCAGATAATATTTTGCATGTATACTATCAAATTTCCAATTAGTTTATAATTGTTACAACTGATCCAATAGGTTCACTGACCCACTGACACCATTGTATTAAAAACAGAAATAGCAATACAATGGCTTGTGCCAGTAAAGTCACAGCAAGAAGGTAAGTAGGTCAGATTCATATAATTATGTTGTTAAGCTAATTGTATTTACATTCTAATAGTCCTACTGTTGCCCTGACCTGGATATCCCAGCTAGCCCACTCTCCTTATATTTTAGAAGTTAAGCAGGGTCAGCCTTTGGATGGAAGACTGTCCGGGGCAGGGGGGCACAATGCAGAGGCAGGCAATGGTAAACCATCTCTTAATGTTTCTTGCCTTGGAAACCCCATGAGGGGTTGACATAAATCCACTGTGACTTGCCAGGAAAATAAAAGTCCTGTCAGATACTAGGGATGTTAGGGTTCCTCAGCAAGCATAGAGTATAAGCTTTGTGAGAGTCATAGGTTTATGGCAAAGGGAGCTTTTACTCTTGAAAGCTTATATTCTGGAAATCTTGTTGATCTTTAAGGTGCTACTAAACTCAAATCTTGCTCTCTTAGGGTTGCCAAGTCCAATTCAAGAAATAACTGGGGACTTTGGGGGTTGAACCAGGATACATTGGGGTTGGAGCCAGGAGTAAGGTTATAACAATCATGATTGAACTCCAAAGAGAATTCTGGCCATCACATTTAAAGGGACTGCACACCTTTAAATTCTTCCCTTCTATTGGAAATAATGAAGGATATGGGCACATAAGAACATAAGAGAAGCCATGTTGGATCAGGCCAGTGGCCCATCCAGTCCAACACTCTGTGTCACACAGTGGCCAAAAAACCCAGGTTCCATCAGGAGGTCCATCAGTGGGGCCAGGACACTAGAGGTCTTCACACTGTTGCCCCTCCCAAGTACCAAGAATACAGAACATCACTTGCCCCAGAAAGAGAGTTACAACAATACTCTGTGGCTAATAGCCACTGATGGACCTCTGCTCCATATGTTTCCTTCTTTTTGGGCTCATAGAATTGGACCCCCCCCCAGTCCAATCCTTTTGAAACTTGGAGGATATTTTGGGGAGAGACACTGGATGCTATGCTGAAAAATTGGCGCCTCTACCTCAAAAAACAGCTCCCTCCGGATCCCCAGATACCCACAGATCAATTCTCCATTATACCCTATGGGAATCAGTTTCCATAGGGAATAATGGAGTGTACAGCAGACATTCCCCCCCACCCCTGCTTTCTGATGACCCTGAAATTGGGGGGGGGCTCCAAACTGAGGAATTCCCTGCCCTCACTTGAGAATTCGGTAAATAAGGAAACTTGCAGTGTGGAGTTTAGGCAAAGCAAGAAAAACACCGCGCACCAAATGTTGCAATATAAGTGCAAAACACCCTTTTACTCAACCACTTTCACTATAATTCTTAAATGTCCTTCAAAGCAAGTAAATAGTCCTTAGTAGAAACTCAAAACTTTGAATGTTGCCAGGTATGAAAATCTGCTGTTGTCTTCCACGAACTGTTTGTGCATACTGATAAGATGACTGTGAGCTGTTGCCTAAGCATGGGTTCTGGAGTGTAAAAATAGCGGCCAGAGGAAGTGGTAAGGAAACACGAACTTGAACCTAGGATTCATGTTGCTGCCACTACACCTGTTGAATTACTCTTCAAAGAGGAATAGCCGGGCTATCTGTGTGTCTCAACAGAAAGACAACAGCAGATTTTCATACCTGGCAACATTTAAAGTTTTGAGTTTCTGTTAAACACTGTTTATTTGCTTTGAAGGACATGTAAGAATTGCAGTGATAAAGTGGTCGAGTAAAAGAGTGTTTTGCACTTATATTGCAACATTTGGTGTGCCGTGTTTTTCTCACTTGAGAATTGACAGCCCAATACAGGGATTAATATTTATATCTTAAGAAGGTAATGGTTTTGTTTCAGTTCTTGGCACATGGAACAAATTTGTAGCAGAATGAAGCCCAGAAATGTGTGTCTCTTTTTTTTCTATTTAAACTAGATTATACAAATTAGGGGCTGACTGGGGATAAAACAAAATTGGAATTTTTTTTCCCCACCACCTAGATTTCCCTCTCCTTGGGCTTGAACAGGCCAATCTGCCTCTTTGGCTCTCTTGAACTAACTAGGTAATCCAAGAACACTTAGCATAGTTAAACTTTACTAGAATGTGTTTTAATTTGTTGAGGGGAGGTTTTTCCCCCAGTATCCAAGGTTATATTTTTGTTGTAACTGCCCTGAACCCACACATGGAAAGGGTGAGATAGAAATTTAATCAAATAAATTAATAAAAATATTTTTTGCATCACTATAAATTATTCTCAAATATGCAGAAACTGCAATCTTGACTGCAGGTTCTCCTGTTTTGCTGCCTTTTGATAACATTAATAATGAAGGAATTAGAACAAGTTGGGGACTGAAGAATCATGGGCGGTGAGGTTATCATATGTAAATTACTTGGAATACCTCAACTATCTTCCCACCTCACACACAAAAGATCCGGTCTCCCTTTCCATGAGATAAGCTTTCACAAGGTTGAACAATTTTCCCTGGTCTCTGGTCCTGTCCCCCTTTAAATTATTATCAACATTCCGCACCTCATAGAGCGTGCCCTGCCAATATTAGGTTTTGGGGACTAATTTACAAAGTCATGTTTTTGTACAAGCTTGATTAATACCCTAAATATGTAGACATTGTGGATAGTCTGATTCTGCTGACATTAATCATTTACTTTACTCTTAAGTAAAATGATCATGATGGAGAAAAATTGTGTGTGAAAATCCAAGCAAGTGATATTTTTAGTTCAGATTGTGGACTGGGAGGAAAGACTTTTCTTCAGTACCTGCCAATAATTCATTTTGAATGCAATTAAATAATGGAGAATGAGCATGTCTGAACTCATTATAGGTCCCTGTAAGTACAGAGGAGAAATATGAAAGACATAAACATATTTATTCTGAGAGTTAAAGGAGTTATGTTTTGAAAGCAGGGTGGCAGCTACCACTACACTGCTCTTCCTATTTTTTTGTTGTGGTTAGTCCCTGAACTTGACCTTCCTTTATGTGTGGCTGTGCCTCTCATGGCTCCATCTCCCATGATGGCTGTGTTGTGGTTGTGCCACTACCTTGTGTCTAAATTCCAAATGTGCCACAGACTCAGAAAGTTGTGAATCCCTGCTTTAGAATTTAGGAGACCCTGTTTATACCATTGGCCTGTGTGAATTAAAATACATAAAATGTGCAAAATAAGTTTGTATAACAACTTATTATATTGCATAAAATGCAAAAAAATAAAATCCGCCTTTACAGGGTTTTTTGCAAAACATAATTATACTTCCTCTCCTTCCTTCCCATATAATACGTGTACTATGTTGTGTGGTGGTGGGAAGGTGCTGCTGTTCAAAGACAAAGTTGTTTTTAAACTCATTGGGTATATTCAGTGGACTTTTAACTACCCAGACTAATTACCTTGGGCAAATATTCAGCATAGTATAAGGCAGCATGTTAGTATGTTGCAGGTTGTTGCTAATATAACATGCATTTCTGTTTATTTTGTATACTGATTCTATGCCGTGCTGCATGAAAAGTCAGAAAGGGCCAGGTGTTCAGAGATGTTTGGCAAATAGAAGGGGAAGACATGGAAGTAGTGACAGACTTCACATTTCTGGGATCCAAGATCACTGCAGATGGTGACTGTAGCCATGAAATTAAAAGACTTTTGCTCCTTGGGGGGACAGCTATGGCGAACCTGGGCAGTATAATAAAAAGTAGAGACATCACTCTGCCAACAAAAGTCCATATAGTCAAAGTGATGGTATTTCCAGTAGGAATGTATGGCTGTGAGAGTTGGATCATAAGGAAGGTCGAGTGCAGAAGAATAGATGCTTTTGAGCTATGGTGCTGGAGAAGAATCTTGAGAGCCCCTTGGACTGCAAGAAGATCAAATCAGTCAGTCCTAGGGGAAATCAACCTAGACTGTTCCCTGGAAGGTCAGATGCTGAATCTGAAGCTCAAATACTTTGGCCACCAAATGAGAAGGGCTCACTGGAGAAGACCCTGATGATGGGAAAGACAGAAGGCAAAAGAAAAAGGGGATGGCAAAAGGTGAGGTGGCTGAATAGTGTAACTGATGTAACTAACATGTAACTAACATGAATTTGAGCAAACTTCGGAGGATGATGGAATGCAGGAGGGCCTGGTGTGACTTTGTCCATGGGGTTGCAAAGAGTTGGACTTGACTGTGCGACTGAACAACAACAAAAACATCAAATTCAGGAGTACTAGAGAATTAAGCTGGTGTATGAAGTTTTGAGAGATCCTCTACTTAGTTACTCAGGGAGTAACAGATCAGTTTTGCTAGCATTTAAACCTTATATGGTTCCAGTAACAAGGAAAACTCTTGATAAATTAATTGAACAGAGGAAGACACAGAGAGTTAAAGTACAAGCCAAGCTGTTCAGGAGCAGGATGTAAAGAGTAAAAGTCCAATTTTGGAGGCTGGGCTCATGTGCTTTTAACAACAGCTGACATAAAAAAAATATCAGTTTAAAGGTGATGACAGAGTAAACTTAATTTGCTAATATTATTCACAGTAGCTGCTGTTAAAGACCAGGAAGAAGTGAAATTCTAACAGGCCAGGGAGCTTTGAAGATAGAGGACTGTGTGGTCACAAAGCCATACTCACACCTGGAGCTTTAACATATACATTGAAGAGAAAATTGTGCCAAATGTGCTACAAAAGAACCTGGCAAGGTATGAAAGGGGTGGGGGGATTCTGGATTCCTCTGTACCTTTAATACAAATATCTTGATCTGGAGTAACCTACAAGTTAAGCTTCTATCAGCAAAAGCCTTCGTGGCAAAAATCTCAGTTGCTGTTAAATGGCAGGGGCTAGTAAAAAGAAAATCTACATCTGTGTGTACACTAGGACCCATGTTATTCAAACATGAATGATTTAATGTAAACAATTAGGTATATTGCATTTGATAGTAAATTATGGCAAAAATATTGTTTCAGCATTGTCAAAAACAGTGGCCCAGCTTACTAGGAAAGAAGAATGCTTTCATCCCTGGATGTGGCTTTGTTTTCCTGTGCTCAGAATGAGGTAACTGTAGTCTAAACAAGAGTGCTGGCTCCTTCCCCAGCACACTACTGTTTGAATTAGTTGCTTTCATCTAGAGATTCCACTTGACCGCACATACACTGAATGGTCCTCCTAAACAGAATAGGTATTTTATAATGGATGCAGTATTATATCACTGGTGTTTGAGCCAATAAAAAAATATTCCACAGCATTTTAATGTGTTCTGTCCACCTTTGAACTGCACTTGTTAACTATGAAAGTGCTCATTTTAAATTAATTTTTATTACATTTTGAATGGTAAAGTACAAAGAAGAGGAATAATCAGACAGTTACAAGTTTAATATGTGAAAAACAAGAAGGGCAATATTGATATCCTATTTTTGATAATGTTCAAAAATATAATATTTATATTTTATTGTAGTTTTAAAATATTTGTAAGAATTTTTTTAAAAAACTTGTAACACTTGTTTTTATTATCATGTCTCTCAGTGAGCAACCTTAAACAGATCTAATCAGAATCCTACTTGGAACTATTTGTTAAAAGTCCTAAGAAAAGTGACCATAAGGATTAGGTTTCCAGACTCTGTACAGTTGTTTTGAGCTGTTATGTTTGCTGTTTTGAGGCTGTGGATTTAAAAACTTCTAGTGCTGTGTTTTAAGTCTTAATATGTCTGTTTTACTCTTTCTATTTTTACTTGAGGTTTTGGTTTCTGTCTGTTAAAAGTCCCCTAATTAACGTATTTGTTGGGATTTCTATCCCACCCTCCCCTGCAAGTGGGCTGAGAGCGGGTTACGGTAAGCTGATAAAACAGATAAAACAATTTCACATTTGAATTAAAAACCTAAAAGCCAAATTAATTAGTAAATGATGGCTAACTAAAATTTCAGCAGAGTCAACAAAGTCAATGTGCACATATCAAACAGGTGGGCCCAAGCCACCACCTGTGGTACAGTTCACAATATACTCAGGTACAGAGTAACGCGGTACAGACATATAAAAAATAAAATTTAATTTATCACCTTTTATCATCCTTTATTACCTACTTCATCACTGTGTACCATTGCATGCATAGCAATCAAAAATATGTTGGATAATTGCACCTATTTATCCAACACAACCCATTACTTGACATTGATTCTTATGATAACTTTGCTAGAAACTGGATGTTCTAAAAATGTTGCATTTGGGAATATATCACCGTGTGGCAATATAAACAAAACAAGTAGCTGGTGACATCTTGCTGTGAAAAATGCTATTTGAGTATAATTTATCCTCTGCGCCCAAACTCATAGGAGTGACTGTCACATCAACACACAAAAGAATTTTGATACTCATTGGTGTTTTTAATGTGTAAGATATTAAATTAAATAGGAGCACTTTAACTGATAATTATATCTAAACACTTCCTTTCCTTCTGTCTCTCATTGATAATTATATCAATCTTCTGTCAGGTTTATCATGTCAGTATAAAAACATTCTATCCACACTCTAAGCACATACTGTCACCTGGAAAGTGACCCAGAAAAAGCAGGTTCTGTTGGTTCAGAAGAATAATGTGCTAGAGTCAATAAGCTAGCTTTGAAGTCTGGTTTGATCCTATATTGCTATCAACCTTGTGGGAGACCCACACAGGAAAGTAATGGAATGGATTGCATACCACCACTCTGCTCAGCTAAATGTGGGAGTATCCTGTGGTGGCTCTTCTATTAGAGGAAGGCTCCCTGGGCCAGAATGTGCCATGCTTAATGAAGCAAAATGGTACAATACAATCCAGAATTTCCACTCATCTTTGACAAATGGGCACTCAGGAGGCAGGCCAGTGGGCAGGGCAAGGAGTGGAAATGAAGTAACATGACATAATGTCTAGCCAAAAAAACCCCAGATGTGACATATGCATGTTGGGCAATGCTCTGGCCATTCCCCCAAACTTCCTAGTATCATGGAGTTTTGGCAAAAACCAGGATGTCACACGATACACTTATGTTACATCTGGGCTTTGGGCTGGACTGGACCTTTTTTCTGCAGTGTTCTGGAGAACAAGGATGAGAGAGTGGGCACAGGGAGCCCCCCTGAACTTGGGGCAACTGTAGCACTGATACAACCTGAGCAGGCCTATTCAAGTGTAACTCTCATTATTCCATAAGGCTTACTCCCTTGGGAAGTGCCCTTAGGAGTAAGGTCTGAGTGATTTGCAATTCTATTCTAAGAAAGTTACATCCATTGAACCCCTCTAATGTATAGGTGACTGTATTTAAGATGCACTGCTGTTTAAAGGTCCCATCTAACACATTTACAGCTAAGTAGATGTCTGAACTTAGCTGTCCTGGTTTGTGTTTGGCCTTGTCTATTGACCTGCAGTTAACATCAATATGCCAGTGATTCATGCAATGATTAATGTGTAACATTATTCTAGGTGGGGGCAAATAAAAACCTGCAAAACTTATCTACAAAAATGGTAAATACAATTTTTCCTTGACAAATGAGTTATGCAAGAAAAGCAAAATACAACACTTGGGGAGCAGAGGGTGGCGTGGGGACATAGCAATATATATTGTGTGTCCTGTCCCTTAGATGTTAGGAGGACTTTCATATTTGGAAGGTGGTATGATGTTGTAACAATGTCGAGTCGAAAACATTTAACTCACAAGCCCCAGTGCTTTCAATGAGATTTTCTGAAACATGAGCTGTTAGGATGGCTAGCTTTTAATTAAACAAAAACTTGCTCCAGAGTGGAGTCAAGAGGCAGGTTTGACTGGCTGGAGACCAAATGTTGTTTATGACAGATCAAGCAGGTGAATCTTGGTGGGTTTTGACTGATCACAGACTGGTTTGGGTAGACTAATGGACAGATCCTAGTAGTGGTAGGATCAATGGAAAAATTACATTTCCCTGGTATATTAAATTGAATACATTATACTAAAGTGGCAGTTAAAAATAACTGACCATCATTAGCCATTCTAGATGTTGGGGCTTTTGTTAATAGGTTGAGGTCAGTCAGGAGAGATGAAAGACCCTCTGCACCTGCTCAGATGTTCTCTGTTAGTGCTGTGTTCAAACCACATGTTTAGGATGGAGCTGTTGTTTAATTAACATTATATTGATTATATTAAAATTTTACTCCCATGAACAATGGAAATATGTTTTAATATTGAAGAAACATTCCTTTGTCCCCAAAGTTGTAAAGAAATGTAGAGAGCTCCATAAAGAAAATTCCAGTGGGGAAAAGATTGCTTCCCTTTCTCCTCCCCCCCGCCCCCCCGTTGATTCTTGAAGAACAAGGTTAACCGTGTCAGTCTACAATAGCAAAATAAAAGAAGAATCTACTAGCATCTTCCGGAGTAAACAAAAGTTATTCCAGCGTTTGTCATTCAGAGCTATTTCCAGTCAGAGATACAGGAAGAGTACATTCATTCGATGCCCGACCGATATGCGCTTTTATGCACCTGCTTGCGAAACAGCTCGCAAAAACCTTAGTTGGAATAAATGCTCAGTCTGGAAGTTGCTTAAGCGCTTCTGCAAAAACCCACCGATCACCCCTGCTTGCGGCTGCACTGAGTCGGCGAAGCATGGCCCGAGCGGAACCTTCCCGCTTCCTCCGAGCAGCTCCTGGCCGCTTTAAGCGCGCGCTCTCGCCCCGGGGGGAGAGAGAGAGAGAAAGAGAGAGCGAGGGCAGGCACAACCTGTTCGTTTGTTCCCTCCGGCGAGTTTCAGGTGAAGAGGTCACTCCCCCCCTCCCCAAGCGGGAGTGCTGCGCTGGGGCCCACTCAGACCTTGGGCTGGCGGGAGGCCCTCTGCCAATAGAGGGGCGCTCTGGGCACCTCCCCCTGCGCGCATTCCAAGCGAGGCGGTTGCCTGCCCGGCCGGGACTGCCACGGTTGGTCCGGGCGTAAAGTCGCCTCTCCCACTCCCTCCCTTTCTTCAGGTATGCAAGGCAGTGCGCATGCCTCTCAGCTGGGTGTGGCGTGAGCGTCTTTTGTTGCTGGAGGAGGAGAAGAAAGAGATGCAATTTCTTTAAGAGCGATTGAACAGGTTGGGAGAAAACTCTCGTCCCGGCTCCAAGGTAAGTTTCGTCGCGAATGGGATTTCCCGTACTGGCTTCCCTTGACTGTGCCCAAGCCCAGTCTGGCTGCATACGGCTGGGGTTTCAACCACTTAAGCGGCTGTAAACTCCAGCCACGCTGATTGGGCGACTAATTTGTTTAGTTATTCTTTGAGGTGGGTTGTGATTGAACCGTGTCGTATGTGGTCGGTTGGCCGGCCGGACGAAGGAAGAGGACAGAAAGAAGCAGTCCTTTTCTCCTTCCATGTATCCAAGATGAAGTTGTACGGCAGGTGAATGAGGTTTGAGTTGCTTTCAATGCAAATACTCCTCGAACCCTGCTTTATCTTGATCAGTTGAAAGAGGTTAAGCATTGGTGGTCTAGATTCAGTTTAGATGGAGCCTTTTTTCTAGTAAGTACTTGGGCTTTTTCTCATTCTCATGAACTTTCCTCTGATAATGGGAAATGGTTTTTCTGACTGGGCTGTGATCTTTGAGAGAGTTGTAAGCAAAGCTCTCCTTCTGGGTACTGATCTCGGAGGATACTTAAATCTGGTAGATAATTAGTATTTGTCAGGACTTGAAGATTTTACCCCAAAGTGTCAGCCTTCTGTAAAAGTCTACTGCTCCTATGTCACTTTATAAAACATTCCTTTAACAAGCATACATTCCAGTGCCACTTACGCAAGGATGCAGTTGCTTCAACAGGGAGTCTGCCTAAATTTACGATCACTAGAATGGATTGGTCTTAATTTACATGCAGCTTCCTTCTCTTCTGTTCCAGTCAGTGGTGCTGGTAGTTTACCCTTTATCCTCACACACTTGGAGGACATAATTATTCCTACCTCTCTGCTGTCTTGCTTCTTTTTTACAAAGCTCTATTGGAGAGATATCAAACTCATTTGTTACAAGGGCTGGATCTGACATAAATAGCACTTTACATAAGAGAAGCCATGTTAGATCAGGCCAGTGGCCCATCCAGTCCAACACTCTGTCACACAGTGGCAAAAAAATTTGGGCTGGGCCATGTGTGCCACAAAATGTAATGCCTGGCAAACCCAGGTAACAATATTATTTTTCTCAAAATAAAAATACACTTAAATTATTAACATTCTTACAGTGTTTCCTTATAGTATCTCCCTGATGCCTGTTCTCCCACTTTCACCATTCATTACAGATTAGCACTGGGGGGACATAATGCACAGCCTCTGTCATCTGCCATTAAAGGTAATGACCAGTTTCTCATCGGCCAGATAAGACCTGTTAATGGGGTCATTCTGGCCCTTAGACCTTATGTTTGACACCCCTGCAGGGCTTCCTGTATGCTTTTGAGGTGGCTTTCTTTCTCACAAATTTGGCTACCTTTTTGCTTGTTTTGGCAACAGGAATCTAGAAATGGAAGCTAAATTCTTATTAGAAGGAATAGTGCTGCCCCCCAGTGTGCTGCAGAACACTACAACCCCAGTTCCAACCCAATACACTGACAGTGAGAAAAATGACTTTATGAGAGAGCTCTGATTGGGACACTTTGTGCTCATGGGCTGTTTTTGAGCCACTGTTTTCTTGATTCCAAAGGCTTTTATGTTAAGGGTCCTAACATGAAAACTTTGAGAGCTTAATGGTTCTGATTGCTGTGTACAGTGACTCAGAACTTCTAGTGAGTTGGAGGAGTCCCGTGGGCATGTCATCAGGTGCTACATGTTGTAAATAATGCAGTACAAAGCTATGGAAGTTTGTCTTCAGGGCCAAGAAGTTCTGAGATTGGAAATGAGATCCTGAAGCATAGTTCCCTCAAAGTTTGGGAACTAGTTCCATAAGTAGACCTGCTATAAAACTAAATAACTGCGTGTGGCTTGGAAGAATGCATTGAAACCACAACTACTGACAATGGTGTGATCCAACTTCATTTCCCCCTCTCTTAATTGTTCTTTTGTATTGTAAGGCTGTGGCAAACATGTTTCAGTTAATAGTATGAGTATTGTTCAAGGAGTTATTTTTTACTGTATTCATGTTCAGCAAGCTACTAAAAGAGCAACTTTGTTTAGAGTACAGGGTTGCGATTAGTTTATATACTTTAGCTGTCCATGATGGGCAGCCAAATCCTCAGATCTAAGTGTCAGCATGTTGTTGGGACTGCTGGTCCTATAGAAAGAAAATATGTGACAGATGCCTCTAACAAAGTACAGAGAACAATAGTAATTTTAGTGGTTCTTGAATAAACCCACTGCATAAGAAGAGCCTGTTTGGATCAGGCCAGTGGTGCAGCTAGTCCATCATTCTTTCTCACATAGTGGCCAGCTAGTTCCTCTGAAGGGCCAGCATCAGGGCATATAGGCACAGACTTTTCCTTGATGTTGCCTCCTGGCTCTGGAATTCAGAGGTTGCCTGCCCCTGAAGGTAGAGGTTCCTTCTGTCACCATGGCAAGTAGCTCCTGATAGACCTATCCCAGCCACAAATACAAGTTGATGGGGTGTGAACTGGCAGAGACTGACCAAGAGAGAGATCTTGGGGTCGTGGTAGATAACTCACTGAAAATGTCAAGACAGTGTGCGATTGCAATAAAAAAGACCAACACCATGCTGGGAATTATTAGGAAGGGAATTGAAAACAAATCAGCCAGTATCATAATGCCCCTGTATAAATTGATGGTGCGGTCTCATTTTGAATACTGTGTACAATTCTAGTCACTGCATTTCAAAAAAGATATAGCATTGGAAAAAGTCCAGAAAAGGGCAACTAGAATGATTAAAAGGTTGGAACATTTTCCCTATGAAGAAAGGTTAAAACACTTGGGGCTCTTTAGCTTGGAGAAACGTCAACTGCGGGGTGACATGATAGAAGTTTACAAGATTATGCATGGGATGGAGAAAGTAGAGAAAGAAGTACTTTTCTCCCTTTCTCACAATACAAGAACTCCTGGGCATTCAATGCTGATCAGTCGGGTTAGAACGGATAAAAGAAAGTACTTCTTCACCCAAAGGGTGATTAACATGTGGAATTCACTGCCACAGCAGGTGGTGGCAGCTACAAGCATAGACAGCTTCAAGAGGGGATTGGATAAAAATATGGAGCAGAGGTCCATCAGTGATTATTAGCCACAGTATATTATTGGAACTGTCTGGGGCAATGATGCTCTATATTCTTGGTGCTTGGGGGGGGGGGGGCAAAGTGGAAGGGCTTCTAGACCCACTTGTGAACCTTCTGATGGCACTTGGGGTTTTTTTTAGGCCACTGTGTGACACAGAGTGTTGGACTGGATTGGCCATTGGCCTGATCCAACATGACTTCTCTTATGTTCCTAATATCTAATTCTCTTTTAAAGCTGTCTGTGCCTTTTGCCATCATTGCAAGCCACCAATCATAGCGTGGTATGCTGCTGATACCCCACCATGACAAGCAGACTGAGAAAGCCCACTGGTGCATGCTGATGTGACTATGTCCCTTTGACGTCAGGTCACTGTCAGTCATGTGCAGAGCACACCAAAGGAGAGCACAAAGGGCAGGGCTTCTATCTGCATAAGTCACCTGGCCTTTTAGTGGTGGGAGGAAACTGAAGGTGGGAAGAGTTTTTACCATAGAGATTGAAGAAATTCCTAGTGTGGTGGTAATAACTATGTGGCTCCTGGAGAAGAGCATTTGCAGTTGTCAACCAAAAGATCTGCATTTATCTTGAGGCCTGCATCGCAGAGAGGCTCATAGCTTATCTGCTTCTCCAGAGGTGGCTGTTCCAAAGTGGAAATGACCTGCCAGTTAAAAGCTGTGCCAGGGAAGGGCCTAACCTACTGTCCTGAAACATGGAACAGGTGCCGCTTTGGGGAATGGTGCTCCAAAGAGCCACAGGTGGCTTGTCAATTGAGTGGATTCCAATCCACTCCTTGTCAGTGTCCTACAGCATCTGTCCTACAGCATCACCTGGAAGTGAGGTCACAGCTAGTTGACTTTATTACCTGGGGTATTTATTTTATTTATTTACTTTAAATTTGTATGCCGCCTACTCCACATATGGACTCTGGGTAGCTCACAGTCATAATACAACAATAACAATACTTTATGATTATAAAATCAACACATATAAACGATTTATAATTTAAAACTTAAAAATGGTGCTATAAAATTTCTTAGAGGCAGTCCAGCTTCATTTTAGTTCTTAATATTTCGCCATCTGTTTTAAGACTGTAAATAATTGTTGTTTTAAATTATTTCCTTATGTTTGATTTGTTTGTACATTGCACAGAGCCTTGCTGATATAGGGATGGGCAATTCATAAATCTAATAATAAGTAAAATAATATCACTTCCAGGTGTTGCTGGGGCAGCTCCATTTGCTCTTGCATCTGGGTTCCTGTTGTGATTTCTGGTTCGCTCCAGGCAACTGTAGACTGCCTTCGGTAGGCCTGAATGGCTTCTAAAGTGGCTAGGAGCAGTTGGCTTTGGACAGTCTCTGGAAATGGGGCAGACATGGGCTGTTGCTGGCTCTGTGGATGTTCTGGAGTGATTGTGTGGCAGGTACCTGGAGTGAACTGGCTTTTTGGCTTGGGTAGCCTTGGCGAGAGCCCAGGTGGGCTGGATGGCTCTGGTTAACCTTGGGCAGGGCCACGAAGGAGCATGAAGACAGCATTGGAACCTCAGGCCTCCCTTTGGAGTAGGACTGTGGAAGATCAGTTGGCTTCAGAGCCTCAAACCTCCACTTAAGTGGTGCCATCAAAGTTTGGACACATTTGGATGAAAACCCAGTGGCAGCACACATTCAACTGGTGCTTTGACAGCTGCACTGGCTCTGCATTGAATACCAGATCAGGTTCAAGGTTCTGGTATTAACCTTCTGGCACCAAAGTATCTTTGGGACAAGCTCTCCTGGTATACCCACTGAAGAGCATTTTGCTCAGAGAACAAAAATCCGGTAGTGATCCCTGGTCCAAAAATTATCTGGCTGCCCTGACTCTGACCTGATGGAACTCTCTGCCAAATGCCCTAGTGCAGTTTTGCAGGGCTTGTAAGCAGGGGTGAAATTCTGGCAGAAGCTTATTTGCATATTAGGCCACACCCCCAGATGTAGTCAATCTTGCAAGAGTTTACAAGGCTCCTTTTTGTAAGCTCTTGGAGGATTGGCTACATCAGGGGTATGGTCTAATATGCAAAGGAGCTCTTGCTAGAATTTCACCCCTGCCTGTAAGACAGAGATGTTCCACCGGGCCTTGGTTGAGGACAGCAATGGTTTCACTCTAACCTGGCTCCTTCCTTCCTTTCTCCCCATGGAGTAAGGATACAAATTGGCTTATCTTATGCATTGCCTGCAAATGGCTACAGAATTTATCATTTTAATTGTTTTAAAATTGATCTTTGAATGTATTTATGAAAATGTTGTTCACTATCCTCAGTCCTGTGTACAGGGTGGTCTAAAAGTTGAATTTATAAATAAATAAAAATTGGGAGACTTCCTAGAGGGGCACAGAGGCATAACCAAAGTTACTGCTTGAAGTCTCACATGTGTCTGAGGAGGCTTAAAAATGAAATTTTGCCCTATCAAACATTATTACTCATGCTGATTGGCTGTACCAATTGCTCATAATCTCTCTGGTGAAGTCAGAAGCTAATTACTGCCAGCCTTCCCATTTATCCCAGCAGTGGTCTGGGACAGTGGGTAGTATGAAGATCTATCCCACCTTGCAAGAGAAGCTCTGTTCATCCATTGGCTCACCCCCTCCCAGCATGAGCTGCATGGTGAAGAAAGCTGAGGTCCATAACAAAACAGGGGAAGGGATTGTTTTCTCTCATACCCTAGTCTCACACCTGTACAGCATTCCATGCATTTATTGATAAGCATCAGGAATGCTGAAAGCATGATAGAGGAATAGGGTTCCCACCTGTTTCAGTCTAACAAGAATCTTGTGCCTCTTCTAGCTGCACTGACATACCATAGGATATCATGCCATGCCCATGAGAGGATCAGCTGTGCTTGTATTACTGCAACAGCTAGGTTAGAGCAAGAATTACCATCCCATGCAGGGCTGGAAGCGTGTTAGTAACTGTGGCTGCTGCTCCTGTGGTAGGCTTGGCAAATGGTTGGCACTGCACCTTGACTGGAGTCCATCTTGGCTCTCCCGGACTTTGATAACTGCCTGTGAAGAGTCTGAAGGACCACAATGACAGTAATGTTTCACAGCTGCAAAAAACAAGTGGGCTTCGGATCAGCACATGGCATACTTGGAGGATCCATAGCACACCCCCTCCCCGGTTCCCATATGATGGGCTGTGCATGTTAGGGAACATGGTGTAGCCACTGAGCCAGCACTTACACATACACACCCTGGTTGTGAGGAGTTGCAATGGAACTGAGTGTTCTGGGGCATCTCCATGAGCTCTGATCCTGCAAGGTAATAGACACTATGAGTGCTTGTTCACCAGTTGCACAGTAATAGAGTGGTGTGGCTGATAGTCACTCCATACTGTAGCTTTAACTCCTCTTGCAGGGAGGGCGTTTCACCAGCATGATGCTGTGCTGCCAAAATATCTGCAGCCTTCCACATCTGCACTATGCAGACATACTCTATGCTATTGTTGAAGGAGGGTCAGGGCGGGGGATAGCTACTGGGGGATGCGGCTGAGCTATTGTACCTGTCACAGCTTGGGACAGGCCTGAAAGCGGTATACTAACCTTACATGCCCAGCTGGGGGTGTGGGGTTTACCTGTAAGGTTCTGAGCAAAGCAGTGTTAGATGTATGTTGTTTAGCTATGTTTGTTCTCTCTCTTGTGCTCAGAGCTTCCTTTTTGTGCAAAGTTCCCTTTATGTGGAAGCACCCCTCCTCCCAGTATGTGTGTATTCTGAGTGTATTCAACATGAGATCATACAGGCATAGCCTGATGCCAAGTGCTCTGTCATCTTAATTGGGCATCTTGGCTGGGTTTTATGTAATGTTTTGGAGGGCTGCGATTGGCTGCAGGAGTGGTAAAGAGAGCTGTCAGAAACAGCACTTAGGATGGTACTGCAGTATACTTCACAAATATCATGAATGCAACAGTTGCTGAAACACAGCTGGTCATCCTATCATATATCTAGTATATGAATATGTAAATTCCTTTGGTGCTTCCAAAAGCCTAAAATAGATTTTCAGCTTATGAGATTAGGGATTGTCATTGTACTTTTGACTTCACACCAGCATAAAGGCTAAAATTGTACATGTTTTTTAAAAATGGAAATTTGGGAATCCTTTAATTCTATTTAGTGGTGATAGAAGGAAGGAGGAGAAAAACTTCATCATGTGTATCTGGTAATATTTACAGAACATGAGTAAACTCTAATTAACTGATTTGTGTGCCAAAAAGAATGCATATGAAGATCTGCTGCCTCCATTAGAATGAGCAGCTCACAGGGGAAAGGCTCATGTAGGTTCTGCTGTCATGTCTTAGAAAAGACTGAACCAGATTAATGGAGTGGGAAACCAAGTTGATTTAAATAATTTTAAAAGCAAATTAATTATGGAACTCTGCAGGGTGGGGTTTTGGTATATGGTAAATAGTTTAGTCAGCTGTCTATAAATTACAAAATAAAAGGTGGTCTTTTCATCCAACATCTCTGATGATACAAGGCTCTGCAGTCCAGTGTCTTATGTTGATCTAAGAGTTTGCAGTGTAGGGCTTATAACTGTAGAAGTTTACAATAGGTGTATAAAATATTGATATTGATGTCATGTTTCTGTTGGCTACACTAAATATTTCTTATTGGCCCCCCCAGTCGGAATGAAGAGGCAGACACAGTATGTTGGATTTAAAAACTGGGCCGCTTTATTGAAAGAAACTTTATCAAACCTATAACTGGCAGGGATAAGGCCTAGAAGGACAAGCCCTGGGGTCACCCCCTGACCCCACCTTGTCCTAGGAGGGCGAGCCACCCTGCCCCCAGCACAAGCCCACCGTATTCGGGCTGTTGCTGAGCGGCCAGGCCCAAGCCATTCTCCACCTGGGCTAGCATCAATCCCCCATGGAAAGATCCGCCCAGGTGAGGCTTTTCCGTGATCTGCATTCCCCGCACTGAGCCGTACAGCCCATCTGCGGTTCATACAGACCACCCGCACACCTGGTGCTAATCCATAGGTGCTCCCCTAAAAACACTGTGGCCAATACATCCTCCAGCCTGCGACCGAACAAACTCGTACTAGAACCCTAACACTACAAGGCAGTACAAGGTAGGCAAAAAACAACTCCACATGGGCCAATTCTGTGAAGATGAAAAAACTCCTACCTGGCCCCTAATAAGGCGACCAGTGAAAACCTGTACTGCCAAAAGGGGAGGGCGGGTGGGCAGAGAGCCCGAAACAAGCTGCGTGCTTCTGGGCGGGGACGGGGCTTATATAGCCCTGACACCGCGCCCAGAATAAGCACCCGGATGCACCAGGGCTGTCAGTCATCCACTCCCTCCTTCCGAGCGGGCAAAGATGGCCCCCAGCCTAAATGCCGGTGATGCCGGCTTGGCTGGGAAGGGGCCAGACCTTAGGTCAGAGGTTCAGTGGTACCTTAAAGACTATTGATATTTATTCCATCATAATCTTTTGTTGAGACATCTGAAAAATTGAGCTTTGATGCAAAGATTCTGCTGGAATACATAACATAAGAGAAGCCACATTGGATCAGGCCAATGGCCCATCCAGTCCAACACCCTGTGTCACACAGTGGCCAAAAAACCCAAGTGCCATCAATAGGTCCATCAGCGGGACCAGGACACTAGAGGCTCTCCCACTGTTGCCCCCCCCCCCCGAGCACCAAGAATACAGAGCATCACTGCCCCAGACAGAGTTCCATCAATACCCTGTGGCTAATAGCCATTGATGAACCTCTGCCCCATATGTTTATCCAGTCCCCTCTTGAAGCTGTCTATGCTTGTAGCTGCTGCCACTTTCTGTGACAATGAATTCCATTTGTTAATTACCCTTAGAGTGAAGAAGTACTTCCTTTTATCCATTCTAACCTGACTGCTCAGCAATTTCTTTGAGTGTCCATGAGTTCTTGAATGATACACCTTTTGTTATTTTGAGGTTTCCACTGGATTCCTAATCTGTTTTGCTGCAATATATGGCTACATTTATGGAATTAATGACTTATAAAATTATGTTTTTTATTATAGACATAAATTCTTTCTGTTTAATTGTCCAGAGCTTCCACGATGTCATCCAGACCTTTTGAAAGTCCACCGCCTTATCGACCTGACGAATTGTAAATATCTGCTTTTCTTTTTTCCCCTTGTTAGTTCAAACTATTGCAGATAAGCTGTGTACACTGTTAAGAGATATGAATTTGTGCAGCTTTCAATGCCACTAGTATAAACTGTGACTGTTATTGTACTAAGTAGCATGTTGCTTTAAATTGCACATTCTTAAAAGTAAGACCTTTTACTGATAGTAAATAAGCAGGCCCCTTCTGGAGCTACGAACTGACCGTGTATTCATGGGGGTTGGCTCCAGAATAGGGTTGCCAATTCCCAGGTGGGGGCAGGGGATCCCCTGGTTTGGAGGCCCTCCCCCCTCTTTAGGGTCATCAGAAAGTGGGGGTGGGACGGAAATGTCTGCCGGGTACTCCATTATTCCTATGGAGACCAATTTCTATAGGTTATAATAGAAAATAGATCTGTGGTATCTGGGGCTCTGGGGGGAGCTGTTTTTTCAGGCAGAGACACCAAATTTTCAGCATAGCATCTGGTGCCTCTCCTCAAAAACAACCACAAGTTTCAGAAATATTGGGCTGTGGGGGAGGGGGTCCAATTTTATGAGCCCAAAAAGAAGGTGCCACTATCCTACATTATTCCAAATGGAGGGAAGGCATTTAAAAAGTGTGCGGTCCCTTTAAATGTGATGGCTAGAACTCCCTTTGGAGTTCAATTGTGTTTGTCACACCCTTGCTCCCGGCTCCACCCCCAATATCTCCTGGCTCCACCCCCAAAGTCCCCAGATATTTCTTGAGTCGGACTTGGCAGCCCTAATCCCGAACTTCTGTTGGTTCTAACAGTGCAGCTATCAGGTCAGGAACCTTCATTTAGTAGAACACACCTTTTCTGACAGAGTGGCTTCTTGCAACAAGAGAAGACTTCACAGTTAGTGGACCAGAACCTTTAGAGGCAGTCCTCTGCATTTGGTATTGGATATTTGGTCCTTGAGATTCAAGGGCACAGTGGTGTAAAGTACTCTGCTCCACTGTTTAGCATTTTTGAAGGGTGGCTTCTCTCTCTATAGGCCTGCTCATTCCCTTTCTTTTGGGCAGAATGCTTTGCTTCAATTTTATCTCCTGTGGCATGTTCTGTAGGTGCTTCCACCTCCTGGAACTCCAAAATCTCAGTAAAATCCCAATAAACATGAAGGAAGCTGCAAACCTCATTGCCATCTTGAAATCTGTTTTCTCAAGGACATTCCCATCTGCTGAAATAATATTCTTAGGGTTTAAGATTGTCAACCTCCAAGTGGGACCTGGAGATCTCCTGCTTTTCCAACTGATCTCCAGCTGACAGATCAACTCCCCTGGAGAAAATGGCTGCTTTGAAGGGTGGACTTTATGGCAGGGTTTCCCAAGCTTTTCTTTCCTGTGGCCCGGTTATTTTTACACCTCTCCTTTATGGTCCACTAAAATTTGGGGGTGGAGCCAGGAGACCTTAGGGGTGAAGCTGGGAGACAGGAATTATATAATTTCCTGTGGTGTCACTTCCGGGTCAAGGGCCAAGTGATGTCACTTCCAGGGCATTTCCCCAAACCTACCTCTTCTTAAGTAACTTCGTTTTCAGAAAAATCTCTCTGAAATTCATGCTGAGCCAAATGGGGGTGGAAAGTGGGCGGTCTGCAACTTTTTCATACATTCTCAGGGTCTTCTCTTTCCACCCCCACACCTGCATGCACCTATCTGTTTGTGTGTTCTTCTCCAGCTTGCAAGCACTCCTAATGCCCATGTTCAATAGCCTGCACCGCCTGCACACCCCTTCCTTAACAGCACTGGCCAGTGTATGTAGTTGGGAGTGTTGTTGCCATTGCCATCAGGAATGCCAGCACTGTGTACCACCCACACTGGGCCCTGGCAGCTGCTGTACCTCAAAATATGCTGACACATTTAGTAGACCCTTCCTTCAGCTGCTACTACTGGAACCCTGCCTCAAGCTACAACCAAGCTTGCTTGGTTTCAAGAAAATCTTTTGACAGCTATTTTTCATACTTTTTCTTGGCTGAAACAATGGAAAATTGCTGTGAAAGGTAGCAGAGAATTTTACTGCAATTAATGAATTAATTTCAAGTTATATGAAGTTCATACAAGCTTTTTCTGCAGTTATCCCAAAAAGGATATTTATGAGGGGCTTGCAGCTTTTTACTGGCTGTGTTTCCCATGCCTTTAAAAGCAACGTGTTGTGCAGATATTTAGCCAGTGAACTTCTTTCATCTTTTTAAATATCTACAGGAGGAGTTGAGTTTTGGTGTCAGACAGCTGTTAAAAGCAGGACCAGTAAAATGACGCCAGGCTCATACATCACTTCCAGTGCTGTTGAGATATACAGCAATAATCTCCAATAATCTCTTTCTGCCCCACACCTTTCACTCTCACTCAATCACACAGAAATCTCATAAAAAGGCCAGCTGGCTACAACTGGGGGTGCTAACTTTTAATTGGCAGAGCTCCTATGCCTGCAACAACAGTATGATGAACAGAAAAGTTTCATCCAGTAAAAATGGAAGGAAAGAAAGAAAGGGAAAGAATGAAATGGAAGGAAAGGAAAAGAAAAGAAAAGAAAGACATGGAAAGAAAGACCATAAGAGAAGCCATGTTGGATTAGGCCAGTGGACCATCCAGTCTAAAATTCTCTCACACAGTGCCCAAAAAGCACCAGAATGTCTACCAGTGGAGCCAGGGCACTAGAAGCCCTCCCACTGTTGCTCCTCCCCCCCCCGCCCCCAAGAATACAGACAGAGCATCACTTGCAGGGAAAGAAAGAAAGAAGGGGGGACAATAAAAAGCTTTTCTCACCATAAGATGACCCCAGTCAGCAACAATTCTGCCCAGGGGTCATTTGGTAAAGAAAAAAAAAGGTACTGGAATGCCCACTCCCTGCTCCTCCTGGCTGAAAAAAAACATCCCCGCCTTCTTTGCCACCCAGGCCTCCCAGGGAAATCTCCCCAAAAGAATATACTGCAAGGCACATGAAAGCTCATACCTTGAAGAACACTTCATGGGTCTAAAGTGCCAGTGGACTCCAGCTTTTCTCTCAAACACTGAGAGGAGGTAGAAGGAAGGAGAGGCAGTCCAGCTCCTCTCTGCACAACCCAGAGACGGGGGAGGAAGCAAGCCAAACAGAGCTCAGGCTTTGCTGGGGGCAGAGGTAGCTTTGGCTTTTCTTGTGACACAGTCTTGAGGCCTCCATGGCCCGGTACCGGGTCATGACCCTGCAAATGGGAAACGCCGCTCTATGGCATTATACTATGCTGAGGTCCCTCCCTTCCCTAAACCCTGCCCTCTCCTGGATCCACCCCCAAAGTCTCCCGGTATTTTCCAGCCCAGACCTAGCATCCCTATCAGGGTTGGAGCTAAGGCTTTTGTTCTGCTAATGGTGGAGTCATCTTCTGACAGAAGTCCACCCTCTATTGCAAGAAGCCTTGCCCTGGCAGAAGAGCCATGTTTTGTGTGTCCAGGAGAGCTCAGCTGTTATCATAATGGAAACTTTGGATCCAACCCAATGTCTTTTTGTCATTACCTGTGTTGAGTTATTCCTTAGTTTAAGCTAGGTTTGTGTACTCCCATTTTGAAAATCAGATGTCCAAAAATTAGGGTGTGGTACACATTAAAAAAAAAATTAATTGGCTTGTAGGAATTTCTGCTTTGACTGCAAATTTAGCACTACACAGTGAGGCATATGGAAAAATTTGTATGCACTTATGAATGTACAATTGTGTGACTCTTCCCTTTAAAATCCATTAAAGTAATGAGTGGGAAGTCTTTCTCTCTGAGCTTTGTGTTCAAAGGGAAAAATTACCTTTATTTCCTGTTCTAGAACTATGTTGAGTTGTAATCTGCCTACCTAAAGAAGTGTAATCTCCTTGCCTCCCTTTTTTTGGTTTGTTCATACATACATATGTACCCTGCCTTTTAGTCAGATAACTTTCCAAACATTTTAGAATTCAAAGTAAAACAGAAGTCCATTGTCACCTTAAAGACTAACAAAATTTATTCTAGCATAGGAGTTTTTCTGCATGTTAATACATCTGTAAGGGGTGTTAACATCAGCTATATGTATGTAACATCCTATTGTTTCTGCTATCTCACTCCATCATGCATCAGGTTTTAGTTTTGCTTACGTAAGTAGTTGGGACTGTCTCGCACCCATTCTGAATGCACTGGTTATTATTTCCCAAGACTGTATCTTACATTTAATTGGTCTCTTTGTGACATCTCTCTGCTCTCATCTCTTTTTGTTATACATATAAATCAGCCTGATGGATGTATAAATATTGTGTTTAATAAAATTAGTATTGATGTGCAAAAGTTTGTGCAGGAATAAACTTTGTTGGCCTTTAAGGTGCCATGAGACTTGTCTTTATTCTGCTACTACAGTCTAACATGGTTACCTATCTGGATTTCCTTCAAGCAGAGTGTACTCTGGCTCTTCCCTTGGGTCCTATCAGAAGCAAGGAAGCTTTGGGATTACTAAAATGGCTAAAGTGTTTCCAGGAAGCTTCCTGCTAACTCAGCTGCTATTGCAACTGCTGCTGATCTTTCTGTTCACTGCCGTATGTTGATGGGTTTGTGTCACTGTATGACACAGTGTGTTGAACTGGATGGGTCATTGGCCTGATACAGTATGGCTTCTCTTATATTATGATGTTAACATGCACATACTATAAATTAGCTACATTAGAGTAGCACTTTAAAGACCCTTAGTCAGAACTTTGACTCTGCCGCAGACTCACACAGTTACCCTCTGAAATTAAAATACTATAAATTACATATTTTATTGCAGATGAGAGAGGTTTTTGAAAGAATCTATAGAAATGCCCTTGATATTTAATGATACATACCTCTGTAAGAGATTAACAACTGTTCCTAGCTGATGGCAATGCTTTTTGTCTTTGTAGCAAACCTTCAAACTATGCACCAAGTAATAATACATATGGTGGTGAATTCCATTCTCAGCCCATGTTCTCTCAGCCAGCATATTCTTACTATCCAGAAGAAGAAGTGCAACACTTCTACAAATGGACGTCCCCTCCAGGAATAATCAAGATCATGTCAATTCTCATAATAGTGATGTGTGTTGGTGTCTTTGCTTGTGTTGCTTCCACGCTAGCTTGGGATCTAGACATGTATGGAAGTAATCTGGGGACTGGCATGGGATATCCTGGTGGATCTAGTTTTGGAAGCGGCTATGGTTATGGCTACGGCTACGGCTATGGAAGTTATGGCTACGGAGGGGGTGCTTATGGCCTTGGAGGGAATTATATTGAACCTCGGGCTGCAAAAGGCTTTATACTTGCAATGACAGCTTTCTGCTTTATTGCTGGACTCATGGTTTTTGTAACAAGCGTTACCAAGAACAGTATGGCAAGGACAACGAAGTATTATCTCATAATCATCATAGGAAGTGCTCTCTTGCTGTTCTTGATGTTCATTGCTACCATAGTGTATGTGCTGGCAGTCAACCCAACTGCACAAGCTTCAGGATCGGTGTTCTACAATCAAATTTATGCTCTGTGCAGCCAATATTATGCTCCTACAAGTGCTGCACTCTTTGTGAATCAGTATTTGTATCACTACTGCGTGGTGGAACCTCAGGAGGTATGTATACATTTAACATAATTGCTGAGGCATTTCCAAAATTAAAACCTTTACTTGTATTTGATCCCTGATTTGGCTTTCGTCAGAAACTGTGCTGGAACAACTGAAGCTACAACTGTAACCAAATTGAATTATTTGGATGATTTATACTAGGAACTGTTTGGTAGTCCATTTTAAACTTTACAGCAGGGCATTTTCTTTCCCCCTTTAGGATGGGGGAAATAGAGGAGATGAAAACGTCTTGAATGTAACTTTCACGAGTTCTCTCTATAAAATTAATGTAAATTACAAGGTGAAATCTTGTACTTAAAGAGAACAGATGGCTATGTAATCCAACCTGGATTTCTTTACAAGTCAGAAATCTTCAACTCACACCTGTTTCTTCTAGTTAAATTCTGTTTGAGCTTCTGGAATGAAGCTGGGCTCCCAGTACTTAAAGCAGTTTGTGTTAGGTGAATGTTAATGATAATGTTTTCTTGTATAACCTGACTTGTCTGCTATGGACACCAACTCTAGATGGACTGAATTGCCTTGGAGTATATCTCAAATCTATATCTGAAGCAGGGCTGAGCATAATTTTAATGATAAACCTGATAGGATTATTGTGAGGATCTTGGAGAAGATTTATAAAACCTCCTGAGAATCCTCTAAGAATGCTAAATAATTGTAACCATGTTTTGGTGACTGTGAGGATGCAAGTATATACTTGTTAAACAGGTTAAGGATGAAGCATGAAAAACCATACTTAAATCCTCTTTGAGATATAAGAGGCATACAGATTCTCCCCCCATTTTAAGCATGTGTATTTATAAATAATTACATTCTCATTTGCTTGTTAGGCAGCTAGAAAAATAATTGTGCCATCTGAAGCAGTTGCAACTTTTCTAAACCCATTGACTTAGGAAGCTGTAACTCTGCATTTTATTAACAAGGCCAAAGGAAAGAAACTAAGCAAGCAACGCCCCCCCCCCCCCTTTTTAAAGAGGTGCTGAATTTTCCTGGAGTTATTTCTTGCATTGCTGTTTGTACTGAGGGACTTTTCCCCAAGTACTTGGTGCTTAAAAAAAAAGACATTGTTTTTGAATGGTGTACAGGTATACAAATGTTGGCTTTTGCCCGTAAAACATGTGTAAGTTGCCCTAGGGTACCTTATTTTCTGAAGCCCTTTAGTTCAGTAATTGCCATTTGACACTGGAAGTTAAAAAATGATCATTTAATTATTGGGAGAACAACTCACTCTTAGCCTTTAATGTGTTATCTCTCTAAGCCTTGCTAAAGCTTGTTCTCTTGAAACTCAAACTGACAAACTTTGAGATGACTTGAGGAAAATTGTCTATATTGGAGAAATTTCTACCTGCACTGAAATGCTGGTTGAAGCCTACAGCACTTTGTATTTGCAAATCTGAGAACATAAAAATAAAGCCTAGTGGCCCCTTAATCCTTTCAAAAATCCTATGAAGCATTATTAGTGAGAACTGCATCTAGGAGACATCAGCCAAAGCCACTGTGACTGACATAAAGTCTCAGTTGTGATCCCTCAGATCCATTCCCTGGCTCCTCCTATGCTTTTGGTATGAGAGGAATGGGCCTGTTTAAGAATATTTTTGGGGACTCTGGTAAATTTAAAATTGAATAAAACATCAGTATTTGTCCCTTTCCTAGGCTATTGCTATTGTCTTAGGGTTCCTGATTGTCGTAGCTTTTATCATCATAATACTCTTTGCGGTAAAGACACGGAATAAGATGAATCGCCATGGTAAAATGAATATCCTGTGGGATAATACAAAAGATTATGAAGAAGCTCCCAATGTAGAAGAATGGGTGAGTTAACTTGTTTTTGGAACTTTCATCTTACATTGTAGTGTATTAATTTATAGTTTTGTACAAAGCTGGACTCACTCTTCTGCTTTGATATTGTGGAAGTTTAGTATTTGTTAAACCACTTGCTTAGTGCTTTTTGTCAATGTAGTTTAGTTTAGTATTTGTTAAACCATTTGCTTAGTGCTTTTTGTCAATGTAGCTGTTGTAGAGTTAATTGATGCTAAGAGGCCAGGGCAGGTGTACTTTTTCTAGCCTGTAGTCCACCATGCTTTTGTTAAGTAGGTTGTCATAGATGAGTGGGATCGAGCAAAATTTCAGTTTGTGGTGAAAGTGAGCAAGCAAGATCAGTAGTTTACAATGAGCATAGTAGAATTTGGGCAGAGAGAGAGCTCTAGTTGTAGGCAGAGTAGCTGAGTGAATTGCCCCTTGGCTTATATTGCTGTTTATGAAACCTAAATGTTTTTGGGAAGTTTTTTAGTTTTTACATCCCATTATTAAGTATTCTCTTTTGAGGCAACTGTGCTAGTGTAAAAATTTACAAATCTTGCCCTCGAGTTAAAGAACAAAACAAAACTGCCCACCTTATTTAAGATGGAGATACTTGTTTAACTTACTAACTTCAGGGTCTGTTTTTGTGACCTGATGTATTGCTATGTTTTTGAGTGTATAATTCAATGTGGGCTGGGTTTTTAAATGATTATCATGTGATGTTGGCTGTTTTGACTTTTATCCGATGGCTTGGCATAAAGAGGCTCTGACTACTTCATACAGTGCTTTAAAAGATATGAGGTAAATGTTTCGGTGAGACAGTTTCGGGGCGTGTTCATTACTAGCTAATGAAATTGTTTACTCATGTTTCATTCACGTAGGAAAGGAGCAAGTCAGGAACTCTTGTTAAAAAAACAATCCTGGTGAATAAATGATATCAGTGGTTCTTTGTTTGGTTATGCCTCAGTAACTATCTTCAAGTATGCAGTTGGTGTAGAAACTTGTGTAACTTTTGATACTTAAACTGGCTTTATGTGAGGAAATGCATTTGTTAATACTTTGGGAGACGTGTCTGCTGTTTGCATTAGAAAGAGTTGGTAATTTTCTGTCTGATCTGTGTTTTTCTCATTCTATTTTAAAATACTTTGAAATGTACCCAGAGCAAACCCACCACAACTTATGAAGAGAAACCCATACGCAGGCCTAAGGTAGCCAATTTATAGAGTACATGCCACTCTCAGCTTGTTGCAACTTGTGACTGTGGCTGACTAAAGTAGTTTTTGAGGATCAAGCAGAGGGCAGGTGCTGGATTTATGTATCCTTTTGAGTGTCCTTGAAACTGCCTGGCTCAGCCATGACTACAGACAGTAACAAAGCTGTTATTGCTGAATATTATATTGGGTAGTAGGCCAGGATGAGTAGATGAAGGCTACTACAGGGTTCACAGAGTACACTTAAGATTGTTACTTGCCACCACCATGGTTTGTGTCTGAACAAAAAAAGGTGTGAACAAAAAAAGAAATGGTGTTTGTTGTCATGACAAGTTTTGATTCAACCCTTTAGCCTGCAAAGCTTGACTAAATACTTCTTTGACTTTGTCAGGCTTCAATTTCCCATACTGTCTGAATGGGATTAAATCAATGAGAAGTTTGGCTTGTGCAGAAGAAATAAACTCCTGTTCACCAAGATGTCTGCATTCTGATACTCTGTTTACTATAGGAAAGGGAGGTAAAAGAGCATGTGGTTCACACAAGCACAGCAGCAAACCACGTTCATGCGCAGAGTTGGAATCTAATTGCAGCTTGTGATGTATGAATGCAGCCTTGGAAGAAATATTGGGTGTGCTTTTTAAAAAGTGTGTATACTTTGCCCCCCCCAAGTCGGAATAAAGAGACGGACACAATTATATTGGTGAAACTATGGGCCACTGTATTGAATAACACTGCAACGGCAAGGGCAACCGAACTGCGGCCAGGTCAGGGGTCTTCTCAGACCGCTCCCCTGCCTTTTTCAGCGGGCGAGAGACCCGGCCCCTCGGCCGGAGCTGTGTGTCACAGCTCCCGTCAGGCAGGCCCAGCAGGGAGGCTCGCACCAGAGGGCCCAGACACCAGACGCGAGTCTCAGCGAAAGGCACCCATCCAATCGAGTCTCCAGGACAGTCTGCATTCACACACCTCGGGCCGCACCCAAAGGTTGATCCTGCCAGACCTCTAACTCCCCAAACGGGGGAGGCTAACCGGTCCTCCCCAGGCCGCATGGTGCCATAAACCCTGTAAAACCTGCCACAACTAAGGCCAAGTCTCTACTTAGGGCTTAGCACCCACCAAAAGGCCCAAAGCCAACACAAGCCCTTACCGCAAATCCCTCAGGAAAAGCATATTACCCTTTTCTGAGAGATGTACCCCCATCCCCTCTGTAGAGGTCAGGACATTCCTTAGAAATATCCGGATGGGGCAAATAGTGGCCCAAACCATCCTCCAAAACCTTCCGAATCTCCTTATTCGCTCTGTAACGAGCCCTTTCTAACCCAGCTGGATTCCAAGCACTGCGCCACACCAAGTGCGGAATCATGGCCGACCAAACTATAATGGTACCAGGCCATCTGTTCCTTATGTACTTGAAATCATCTCGGGCCTGCAAGATCAAAGCCTTGCCTTTAATCAGCCCGAGATCATTCCCTCCCAGGTGAACAATTAATACCTGCGGAGGAGGGCCCACACACCTGTGAAACAAAAGGGGAAGCAAGCCAGGCCACTGAAGACCCCGACGCCCCCTCCATTCTATTGTAACATGTTTGCTGAGCCCCAACTGAGAGCCAACAGCAGTTCTCCGAGCTTGATGCGCCGCCCAAAACACATAACTGTGCCCGCAGATGAGAACTCTGCTCCTCCGGCCAGGAACAACAGCATCTAAAAAGAAAAACAGACAAGTTATAAAACCCAAACCTTAAACTACCCCAGCTCCTAATCACAAACTATTAGCGGAGCAAAGGGCGAATATAACCTTTGTAAGCCTGAGACCGCCAACGGCCCAGGCGCTGAATGGACGAAGTAGGATAACCCAAGGCACCAGCCGTAGAGGCCGCGCAGATTCTAAAGGAATGGGTACCAAACCTCACTCCAGACAACCCTAACAAGGCTAAAGCCCTGGACGTCACGGCCCAAAATTGATGTTTTGTCAGAGGACTACCTCCAGAATGACAAAACAACAACCCTTCGCAGCCTCCCCGCACAGCCAAATATTCAGCCAATGCGGTAACTGGGCAAAGCTCCACTTCAAAACACGGACCCAACTCCAGCACAGTCCCCATGCCCGCTTGATCCGTCTTGGATCGCCGGATAGTAAGAACCGCCTTACCCCCAGACAACCTAATATCTCTCAGTAACAACGCCCTACCTGAAACATCGCTCTTGGAGCTTGCCACCAATTCACTAACCCTCAGCACCCCAAAAAAGGCCACCAAAGAGGCTGCGTGAAATAAAACTGCCTCAAAATGAGACGCACAAACTGCGCTCCAAACCCCCTTCAAACCCCAAAGAATCACAGGAGACATAGGGGTCCTAGTATCAGGCTTAGGCCCAACCTCCCTGGACCACCCTTCCAGCATCTTTCGAATACGAAAATCTGCTGTTTCCTCCTTATACCCTAAGGCTTTGCTAGCGAAGGCCAGCGCAGACATGCGTCCCCTGATTGATCGCACGGCCAGTCCCTTACCTTTCAAGTAAACACAATAATGGAGCAACTGCTCCACTGGGAGGGGCCAAAAAATGCGATACCCTACCTCAGCCCTAAAGTCTTCAAACTGCCATATAGCACGTTCGTAAGACTTCCTGGTGCTAGGTGCAATGGCTAGGCCTATCGCTCTGCAGGCCTCGGCTCTCCAATCAGCCATAGCTCCTGGAGCATTGCCGCTGCTTCCAAATCGGCATCTGGGGCCAGCTGATGAAACCTCTCCATCTGTTTACAAGAGAGAGTGTCAGCCACCCCGTTATTCACCCCAGGAACATGCTTGGCTAAAAACAAAATGTTAAGCCGCAGGCAACGCAGAGTGAAGGCCCTCACCAACCTCATAACCTGCTGCGATTTGGATGAAGGGGAATTAATAACATGAACAACATGAAGACGACAGGAGCAGAAGCCCCGCCCCCCAGATGCGCCGAAAGCGCGCCGAAAAGTCCGCTCTCCCTCCGGGGGGCAAAATCTCCCCGGCAGTCACGCCGCAATGCCGGAGGCTCCGTTCTGGGGGTTTTTTTTGTTAGACTTTCTTTTCCTATTGTGCTATGATGTCCTGTGTATTTAAGGAAGCATTCACACATGTTTAGCACTGAATAGGCATCATGAATTTCTAGCACAAAATTATGATTTTTTTCCTTATCTTCTGTGTAATTCTTTAGTCATTGTGTGGTATTAAAATATGGCATTGTGTTGATGGCTTTTGCCAAGGCACAAATTGAACTGGATCATTGACAGGAAACAGGGATTATTGACTTTGTATGCCCCTCTGCAGTCATAAATCCAGTCTCTAATTTGCTTCCATTTCCAATATTGTATCTGACAAATTCCTGCTTCTTAAATAAAATTGGGAGTAAAAAGTAATTCATAGGTTTATACGCACACACAGAGAGGTATTTGAAGCAACTGTTGATATTAAAATACCTTAATTTGCTTTTAGCGTCTGGTGACTTAATTAGTGTGGTAGCACAATATATTTTCCTTAGCCCTAAGTATTTACCATTTATTTTTGCCTACAGCGAAGCTCTTCTGTATGTCTCATGGGATGCCAGACCTGTGTGAATTAGCCTATAATTTTTTCATTGCTTTAGGAAGTGCCCTCAGTCTTAACTATTCAGTATAGTTTGGCAAGTAGGTTTTAAACCAGATGTACAAATGAAGTATCCACAACATTCAGAACTTCCATAACTTGTATCTCCAGTTTGCTGAGATGTACTGAATTCTGTACATGTACTTATGGGCATTTCACACATGAACCGACCTAAATTTTCCCACCAAATTTGAATCTGCAGCCATTTGTTACCTCCTGACATATTTGTGGCTTTAATGGTGTTCAACTGCTTTAAAAAAAAAAACAGTCTTACATAAATGCAAACCAGCAATTTGTAGTTCTGTATGCTCTGGCTTTATTTAAGCAGCATTTGCATGTAGTTTCACATTATCCAGAGAGCTAGAGGAGAGCTGCCACAGCCTTTATGGTTATTTGTTCCAGACCAATGTTTGCCATCATACTGATGTGCCCTTATTTGTTGCTCCTTTTCTTCCTTCCGTTAAAAAGTTAGGTGACTTGAATCAAAGCAACCAAACTTATAGTATCAGACTAAAGTTGCGAATAACCTCACCACTCAAAAAATAACATGAGATAACAGTCACACAAGCATTAGAAATAGATGAACAAGGGGCAAGAGGAATTTATTCCTCCTTCTATTCTCAGAGAATAATCAAATGCCAGCAATCCAAGAATCCTGCTGTCAGGCAAATTTCACATTTTGTGGATGTTTGTTTATTTTATTTATCATTTAGTTGCTTCTACGTACCTTTCTCCCCAGTGGGGAGCCAAAATGGCCTACATTGTTCTCCTCTTATCCATTTTATCCTCACAATAGCTATATGTTTAGGATGAATTGTATGTGACACCCCAAGGTCGCTGAGCAAAGCTTCCAAGGCACAGTGGGGGTTTGAACCTGGGTTCCAAGATCCTAGCCAACCCACATTCTAACCACTACATGCAAGCACATGGTAAAGTCATGCAAGTCCCTGCTATAGGGGAAAATCTACTGCTTTTCTAGCTTAAATGAATTTGTAGAATAAGTCCAGTGTTTTTAGGTGAGCTACAGCTGTCAGTGCTTAAAGTGAGTAAGAATGATGGAAGGGAGCAAGAGAAATAAGTGACTGCGGAGAGGCTGATAGGAATATAATTTCTGGGGACACAAGCTAATACTGTGCTTTACTTAATGTAGTTAACAAATTGGAATCTGTAAAATTATAACAAAGTAGTTGTGTTGAAAAAATTAAGATAAAAGTTGTAGCCCAAGGGTAACACCTCACTTTGGGGACAGTGGAATTGCATCCCAACTGTTCCCTGCAGTCTTTAAAATCTGTCACTAACACAGATGGCTAAGTTGCTAGAATAAGAAAAAATGGAGGTGTTCAGCACTCTTGCATTCAATTTTGTAAAAATTCATATTCTTCATTAGTTCTTGAAGAATGGGCAGGCATCCTCCTTTAGTCCAGTTAAGTCCAGTTAATAATGCAAGCTGATGGGGACTTCCAGGGGAGGAAAATGCCGAGCTGAGCTGCTTCTTATAACGGGAGTAGGCTGGAACTTCTGTTTGGGGTAGTGGAAGGCAAATTAATGCCTACTGCCTACTTTTCTCAGTTAGAGATTAGTCCAAGATATGCACAGGAAACTTTGAGGAGATTTACCTTCGCTAAAAGAAAGTCCCGGAGGGGGGGCTCCTTTGAGGGGTCTCCGGAGAAGAGTTACATTTTCATCATCTGCAGAAGTTCTCAGAGTCATTTATTTGACATAAGCTCCACAGAATCCTAACCTTCTTGGACTTTGTTAAACATCTAAACCTACACAAGACCGGTGTGGATCTGGATAATTGGCAGAAAAGGTACAGATTACTGTCTTTCATTCCAGGACTATTTACAGTTAAACAGAATAAATTCAGAAGGTGGGAAATGGAAATCTAGACAGCTTGGAAGAAGAAGGGAGGAAGAAGTGAAATTTGGACTTTGTAAATTTAAAGGACAGTGCTAAAAAGTGAAAAGGAATTTATTGTTTGGTCTACTTGCGGTGTTGAAAAAAGAGCACCATCGTCACAGACCTGCAGCATATACAATCAACACAGGAAGTACGTCAAGCATCATGAGATCTCTTTACCAGTTAAAATGAGATTTGGTGGCAAGTAAAGCAGGAAGTAGCAGATGAAAAGCCTACTCTAGGACTATAATACCATTGAGAAACATCAGTGGCCATTGCTTGGAGGTCAAAATTAAAATAATGTTTTTAAAGTGTTCGGGACATTAAAAATTGTTGGAATTAATTGAGATGATGACAAGAAGATAAATACTATTGGACATATTGTTTGTCATGGATTTTAGAGGCCTTTAAAAGAAAAAAGGAAAAAAGTTGCAGAGAGAAACAAAAAGTTGCGACCGCCATTTTGAAGGATTTAAAAATTTTAAAAATTAATATCTCGGCCTGGGAAGCTCTGAGGACGGCGAAATTAGGCTTGTTATAAAAAGCAAGCTCTAATCTTTTGTATCTGATAGTTAAATTTGAAATTGGTGAGATCAAAATTTTCGGTGTTTTTAAATGTCAGAACACAAGCAAACCCATACAAAGGCTACTTCATTGGAGAAGATGCAGGATCAATTAGAGGCAATGGAGGCCAGAATGATGAAAGGCATGAGAGAGATGATAACTGCATCAAAAAAAGAAATTATAGAAGAGATTAAAAAAGATATGGAAGATCTCAGAAAGGAAACAGAGGAAACATCTAAGAAAGTGCAGGAGGTTGAAGGGAGAATGAAAGTACATGATTCCACCTTGTTGAAAATGCAAGAAAAAGTGACAATCCATGACTGCAAATTGATGGAGACTCAGATACGTCTGAGAGGAGTACCTGAAAAGGAAGATGGTGACTTGAAAGAATTTATAATAATAATAATTGCAGAATTTTTAGAGGAAGATCCTGAAGAGACTAAAAATATGTATGACTATATGTATAGAGTGAACACACTCTATGCCAAGAAAAATTTACCAAGAGATGTTGTCATAAGATGCATGACAAAAGAAATGGCGGGAAAGATCATGAATAAAAATTTTGAAAGGACATTGATAGTGGGAGGCATCAGAGTAAGAATTATGAAGGAGTTGCCAAGGCAAGTGATAAATGATAGAAGAACATATAAAACTGACAAAAAAATTACGGGACAATGAAATGAGGTTTAGGTGGATAATACCTGAAGGTTTGAGCTTTGAACTTCAGGGGAAAAGAATCACAATTACAAATGCACAGGAACTGCATAGATTTTATGAAGAACATAAAGAATTTGCACCATGATGGATTACAAATTATTGTCTTGTAATGTAAATGGACTAAATTCAGCACAAAAAAGGGCAATGTTTCATTGGATTAAGAAGCAAAATTGTAATATAGTTTGTTTACAAGAAGTGCATATTAAACAAAAGGATTACAAATTTTTATGGATAAACAGTTGGGGGTAGAATTTTTTTCATTGGCTGAACAGAAGAAAAGGGGAGTGATTTTTTTATATTAAACAAGAATTGGAGCCAAAATTAGTGTTTAAAGATAGAGATGGAAGATTTGTAGCAGTAGAAATAATATTAAATGCAAAAAACCCGTTGTTATTGGGACTGTATGCGCCTAATGGTGCAAAGGATGCTTTTAAAAAAGACATTATACAACAATTTGATGAACTGATTTATGACCAAGTTTTGATAATGGGAGACTTTAATGGAACAATTAAGAACTCTCTGGATAGGTCTGGGGAAAAAAATAGTAACAAAGGAAAATTGCCAAAGTCTTTTTTTGAATTGGTCAAACAAGAATATTTGGAGGACATATGGAAGAAATTTAACCCTGAAGTGCGGGACTATACCTTTTTTTCAGCAAGACATAAAACTTTTTCCAGAATTGACATGTTGTGGGGCACTAAAGATTTAGGTCTTAAAACAAGGAAAATAGAGATATTACCCAATAATGTGGATTACAAAATTGTCTTAAGAAGTTGAGAAGATGGAGATTGAATGAAGATTTACTACAGAATAAAGAAATAGTGACATACCTAGAAAATGTTTCAAATGAATGACAAAGAGGATATAGAATTTCAGACGGTCTGGGATGCCTATAAAGCAGTAATGAGAGGAATATTGATTACCTTGAATAATAAGGATAAGAGAGCAAAAGAAAAACAGTTGTTGGACATTCAAAATGAAATAAAGAAAAAAGAAGGGGAGTTGTTAAAAAGGCCAGGGAAAAAGAAAATTATAAGAGAAATTATATTATTACAAACGCAAATTAGACATTTGTTAAATAAAGAAATTGGAATGGAATTTGAAGAGACTGCAGCAGAAATCTTTTGAGAGAGCAAATAAACCTAGAAAGTATTCGGCTTGGCAATTGAAGAAAAAGAGAGAAAATAAAATTATTAATAAAATTGTGGTAGACGGAAGAGAGGTGGTTAGCCAAGTATTTTTTAAGTATTATGCCAAGTTGTTTAAAGGTGTCAAAATAAAGAAAGAAAAGATGGATGAGTATCTACAAAAGATAAAAATAGAACCCTTAACAGAAAATATGCGAAAAGTTTTGAATGATCCAATTGAAAAAATAGAAATTGAAGCTGCAATTAATGCAATGAAAAATGGAAAGGCACCTGGGCCAGATGGATATACAGCTAAATATTTTAAAACCTTTAAAGATGAGTTAACACCGAAATTGCAGAAGTTGATTAACATGATAAGAATAAAAGGGAAAATACCAAACACATGGAAGGAAGCTGTTATTTCGTTGATACCAAAGGAAGATAGAGAATGTAAAAAATTACAGACCAATTTTGCTATTAAATAATGACTATAAAATATATACAAGAATCTTGGCAGAACGGCTTAAACAACATTTGATAAATTTTATAAAGGAAGATTAAGCGGGGTTTCTTCCCAAAAGGCAAATAAGAGACAATATCAGAACTTTTGTAAATATTATAGAAGATTATGAAAGACATCCAGAAAAGGAAGTAGCGTTATTCTTTGCGGATGCAGAGAAAGCATTTGACAATTTAAACTGGGACTTTATGTTTGCAGTAATGGAGAAAATGGAGTTGGGAGAAAGCTTTATAAGAATGATAAAAGCAATATATACTGAACAACATGCAAGGCTATGTATAAATGCAGACCTCACAGAAGATATGATAATTAGCAAAGGTACAAGACAAGGTTGTCCGCTTTCCCCATTGTTGTTTATAATGACTTTTGAAATATTACTGATGCAGATACAAGAAGATAAAGAAATAGAAGGATTAAAAATAAAAGGATTTACTTACAAATATAGAGCATTTGCAGATTATATAATGTTTATAAATGAAATACAAGTCACACCTTTGTTAGCCAAAATACAAGAATATGGGGAGTTGGCGGGACTTTGTATTAATAAAGAAAAATCAAAATTTCTATGTAAAAATATGCAAATAAATAAGCAACAAGAATTACAGAGACTAACGGGCTGTGAAGTCAACTCCAAGGTAAAATATTTGGGTGTGGAGATAACAATTAAGAATATTGATCTATTTAAAAATAATTATGAGAAGCTATGGCATAAATTGGATGAAGATATTTTAAAATGGAACAAACTTAATTTGTCATTGCTGGGTAGAATAGCTGCAATTAAAATGAATATTCTACCAAGAATAATGTATTTGTTTCAAACTATTCCCATTGTGAAAAATAGTAAGCAATTTGATAAATGGCGAAGGAAAATTTCAGAATTTGTGTGGGCTGGGAAGAAACCAAGGATCAAAATGAAAATTTTGACAGATGCAAAAGAGAGAGGGGGATTTCAACTACCGAATTTAAAATTACGTCAGGAAGCAGTTTGTTTAGTGTGGATAAAAGAATGGATAACACTGTTAAACAAAAAACTCTTAGTGCTGGAAGGTCACGGAAATAAATTTGGCTGGCACGCGTATTTGTATTATGGAAAAAAGAAGATGGACAGTTTTTTCTCACCATTATATAAGAAATAATTTGCTAAATACATGGATGAAATACAAGAAATATGGGGATGAGAGAAAACTGTTATGGATAGTGCCCGCTGAAGTAATAAAAATAACGGCTGAGATAGGTGAAGAAAAGTGGTTGTCATATAATCAATTATTAAAAGTACAAAGTGGCAAAATAGAACTGAAAACTGCTGAAGAGTTGAATAATAAATGATTGGTTCCAAATGCAACAATAAAGAGTTTGGTGGATAATGATATCAAAATTGAAGGAATAAGAAAAGAACAAACAAATGAAAAAAGTTCTGCTTGGAGATAATGAAATTAATTTCAGAAATATATAAATTACTGTTAAAATGGTCTACGGAGGATGAAGTAGTGAAATCTCAAATGATTAAATGGGCAATTAATGTAAATAATGAAATACAGATGGAAACTTGGGAACACTTGTGGAAGAATTCTTTGAAGCTTTCGACGTGTCATAGTATTAAAGAGAACTGTTTCAAAATGATGTATAAATGGTATATGACTCCTAAAAATTGGCAAAGATGAACAATAAGATGCCAGATAGATGTTGGAAATGTAAAAAACATGAAGGTTCTTTCTACCATATGTGGTGGACTTGTGAAAGGGCAAAAAAGTATTGGCAGATGATTCAGCAAGAAATTTCTAAGATTTTGGGATATGAATTTAAGAAAGTTGCAGAGACTTTTCTGTTGGGATTACAAATGGAAAAATTTCCAAAAGAAAATAGAACTTGCTTTCAGCCGCTAGGACATTATATGCGCAGTTGTGGAAGCAAGAAAAAATACCAGAGAAATGGGATTGAATTATAAAAGTTATGACATGGAGTGAAATGGACAATTAACAAGAATATTAAGAGACCATGATTTAGAAGTTTTTAAGACGGAGTGGAAAAAGTTTAGAAGATATGTAGAAAAAGAGTGGAAAATAAAAGGACATTGGACAATTTTTGATAATGATTAAGTTTTAGAAAGAAGAAGAATATAAGTTTTTGTTTTAATAGTTAAGGGTACCTTTAAATATTAGCATTTTAAGTAAATAACACCGGCGGGGGTCATGTAACAGGGGGAGGGCTGGGTAGAAAGTAATATATGGGATAGATAAAATAAGTTATTAAGATGTAAGAAATAGATTTATTACCATATGTTACCAATAAAATTGTTTTAACCGACAATGTTTTAACCGACAATACTAAAAATAAGTTATTAAGATGTAAGAAATAGATTTATTACCATATGTTACCAATAAAATTGTTTTAACCGACAATAATGATGGGTAAAAGATTCATACAGACAAAAGAAAGTACTTCATACAATATACTATTAACTCTATCACAAGATGGTGTCTAACTTAGGTTGCTTTTAATGTACAAGTTCATGGACTATACTAGTTGATGGTGACGATGACAACAGGGACACAGAGCCCGAAGCCGCCTCTTGCTTGTAAGTTTTCTGGGATGTCTTGTTGGCCATTTTGGGATGCTGGACTGAATTAACCTTTAGTCTGATCCTGAAGGGCTGCTGTTATAACTCTTACATAATCTTGGCTCCTTATCTCAATTGTTAGAGCATCTTGATGGGGCTGCGCCAGTTCCATCAGTTCCATCAGTGGATCAGGGCTTTTTTGTAGAAAAAAACCCCAGCAGGAACGCATTTGTATATTAGGCCACACCACCTGCTGCCAAGCCAGCCAGAACTGAGTTCCTGTGCATTCCTGCTTTAAAAAGCCCTGCTGTGGATGATTTGGAGAATCCTAGTGTACCCATATGTTCATAGAATGGTGTTATTGTCCTTGGGAACTGAAGAGAAGTGATGTATGGCTGTGAGAGTTGGACCATAAGGAATACTGAGCACAGAAGAATAGATGCTTTTGAGTTATGGTGCTGGAGAAGACTCATGAGAGTCTCTTGGACTGCAAGAAGATAAACTCAATCAGTCCTAAGGGAAATCAACCCAGACTGTTCCCTGGAAGGTCAGATGCTGAAGCTGAAGTTCAAATACTTTGGCCACCAAATGAGAAGGGAGCACTCACTGGAGAAGACCCTGATGCTGGAAAAGACAGAGGTCAAAAGAAGAGGGGAACAGCAAAAGATGAGATGGCTGGACAGCATTACTGATATAACCAACATGAATTTGAGTGGACTTTGGAGGATGGTGGAAGACAGGAGGGCCTGACGTGACTTGATCCATGGGGTCACAAAGAGTCGGACTCGACTGTGTGACTGAACAACAACAAAACTGAAGAGTGGAGGGAATAGGTGGTATGTTGGCCCTTCCCACTGAGAGTATAAAATAGTGGAGGAAACTGACAAGCTGGCTTAATTATTTTTGATGTATACCTCAGCCTTTCCTTATGTCATATTGGTGTGCCTTTTGTTTGAGAATGGCTCTTCTTACATCTTAAGGATTAGTATGAATGTCCCACACCCATTCTGAGTGAACTGATTTCTGTTATGAATTAGCCTTTTTTGTAAGACTCCCTCTCCACAATATAAGTAAATCAGCCTGATGGTTTTATTCCCCAGTGCTATGTGTGTGCCATCAAGCCACTTTCCACTTATGGTGACTCAATGAATTAATGACCCCCAAATTTCCATCATTAACAGGTTTTGAGTCAACCCATATCATGTTGTGTCTTCCTCTTTTGTCACTGCCTTCATCATTTTTATCATTACTGTCTTTTCCAGTGACTCTTGTCTTTTCATAATGTGACCAAAGTATGATAGCCTCAGTCAATCGATCGATTGATTGATAGCCTCAGTTTAATTATTTTGGCTTCTATGGAGAGTTCAGACTTGATTTGATCTAGAATCCACTTATTTGTCTTTTGGTGGTATCTGAAAAACTCTCCTCCAACACCACATTTCAAATGAATCAACTTTCTTCCTATCAGCTTTCTTCATTGTTCAGCGGTTTCAGACCCACAGTGTAATGGGGAATACTGTGGTATAAATTATCTTAATCTTGGTTGCCAGTGACATGTGCCAGTGACATGTCCTTAAGGATCTTTTTTAGCTCCTTCATGGTTGCCCTTCCCAGTTTCTTGTTCTGATTTCTTTATTGCTGTCTCCCTTTTGGTTGAGATTGAGCCAAGGAATAGAAAATCTTTTAACAATTTTAATTTCTTCATTAGTCTTAAAGTAATTCCTCAGTAATCATTCCTTGATAGCTAATACAGTGAATTTATCACAAAAGCTTATGCTGGAATCAATTTAGGTGGAGTAGTCATGTTGATCTGAAGCAGCAGAACAGAGTTTGAGTCCAATGGCACCCTTAAGACTAACGAAGTTTTATTCTGTGTATAAGCTTTCATGTGCCTGCCCGTTTGTTCAGTTACACTGAAACAGATATCACCAACCATTACATATAGGTAGAGGGTGGAGAGAGTGTTGCCGGAATAAAAGGTCAGTCTTGAAGGTGCAGCTGGGTTCCTGTTTTATTTCGCTACCACAGACTAGCACAGTTACCCCTCTGGAATTATTCAAATGCTGAAGGCCTAAATGTAAAATGTTTTCTTGCAGTATTAGTTTCTGTTGTTGTGTAATGGGAATCTACATTGACAAGTTGCGCAAAGATTATGAAGAGATGTAGGCTATCAGCAACTCCATATCTAGCATCTGCAGATGTTTAAGAAGAAGTTTAAGACACACTTGTGCCACAAAGAGTAAACAGTGAAAAGAGGGTTTTTAAAAAAAAAACCCAAACCCCTTAACCTTTGTCCCCCTTGGAAGCTACTTCTAGAAATAATAATGTAAAGCTTGAAAAACCAGTTGAGCTACTCTGTTTTTCTATCTGAGAAATTTTAAGAGGAAAAGACGCAGAAATGAAGTCTAAGCTAGAATCCACATCTCTGAAGATTAGGAGTGATCTACAAATAAAGCAATCCTTCATTATGATAGTTACATGAAATTATTGGATTCCTGATATGGTCCTTCATATATATATATATATATATATATATATATATATATAGAGTTTACAAAATGTTATCATGCTGCAGGTATGTTTACAGTATTTTCAAGGAGCATATTCATACTGGCAGGCTACTGGCTCTACTAGGGAAGGGTTTGTTACATATATTAGCTTAGAGTAGGTGCCCCATTCTCATTGTGCTTGCGGACTCGTGGAATTTTGAGAGAAGGTAGTGAGCGCTACCATAGAAATGTGAAGCTATCACAAAGTGGCTACCTTCATGGGTATATGTTCTCTGCAAACCATTACAGACTACAACATAAGTACATAAGAGAAGTCATGTTGGATCAGGCCAGTGGCCTATCCAGTCCAACACTCTGTGTCACACAGTGGCTACAAAAACCAAGTGCCATCAGGAGGTCCACCAGTGGGGCCAGGACACTAGAAGTTCTCCCACTGTGCCCCCCCAAGCACCAAGAATACAGAGCATCACTGTCCCAGACAGAGTTCCATCAATACCCTGTGGCTAATAGCCATTGATGAACCTCTGCCCCATATGTTTATCCAGTCCCCTCTTGAAGCTGTCTATGCTTGTAGCTGCTGCCACTTTCTGTGACAATGAATTCCATTTGTTAATTACCCTTAGAGTGAAGAAGTACTTCCTTTTATCCATTCTAACCTGACTGCTCAGCAATTTCTTTGAGTGTCCATGAGTTCTTGAATGGTACACCTTTTGTTATTTTGAGGTTTCCACTGGTTTCCACCTCTTGTGCCAGTGAATTCCATATGTTAATCACCCTTTGAATGAAGAAGTACTTTCTTTTATCTATTCTAATCTGACTGCTCAGCAATTTCATTGAATGTCCACGAGTTCTCATATTGTGGGAAAGGGAGAAAAGTACCGTATTTTTCGGTCCATAAGGCGCTCCGGACCATAGGACGCACCTTCCTCCTGGGGGGCGATCCACTGCCTCCACCTCCGATCCCGGTGCTTCCCCTGCACCTGCCTGCCTGGCTCCAGCTCTGCTTCCAGCAAGCTCTGGGATCGCTCCACACTGCCCCCACCACAAACCCAGTGCTTCGCGAGCGCCGGCTGCGGAGGGGACAGCGTGCTTCCTCCGTGCCTATCTGCCTGGCTCCAGCTCTGACGCTTACAGCAAGCGCCAGGATCACTCCCTCTGCCCTCCGATCCCGGCGCTTGCTTTAAGCTTCAGAGCTGGAGCCAGGCAGACAGGCACGGAGGAAGCACACTGCCCCCTCCGCAGCCGGCTCTCGCGAAGGGCTGGGTTTGCGGAGGGGGCGGGTGCTTCCTCTGTGCCTGTCTGCCTGGCTCCAGCTCTGATGCTTAAAGCAAGTGCCAGGATCAGAGGGCGGAGGGAGCGATCCTGGCGCTTGCTTTAAGCATCAGAGCTGGAGCCAGGCAGACAGGCACGGAGGAAGCACGCTGCCCCCTCTGCAGCTGGCGCTCGCGAAGCGCTGGGTTTGCGGTGGGGGCAGCGTGGAGCAATCCCAGCGCTTGCTGGAAGCAGAGCTGGAGCCAGGCAGGCGCAGGGGAAGCGCCGGGATCGGAGGCGGAGGCAGCGGATTGCCCCCCACCCCGGAGGAAGGTACGTCCTATCGTCCCTTCGCTCCATAAGACGCACACACTTCCCCCCCACTTTTTTTTTGGGGGGGGGTGCGTCTTATGGTCCAAAATACGGTACTTCTTTCTCTACTTTCTCTATCCCATGCATAATCTGGTAAACCTCTATAATGTCATCCCTCAGTCGACGTTTCTCCAAGCTAAAGAGCCCCAAGCGTTTTAACCTTTCTTTATAGGGAAAGTGTTCCAACCCTTTAATCATTCTAGTTGCCCTTTTCTGGACCTTTTCCAATGCTATAATATCTTTTTTGAAGTGTGGTGATCAGAATTGTACACAGTATTTCAAATGAGGTCACACCATCAATTTATACAGTGGCATTATGATACTGGCTGATTTGTTTTCAATTCCCTTCCTAATAATTCCCAGCATGGCCTTTTTTTATTGCAGTCACACACTGACTTGACATTTTCAGTGAGTTATGTACCACAACCCCAAGATCTCTCTCTTGGTCTGTCTCCGCTAGTTCACACCCCATCAACTTGTATTTATAGTTAGGATTTTTGGCCCCAATGTGCATTACTTTGCACTTGGCCATGTTAAACTTCATCTGCCATGTTGACGCCCCCTCGCCCAGCCTCGACAGATCGCTTTGTAAGTAAGTAAGTAAGTAAAATTTTATTTATATCCCGCCCTCCCCCGCCAAGCAGGCTCAGGGCGGCTAACAACAGCAAAATAACAATACATTTAACAAAACATTAAATTAACCCCAAACCGATTAATACATTAGTTAAAACAGTTACTAAGTCTAAAAACATTAAGTTAGATCTGACAGTACCGTTATTAATCGACGCTATGCCTGTCAGTTTGTGTAATGATGGCGGATCTCCAGACGGGACCATTTTGATGTTTCTTTGTGGACTTGGTCAGCCGTTCATGAATGCCTGTTTGAAAAGGGTGGTCTTGCAGGCCCTGCGGAACTGATCAAGGTTCCGAAGGGCCCGCACCTCCTCTGGGAGTTGATTCCACAAGGAAGGGGCCGCGGTAGAGAAGGCCCGTGCATAGGTAGTCCGAAGTTTAACTTCTTTTGGCCCAGGGGTGGTCAATCTGTTTTTACCTACTGACCTCAGTGCTCTCTGGGGCTCATACGGGGAGAGACGGTCCCTCAGGTAGGTCGGTCCTCGGCCATATAGGGCTTTAAAGGTAATCACCAGCACTTTGTACTGGACCCGGTATACAATCGGCAGCCAGTGCAGTTCGCGTAGCCCCGGCCGTATATGCTCCCATCTTGGGAGGCCAAGCAGCAGCCTGGCCGCCGCGTTCTGCACTAGCTGCAATCTCCGGGTCCGGCACAGAGGCAGCCCCATGTAGAGGGCGTTACAGTAGTCCAATCTTGAGGTGACCGTCGCATGGATCACCGTTGCTAGGTCCCGGCGCTCTAGGAAAGGGGCCAACTGCCTCGCCCGCTTCAGATGAAAAAATGCTGACTTGGCAGTGGCTGTTATCTGGGCCTCCATTGATAATGAAGGCTCCAGTAAAACACCCAAGCTCTTTACCCGCTGCGCCGCCTTCAGCGGCGCACCGTCAAAGGTCGGGAGAGAGATTTCCTTCCCCAGAGCGCCACGACCCACACAGAGAACCTCTGTCTTCGCTGGGTTCAGCTTCAGCCCACTCAGCCTAAGCCATGTTGCAACAGCCTGTAGGGCCTGATCCAGGCTCCCCGGGGCAGAGGCGGGCCGGCCGTCCATTAGCAGATAGAGCTGGGTGTCATCTGCATATTGATGGCAACCCAGCCCAAACCTCCGGACAATCTGGGCAAGAGGGCGCACATAGATGTTAAATAACATCGGGGAGAGAACTGCTCCCTGGGGCACCCCACAATCTAGTGTGCACCTCTGGGATCGTTCACCCCCAATTGCCACCCTTTGTCCCCGACCCATGAGGAAGGAGGAAAGCCATTGTAAGGCCAACCCCCTAACCCCTATGTCGGCGAGGTGGTGGATCAGCAGCCGATGGTCGACTGTATCAAATGCAGCCGACAGATCTAATAACATCAGCACTGCCACACCGCCTCGATCCAGTTGCCGTTGGAGGCCATCTACTAAGGCGACCAGAACCGTCTCCGTCCCGTGGCCTGGCCGAAACCCAGACTGGCATGGATCTAGGACAGAAGCGTCATCTAGAAACCTCTGTAGCTGCAACGCCACTGCCCTCTCGATAATTTTACCTAAGAATGGTAAATTAGACACCGGTCTAATTAGACACCGGCCTCACAATCCTCTCTTGTTCTCACCATCCTGAACAATTTAGTGTCATCCTCAAGCTTAGCCACTTCACTGCTTACTCCCAACTCCAAATCATTAATAAACAAGTTAAAAAGCACAGGACCCAGTACTGAGCCCTGTGGTACCCCACTGCTTACCACTCTCCACTACAAAAATTGCCCATTTATACTCACTCTCTGTTTCTTATCAATTAGCCAGTTTTTGATCCACAAGAGGACTTGTCCTTTGGAACTTTATCAAAAACTTTCTGGAAGTCAAGGTAAACAACATCTATTGGGTCCCCTTTGTCCTCATGTTTGTTCACCCCCTCAAAGAACTCTCATGCTGAGTTTTCCTCAACAACAAGCAGTCTTTTCATTCTCAGTTGGGGCCAAACTCTCCAATCTCCACACTCCAGAGAATAACTCCTAAAAGTCATCTATGTGGGCTCCAGAAAACACATTACTGGGTTCTATGATATCCAAGGGTGCTCCATTGAGGATTTCTGTCCTAAAGTATAGGTGCAATTGACTGCATAGAGGAAGGTCCGTGCATTGTCTTTCTGTTACTGTCTGTGACAGCGGTTTGACTGGCTCATTTGTGTTGCCCTTATCTTCCCCTGCCTGTAAATAGTCAGTCTGTAGCGCTAGGCATACAATCACCTGTTCAGTCAATTAATCTTTGCTAGGCATTGTTGTTGAAGATAACTGGGAAATGACAGCTGGCACAGAATACTTTCACCCTGTCCTGTTACCCAATTGCTTGTGGGTTCAGTTAAAGCTCTAAACAACTTGGGCCAAGCAGCTCCTACATATATCTTTCTAGATACATAAAATGAGGAAGCTCATCTCTATATCCCGTTTGCCCACTGTGGTTAGTGCAGATAGGTTTGTTGTGCAGTTGAGCCTGCCCTGTGGTATGCACTTCCCAGAGTGATTTGACTTGTTGTTTCACTGACTTTTTTGCTGAAAAACAAAACATGATGAAAACATTGTTTTGGGGGCATTTTTGTTGACTGATTTGGCTTGTATTCAAGCTTGTTTAAGCTTTTAATTGGCCAGTTTACTGCTGTGATGTCTTTGTCATTTGACCACTGAGTTTGTTTTTATTTCAGTAGTATAATGTTGTTAGGCTGTTTTTAATTGTGCTTAATGGTCTGTGCATTTTTATGGCAGCAGCTGCAGTTAAATAACTGAATGAAATTAACTGTATTTTCTTCTCTGTGCCTGTTGCGGGGCAGGGTTGGGGGAAGAAACCTGAGAGAAATCTTCTGTATCTGAGAGGCTGAACTGATAAATGCAAGAGTTCCTACATTATGACTTTTATTGAGTGTCTCAGTCGCACATGTTTAGGCTGTGACTGCATTTGAAGAGTTCTGAGATTACTTCCTCTTCTCAGGACTCTCCATATGGGGGAAGACTGAGACAAAATATTGAGACAAGCCTGTAGGATATGTTGGCTAGAGTCTGGGACTCTGGTTCAAATCACTCACAGAGTTACTTTGGGCTGGCTATTCTGGCTCAGCTAACCTTACATGGTAGCTGTGACGGTAGGTTATCTTAAGGTTCTTGGAGGAAAGACAAGAAAAAAATTATTTATGTGTCTTTGCCTCAAGTTTATGCAAAGCTAGGATTTAATTTTGGTATCGAATATTGGCAGTTGGATAAAGTCAATTCCTTCTGAGGTGCAGCTTCTTGTGCTACCTGAGAGTAGACACTTGGCAACCACCTTATTATCTAGGAATTTTTTTGTTTGTTCAGCCCGTCTATTTGAGACTTCAATTCTTCATTAAGACACCACATAAAGCTCTGAAATACTGGTATCCTGTCCATTCTATGCATCTGAATGTAATTTTGTCTGATTTCCAGGTGAAAACTATAAATACAAATCCTTCATCACCTGCTCTAGTAACTGACTACCCAGACAGAATTGCCAGTTCTATGGCTTACTCAGCTTCTGAAGTTCCTGCACATCGTGTCTATCCTGAAAATAACTACAGATCTACACCGTAAGTAAACTCTTCCTGTTGTTTTTGCTTATGGACTGAAGGTATCAGAAGGCTGAATGAAAATATTGTAATTTGTTGAGTAGTTGGGAGTAGAATCTGGCATTATATTGGACTGTTTCGTTAACCTGGGCTAGTGTTTTATTCTGCCCTAGTCTACTTCAGAGTTTCCTGAGGGCAAGAACAGAGAAAAAATCATAAGTGCAGCCCCATACAAAGAAACCGATTGATTAAACTGTGCTGCCTTTTTATTTTGATGTGTACCATTAAGGACACTACCATCTGTAAGGCTGCTTTTGACATAACTACCTTTGGTAAAGTTGGAGCAGGATTTCTGCTTAATCTAGGATCTGAAACAAGAACAATTCCAGATTCCTGGTTAAACAGAAACTGTGCTCAGGCCCATAGTTAACCCCTTAAGTTGGATGTTGTTTTCATTTTGATTTAGGTCTTGTGGGGGGAATCTGAGTGAAAGACTGAAGTGGGGAGAGTGCTCAGTTTTGCAGCTTGTTACCAGTTGCTTAGCCACAGTTAAATGTCATTGGTATTGTGTCAACACTGACTGGAGAAGTAAGCAGAATATTGTATTTTAAGTACAAATGATCCATGATAGATCTCACAAGTCGTTAGTTTCCAGGTACAAGATTCATTTGTCTTCCTTAAATAAATAATGAATATTTTTTGTTCTTATCCTGAGTGGATACAAGCATGGGTGTAGTTATAATGTACTTTTGAAGGTGTGGAAATGTATTCAAATTATACAAAATGTAGAATGTCTCCAGTCCTAAGCACAGTTACACTTTTCTAAGCCTATTGACTTCAATGGACTTGGGCTTTAAAATTTTTTTTAACCTTTTAAAATTGTACAGTCTTGTTCATTTTATCTTTTTGGTATTTTTGGGGTATATGTGTTTGGGGTGGGGTGTTAGAGCTTTTGAAAGAACATCAGAATGAGAACCCAGTTTAGATGCATTAGAAGATGGTGGTCCCCTCCCAAAGGGGAAACAGACTAAATTTTCCACTGAGGGAAGGGGAGGAAATTTCTGCCAATTCACCCTTCTTGCTACAGACTGCCTAAGCTGTGCCTGAAGGTTCCCTTTTCCTCAGGAACAGTATTTTGTAGTGATTAGCAGGCTACAGTGAGACAGGAGAGGAAGAAAAACTGTTAATGGAAAACCTGGGTTGGATCCAACCCATAATATGCTTCAGATATGCATTTCTGGTTGGTTGGTTTGTTTTTTTAATTTTAAGAAGACCACCCCCACAACAAATAATATAAAAAAACAGTAAGTAGAATACAAATGGATAATATAATATGGACATTCATGTTAAAAGTTCTTACTAGTTCTTACTAGTTCTTTAACTAAAATTCTAAAATTAAAAATAACTAAAACTAAAATTCTTGTTTCCATTTTAAAAATATAACAAAGTTCTATAATAATTACTAGCTGGCAGCACTCCTTGTTGAGCCAGATACCATATTTCTGTAATTGGGTACCATATTTCAATAACAAAATTTCTTCTGTTTTGTTGTTTGGTTCATATATGAATTTTCGGCTATTTTTCTTTCACCATTGTGTTACTGATGGTAATTTTTTATCTTTCCAATAATAAGCAAGTAGTGTTCTAGCCACTGAAAGTAAAATTGTGATTATCATATTTGTTCTCTTAGATCATTTCTTGGAGATCAAGCTCTTGGAGAATTGGCTACATCAGAGTGTGTGGCCTAATATACAAAGGAGCCCCTGATCTGTTGTTTCTTCCCAAATTCTATCCCTGATCTGTTGTTTCTTCCCAACTTTTTAACCAATAATGTTCAACCTGTGGGTAATCCCACCAGTAATGCTTAAAATCTGTTATAGAGCCTTCCAGCATTGAGAGTCTATATTGGAGTACATATTTTATGTAAAGTTACCAGTGTTTTATACCAACACACCAGTATTTGGTAGGTTTGAAATCTTACATTGAGGATTTTTGATGGGGATGTCCATATTTTTCCCCAGTCCTCCTCAAAGAGCTCTCTACCACAATGTATTTTCCAGCATTTCTGGTTTCTGTCCTTGAAACAATTGTCTGGCTTGGTTATTGAGAGAGCTAGTGTGCTGTCCGTTTTTGGTTTTCTAATGCTTCACTTCTGTTTAGTTACATTATTTATAATCTGCTGTTCTCATAGGAACTCAAGGCGGATTACACATAGTGATTCATTACAATCCACAAAATGGGACATACAATAATTAGTTCATCAGGTTTTCCTTGGGTGTGATATCTTTGCCCCATGGCTATGTGTGTTGTGGCTAGTAGAGATGGTAATCTGCAAATATGTGGATCTTGTTGAAACTCAGCTTGTGAGCTAAAGATAAACATACTCAAAAGCAGCTCCTTGTATTGCCTGTGGGAGTGCTGGGTGGGGATAGGAATGGGAGTGCAAGTTGTACCAAACAGCTTATCCTGTAGACATTATTCCCAGGCAGTGAATGCAGGCATTGTCTGTATTTCAGGTAGCTTCACTTTGGATAACTTCAGGCCAGTTTTTCTGATAAAGCCTGCAATTCTTCATGAAAATTGTTTCTTTGTTAGCAATATTAATTGAAGGATAAATTTATTGGCAATTTAGGCTGGATCCTTTCTGGCAATGGAAATGCTTTTTTCTGTCATAAATAGTCTTCTGCTGGTAGAAGGGTCTCTTGTGTTAGTAGCAAGCTCCTTTTACAGGAGGAGAGTGAAATGCAGTCATAGGATCTAATCCTTTCTATGTTGAGGGCTCACACATTTGTGTTAGAATTCTTCCTAATATTGGTGGTGGAAAGTGCCATCAAATCACAGCTGACTTATAGAGACCCCATAGAGTTTTAAAGGCAAGAGACAAACAGAACATTACCTGCCTCTGCATAACAACCATGGACTTCCTTGGTGATCTCCCATCCAAGTACTAACCAGGACTAGCCCTGCTTAGATTTGGAGATCTGATGAGACCTTGTGTAGGCCATCCAAATCAAACACCTTAGATGGCCATATTTTAGAGCTGCTCTTGTTCTCCAGCACATTTATATCAAATCTGTAAGTGGTAAGACATTTGGCATTCCTCCACTATTGACTACTGATTCTCTGTTCCAGTATTTCTAGTGTGCATATCTTTATTTAATTAGTCTTTGCAACAATTTAAGCTAGGTAATCAGGCCCGTCTCTGGGGTGCATAGTGCCCCAGACAGACCAACTGCCCACTGCCCCCTGCAAAGGCACCCCTGTATCCTTCCCCATGCACCACGTTGCGGCGCGTAAAGCAATGTGATCCTACTGCTTCCGTGCTTTGGCGCTTCCTGCTGCTTGCTATTAAGAGAACGACCACCGAAATGTGGAAGCAGGAGGATCATTTCACTCCTCCACACCCCCCCGCCACAGTGCTTACAGGAGCAATGCGATTCTCCTGCTTCAGCATTTCAACAGTTGTTCTCTGAAGTGGGAAAGCAGGAAGATTGTGTCAGCGCTGCGGGGGGGTGGTGGTCTCTGGGAAGCACATGGGGGGAGGAGGGGAAGGGCCGGGTGGAGGAGAACAACGGCAGGCGAGGGGGGGAAGGGGTGGGTGGGAAGCTACTGGGGGCGGGAAGGGGTGATCGGTGGTGGTGGCAGCAGCGGCTGGGAAGGGGGGAAGTGTGGCAGAAGGTGTGAGTTGGTGGTAGCGGCTGCGGCAGGGGGAGGCAAACTACGTGGTTGTCTTGGGTACCGGGAGGGTAGAGCCCAATTTGGCACCCCCACCCTTCCTGGTGCGGTGCCCTAGGCAACCGCCTAGTTTGCCTAGTGGAAGAGCGGGCCCTGTAGGTCATTCATTTCCTGTTTGTCAGTAGGGAATCAAGAACCAGTAACTCTTCAAAATAATTGATTGGTTAACTGATTAGAATTCCAAACAAACAAGGTTTTAAGTCATAGTCTGGCATTACCTGCTATTGTGTATTCTACTAGGCTACAGTTATTTCATTTTGTAAGATCCCACAGAACAATTCCTGTGTGCTAATGTCTTCCTCAGTGTTTGAAGAATATAAAATCTTTTCTGTTAGACACATACCCTTCGCAGAAGGATCTCTGCAGCAACAAATTAAGAGATTTCATTCCCTCTCAACATTTAGTGTACTATTGATACTTTCACCTGAAACTGATTATTCTAATTTTGTAATAGGATGCCTGCAACTATTGATCCCTTGATAAAACAGTCTCAGTATGCCAATACCAGCAGTTACAATGGGTCGGCCAAGAACCCAGCACAAAAAAGAAAAGCAGCAAGACAAAAAAGAATCAACAGTGACAACTATGATGCAGATTATACCACTGGAGGGGAATCATGTGATGAACTGGAAGAGGATTGGGACAGGTATGGTCATCTCCATAAAGTAGGGCATTGACATGACTCTGATTGGCAATCTGACTTTTAAAATCAGTTTGGACAATCCTGGTTCTGGCTGTGCTGGATGTGGATTGCCAGGATGTGTAGCAGCCATCTGTGTGAAAGGGATAAGAAGAGACCAGCAAGGATAGGCACTGGAATCCAGTCCCCTACTAACCTCCAATGTTTCCTCTAAGCTGTGGAGTCTTGTGAGCAAAAAATTCTACTTTATGAGCTACTGGCATTAAAGTTGTGAGCTACTGCATAAATTAGTTTGCTCTAGGGCCATTTTTCCTGAAACAAAAATGTGTGAGCCGGAGGCTAAAAAATTGTGAGCTAGCTCACACTAACTCAGCTTAGAGGGAACACTGCTAACCTCATGCCCTGTTTCTGTTAGCATAAACATTTAGAAGAGACTTTAATTCAGAAGGGCTTGGTTTTCCACTTGGTAATGGGAACCCACTGTTTTAGTGATGAAAGAGAAGCACTGTTACCCCTATTATATTTGAGTCACAGTACCAGTATCTTTCACTAGTTTGTACAAATATAAACCTATTGAATAAGATAGGACTGTGAATGGATTGTTAATGGTTCAGTCTGTATCTGTTTTCTCTACTATTACTGGCATGTACAGATGCTTGCAACAAGAAATCAAAACACCAAGGGTTGTACCTTACAACACTGTTCTGCAAAATGGTAGTTTTTCTCCTGAAAGGAATGCAATGGAGTAGTAGGATCTAATCTACACAATTATAGAGCAAATTTTAAAAAACAAACAAACCTAAAATAGCCAGTAGCAGAATAAAATCAATCCTGAAATAGGCAATAATTTTTTTTAATGCTGTAGAGATAAAGATGAAAAATGGGTACTTATAAAATGGACAGTCTGTGATAGAGCCTACAGAATAAAGCAGTTTCATAGAATAAAACTCTGATTGCCTTGTAGAATAAACCTACTTTCACAGATTTCTGAAAGGTAAAAAGAAAATGGATTTGAGATACTCTCTGAGCAATGAATTTCATGGTCTGTGATGGGGGGCACAGCTGGAAAACCCTGTCCTGCAAACCTGCCCATCTAATCTCCAATTAATGGAGAAACATAAAGCAGGATACTAGTAGCTGTTATTAGATCCTCGGCCGACTTATATAGGTGGAGATGATTCTTCACTTTGGTAGTTGCTACGCTATTGTCCTGTCAAGGTGTCAACTCAAGAAGATTTGTTTAGGGCAGAGCAGAGAGGTACAGGTAAGTGCAGCTGAATGTTTTATATTTAGGAGCACAGCCTCTGAAAACTATTTGCAAGACACCCATTTACCCTGAGATGCTGCTTTGTGGCTATTTGGAAGGTCTCTAGATGTTTTCAAATCTAGCACAGACTTCAGAGAACAAGGAATCCTTGTGCCTTAATGATGTGGTCCATGTAGATAAACACTGATCCATGAAGCTTTAAGTGAAAGTGACCCTGGATCAAGTATACCAAGTATATCAACTTTGCACTGGTCATGAATATTCTAATAAAACACAATTGTTTTCTGTCCTCATACAAACATTCTTTTAATCCAGCTTCTGCCATAGAAGGACCATATGTAATTTAGCATAGATACAACCAGTGACTCTTTTTGTATAAGCTGATAAAGAAACTCATTATATAAAGCATTATCTAAAGCTAGGTGCAATCAGTTAACATATGTCAGTTGAATGGAACTTCTATTGCTTATTAAATAAACAATGGCAATCTATGCTTGGATGGTTTAGAAAAAGTAAGTGCCCGTGAAATGCAACACTTGTGGGTTTGTATATGAAAGACCTCTGTCTGAGACTCTGGAGACGCACTGCCGGTCTGAGTAAATACTGACTTGATGGACCAAGTGTCTGATTCAGTATCAGGCAGCTTCATGTGTTGACATTTGTAGCCCTACGCATTTGTATTGGGTAGCTATAGCGAAATACATGGTGTGGAGAAGACCCAAAAGTAGTAACCTTTAGAAATGGCAGCATTCCTAAAAGAAAGCCTATCACTCACACATTTTGTTGCAGTGCAATGATGATTTACACATGGGTACGTACAATAGTTACTCAATACAGAAACCATGACACCATGCACACCCATAATTAGACAGCTGAGCTAGCTTTCCAGTATCTCTTTATTCATTGACTTGAAACAATATTACCTGTACTAGTATTTCAAACCTGGAATTGTACCACGGAAGAACAGTATAACTGAATTCCATTTGCGGTTGACTTGATCAAGTCAGCCAACAGGGTGGTGGGGGCTTCCAGAGCCACACAACATGTGTGAAAGAACCACATGTGGCTCCTGAGCCACAGTTTAGCCACCAGTGGTATAAACATTCAAGAATCAGCACTCACTTTATCAGATACAAATAGAGTAGACTCAAATTTATCTTTCCAATAGGAGAATATATTCATTATTTTGCTTGCTTGCTTTTGGATTGCTTTTGGGTTGAATTGAAATTTATGTTTCCAATAAGATAATATATTTATTGTTTTGCTTGCTTTTGGGTTAAATTGAATGATTCCCTTTATATTGGAAAAATTATTTGTGTAAAATTGCTGTATAAAAATGAAAGTTTAGGTAGCAGAATGCCTGCATCTAAATTTTATTCCTAAATGATTGCACAAATTATAACTACCCAATTATATTAGATAGTTTCTCTATAAATTAGCCAAGTTCCCTCATTGCCCACTTGATATGAAAAGGACATTTTACATTACGGTTTACCCAGGGAATATCCAGCTGTATCATCAGACCATCAAAGGCAATCATACAAGCGAGACTTTGATGTACAGCTGCAAGAATACAAGTGTTTGCAAGCTGAGCTTGATGAAATCAGTAAAGAACTCTCTCGCCTTGATAAAGCATTGGATGACTACAGTGAAGACAGTGAGGAATATAAGGTAATTCTATTGATTTAAACTTTATTCACTGTAAGTATGAGGAATCTTGAATTCACGGAAAAGTGATACTTCTTGCTTACAGTTGCTTACCTTGGCTGTATGGTAATGTTAAATTCTGGTTTTAAGAAGCTGTGTTACTTTATCACCAGCATTTTAAACCAGACTTTTCCCCACAAAAAGGCCCCTTACATTCTATAAATGAACATAAAATGACTATTGGTTTTTCAGCTTTGTCCTACTGATTGATTAGTAAGTGAAAACTCGGGGGACACAAACCAATTACTTTAATTCCAGACCAATGTAAAGAAGGAAGGAGCACATGCTTTTCATACAAAAAAGTCCTGGGTTTAGTTTCCAATGACTCCACTTAAAAAATTCTGAACAGGAACTAGGAAGACCTCTGGCTTAGACATCCGCTGATACAACCCAAAATAAATGATGTTGGCTAGACAAAAGTTTGATTTGAAATAGGAAGACTGCTTGATATGCTGAGAGGGCTAGCTTCTAGGTAAATGTAAAATGAATTGGTATAGGAGGGAAGATTATTATGCTTGATTTGATCCTTCTTGTATGTGTCTCTCCAGATGTTTAAAACAAGGACATAGGATCAGGATATACTTTTTGCTGTTGCCATTGAAAGTAATAACTAGATATACAGCATCTCAGTTGCATGAATTTGCGAAAACTTTTCTAATGATGAGTGTCTCTTACTCTGTGTAGTCATGAGCAGTTTTGTATTAATGAGGAAAGGATGCTGTGCTTTGATATGAAAAACAAACCTACACTGCAGCCTTGAAAGCTAGTCGGAAATCCTTTGTGCTACCAAAGATTTAAACACCTGCAGTTATGAAGGAAATGACATTGTTAATGAAGGTATTTCCTCACCTAATATGGTGGTTGAGTGGGAGTTAACAATATGTGAAGTATTCATTGCTGTTTATGACCTCTGTTGAGGAAGCTATAGGTGTCTTAACTCCAAAATATCAGAATTCTTTCCTACCATTTATGGTTGAGTCATCTGATCTTCTAAGAATGAGTTCTCCGAATTCTATGCTTACTAAATAGTAAGTAGGGAACTCTTTTGAGTTGTTCTTAGGCTACTTGTAGATGGATGTTCTGTCCCCGTCACCAGTCAGGCATGGAATCTGTTAGTTAGTTACTTCAGCATGACTCAAAGGCTTTATTTCTGTTTCACTATTGCTTGTCTTCCATCAAATCCCATTTTTCTTCCTCTGGTCTGCAGTGGTGCAGTAGCTGTCTTAAGATCACAAGCAAAGATACTTTTCAAGCCTGCTAACAAGAAATGCTTTTATACTTCAGGAGCCAGGAACTGAACCACCTGCAGGCATCTTCCACTCTGATAGTGTGTCTAATCCATATTCATGAGGGAACAGGATGGGGTGGCCTTCTTTTCCATGTACACTACTATTTTTTCCCTTCAAAAATATTTATAGATCCTTTATAATTTAGCTTCCTTATGTTAGGTTACAGCAAATGTGTGTGTTAGTCTAATTCAAGCCTTTTTTCCTCTGTCAGGTTGCTGCTGAAGAATACAACAGATTGAAGGATATCAAAGCAGTAAGTTTGCTTAATTGTTGCTTAAAATATTAATTTAAACAGAGATTTCTCCTTTGCCAGTACTGTGCTAACCCAGAAGTGACATAACTGGATTACTTAATTTTTGCAGATCTCCAGTGTTGATTATGTTGCTTGACTGTTATACAATACTGTGCATGCGCTCTTAGAAGTAAATCTAGTTGTATTAAGTGGAGCTTATTCTCAGGAAAGTGTACATAGTAATACATCTTGTATATTTAAAAATAAAGTTCGTAATGTTTCTGTTTTTTAGAAATACCACAGTTACTTATCTCTCTATTACATTATAGTTCTGATTCAGGTGGGCAGCAGTAGAACAAATTTTGAGTCCAGTGGTACCTTTAAAACCAACAAAAGTTTATTCAAGGTATGAGCTTTTGTGATTAAACTTTTATTGGTCTTAAAGGTGCCATTGGACTTAAAATTTATTATAGTTCTGACTTTGTGACTTTTAAAAGGCTATGACAGACTTTTCTTGTAGGGGTTGGATGCAAATGTAACAAGTAAAACTGATGAAATCTTCTGGAATTGGATATTCTGGAGACCCAGCAACAGGCTGGAATATGTGTCTCCCCCAGTTATCCTTTAATATAGCAATTGAATTAAAATGGCATATATCTGAAATGTCATCTGTACATTACAAATTCTGTAAAATGTTATAACAAAATCTAATAGTCTGACAGGTACATCCTCAATAATGACATACCACTAATGAGGCATATTTACTTTTCTCATCAGTGTCTCATCCCACTGTCTTTTCAGCCACTACATTTTTCAAAGGCCCAGAGGAAGAAAAAAATGTTACATCTGAAGTTTTACTTTTTCTCCCAATTATATTTGAGATCCGGAAGATTGTTTTCATTGGTACATTTGGTGATAGGCAGGACAGCCATTGATCACCTCCTCTGTATAATGCATTGGCACATATTTGGTGATTTTACTACCATTGCTTTAATTCACTTGATGAAATAGCAGTCCATGCTTCAACAGGTTCTGCACTGGTATATTTTGCCACAGCCGTTTCTACTACTTAAGAGGCAAATGGCTGTTAAAAATGCACTGAGGCTTTTTTCTTTGACAGTGGCATCTTTTATGGAAAGAGAAACTATGAGTCATTTGTACTTCTTTTGTCTAAATGCTAATATGGATCCATTTGACTAATATAAGAGCCTTTCCATATCTAGCCTTCTCAGCCTTGAAGATGCTTTCTTCCCCCTCCATAGTAACCCCACATTGCATCTTTTTTCTAGTCAGCAGACTATAAGAACCGAAAGGAGCACTGCAAGAGGCTGAAGAGCAAGCTATCACACATCAAAAGGATGGTCACTGATTATGATAGTCGGAAGTCATAACGGGGGCAGGGGGGCAGGTTTGCTTAAGTATGTACACTTTCATAAAGCTGGGATGCAGTTGTTTTGGATCACAAGTAATTGAAGAAAGACTTTGTTTCTTTTTTTTACTTTACAACTGCGCACATTTGTGCCATGTTAATATGAAGCCTGAACTTTGGCACTCCATATATTTGGGCCTTTTGTACTTGTCATTGATTCAAGGTTCACATGCTGTTGGCCATAACATAAAGGATTTTTAAAGAATTGTTTAAATTGTTTACCTTCCATTCCTGTGATGACTTGTGCTCCACTTTGCTTGGCATGTTGCTATGTGTGCCTTTTAAAAGCAGTTGAGAAATACCTGGGCATCATATTCCAATTCCTTTTACAAACCCTACTTGTATTTGTTGTGGTGTGGTATCTTTTCAAATACCATTTGCAATGTGGGTTTGGTGCTTTTACTGAAATGTTAATTTTACTGCTTTGCAGATTTTGAAAACAACATTTTTTGCTTGTGACTAGGACGTCTCTGAATGTCCAAGTAATAGAATATTTTTGAATAGCACAAACGTGTATCAAAATTCTGCCAACGTTGCTCATCTGGTATATTGCAGTAATTACAATGTGAAACTAAATGTAAATATATTTACTGTTTTTTTAATTTCTCAACTTGTATTTTTTAGAGTTTTACTATACAAACATTAATTTTGAGTAATCACCTAAGTGTCTTTTATGAGGGTTGTTCTTGACATTCTTTATACAAATCGTCAAATATTATATGATTCACCAACTCTGTAATGAAACAAATTTGTCATGGCCCAAGAAGGACAGAAACCAAAGCAGAGATGAATGACCTATAGAGTAACGGATGGCTCTCTTCTAAAGTGATGACAGACAGACAACCTTTATTGGCATATCTCATGTATCAAAAGCCCAAGGAGTCAAGAAAAAAATGAAATGATCTGCAAAACTGGTGCTCAGGCTGTTTTAAGAGTGGCTAGGATTAACCTAACATCTCTTCATCATCAGTGTTGTCTCTGCCTGTTCTGCTTGGCTGGGATTGTTTCCATTCACCAATGTGATACTGTAATCCTGTCTTGTGTCTCATACTGCTGGAGTGAGAGTAACATTTGGTTATGTGCAAACTTGGTTCTGGAGAAAGGGCCTTTTCTAGCAGGGAGCACAAATGGACTGTTCTGTACCTGATGGCAGAGACTAGAATGCTGTGGTAACTTGTTGCATCATTGTAGGTATAAGGGATTCAGCTGGGTTAGTATTAGTGTATTAAACCTAAACTTTAAAAAGCTGAATTCATTAAGCTTTGTATAATTTAATATAACTTTCCATAGTTGTTTTAACTGTGCTTCGTGAGGTATAACGATGATGATAAAATATTGGTGCTGTTAAATCTATAGTGATTGCAGTTTTCAGCCAAAGTTGTGAAGACAGGCATTTCTTGAGGTTTGGAGAGAGCCGCATTTGCAATCAATCTTTCTGTGATGTGTTGATGCAGCCTTAGGGATGCAAGCAGATCTCCTTCTGCTTTTTTCAGCTATGTCAGGGAATGTACATATGGCTGTAGGATTTCAGTATACTGCTTTAAAAAATGAAATCAGCTAATAGAGAATTAATAAATATAATTCATGAGAGTGGAACTTAGACATGCTAAGGTCTAACTTGAATGTTATAACTATGTACATTAAGACTGGTTTCCTTGACACTTTTTTTACATAAAAAATTACACTGAGCTAATGGAGTGTTTGGATTTATTTACGTTTATAACCGTACCTGCTCTAAAGGCTGGACTGGGTAGTATACATACTAACTTACTCCATTAAGGACTTAATTCTGAGAGCTTGAACACTATTCCTGTACAGATGCTGTCCACCCATCTCTTTGCTTTACAATCCATGTGCCCCCCAAATGCTTGTTAAGCAGCAGTCCTTTATGCTAACAGGAGGTCCTGACAGTTTCACAGAGGCTTTCCAAGGTCAGGGAATAGGCAACACAGTGCACCCAAACTCTTATGTCATGCATGGAAGTAGGAACAGGTTCATTGTTGCCCATTCACAAAAGCAAGTTAAAAGAACGCAGGAATTTGGGCTCTAGGTGAGTTTAAAACTATTTCTTAGTTAGCCTCAGGCCTCAGATTCAGTGGGAACTCACAGGAGCATAGCTCCTGAACCTTTCTGAGAGTTCCACCTCCTTGTCCATTGAATAGTATGTGCAGCTGCATAGCAATCCCTGGATGAGCTCCACCACCTGTTTTTCTACAAAATGACCCCTGGTTATCTTAACTTCAGGTGCTGGTTACCAAGGTACCACTTCTGAAATGTCAGCAGTCCCTTTTGATAAACTCCCTCTCACATTAGAGTAAGTGTTGGATGATTTTAAAAAGGGAGCATGGACAAATTTGTAGATAGCTGAACTGTTATTAGCCATACCAGTTAAAGAGAGCCAGTTTGGTGTAGTGGTTAAGTGCAAAGACTCTAATCTGGGAGAACTGGGTTTGATTCTCCACTTTTCCACATGCAGCTGCTGGTGCGACATTGGGTCAGCCACAATTTCTCAGCAGAGCTGTTATCTCAAGAGCAGTTCACAGAGAGCTCTCTCAGCCCCCTACCTCACAGGATGTCTGTTGTGGGAAGAGGAAGGAAAAGGTGATTGTGAGATGCTCTGAGATTTCAAGTGAAAGGCTGGGTATAAATCCAATCTCTTCTTCTTCTAAATGGAACATCCAAGTACAGAGTAAGTGTTCATTTACTCATGTCTTTGGATATGCTATCTAGAGGATCTGTTATGAAGGACCCTGGTAGGCCTGTGTTACTTCATTCATTTCTCCTAAGTGTTACTAGATATTTTTTAAGGAGACTATCATACTGGCCACATTTTCTATTTGGGCAGATAATGATGGAGACATTTCCCCCCATTAGGGAATGGGTGTGATGGGCAGAGCTGTAACAAGGGCAAGACAAGTGAGGCACTTGCCTCAGGCTCACAAAACTGAGGAGTGAAGAAGTGCAGGGCTTTTTTTTGAGCAGGAATGCAGTTCCGGCTGAGCTGGTGTCAGGGGGTGTGGCCTAATATGTAAATGAGTTCCTGCTGGGATTTTTCTACAAAGCCCTGAAGAAGTGTATCATGACTAAAATAAATATTGTGTTATTCTTATTTATGTATTTACCTTTTTACCAAAATAAAAGTATAAAAATATAGGATGCTTAATTTTATATTCTTGCCTTGGGGGTAAAATTAGCTACTTATGATTCTGGAGATAAATTTGAGTTCTCCAATTTCCTCCTGAGAGCAATAGCTGTTCAAAACATGGGGAATATGTTTGTTTTCTCACACACATGCACACTGTATTTAACCAAAAGGAAGAGCAGCACCCTGAATGTAAGGCAGTCCCTCACAAAAATTATACATGGCTTTATGAAGCACTAGTATGCTAATTTTTGTTGACAGCATTCTTGGCCAAAAAACACACTAGTCTTCAAGTAAACATGATTTAAAAAATAAATAATCTTAAGGACTTTATGAATGTCCACAATAAAGACTTGATTGTACCACAGATACCTTCACCACTCTATCACTTCAAACATTAACAAAATTTTCTACCACAGCACTGCAGCCACAATGAGATATGCAAATTTAGTTAAGGTTTGCTGATTTTTTATAGTGCAGGTTGTGGATTTTCTCTGGTCTACATAGAGTTTAATAATCTGGAAAATAAGAAATGGCGCATAGCATGCAATTAGCAGGAAGAGTCTCTTCTTTGTTTAGAAGTTTTTCCAGCAGCAAACGAGAGGTGCAGAATGGAGCATGGCATGCAGAGGTTGTATACATCTATGAGAATAAACAGGAATTCTCAGTGATGAATAAATCCCTGAAAATTTGGCACTTCTTTCTTGAACACCTTTTTTCATCCTTTGGTGGGGGGGAAAAAGTTTTTTCCCAAGATCGTTATGCCAGTTGGGAAGGTTCTGGCAATTTGCTGAAGCACTTTGTTGATCTTGTGTGTCTATCCTTACAAAAAGAGTGTTTTGTTTTGCAACTGCATTAAGGACAAATAAACATTTGGTTTGCCCTACATCTATGGGAGAAGTATTTTTATAAACACAACAGCAATGCAAACATAGTCCTCACCCAGTTTCCGACTGAGTCAAGAGAAAACACTAATGGGTGTGAGCCATGGAGTGCAAAGATTCCATGAATGTTGATGAATAAGCATCATACACTTCCCCCCTCCCCAGGAGGAATATAGTGCTGGCAGAATTTTAATGATGGCATGGTATCCTGAACTATGCAAATAAACTTCAGATTGTAAAGCCCATCTTTAATTGCATTCTCTTGTAGCATGTCATAACTGCAAAAATAGTCACTGCATAGTTGCTGGGAAACGTGAAGGTACTAAAATATTTTGAGGTCATAACCATGACACATTTATCCAGTACAATTTTGTTTAAATGGTAATGACCAAATGCTCACAAGTTTATAATGTTTAGTTAGAATTACTTAATGGCTGATTTATTATCAAGATAAAAAGGTAAAGGTAGTCCCCTGTGCAAGCACCAGTCATTTTCGACTTTGGGGTGACGTTGCTTTCACAATGTTTTCACGGCAGACTTTTTACAGAGTGGTTTGTCGTTGCCTTCCCCAGTCATCTACACTTTCCCCCAGCAAGCTGGGTACTCATTTTACCGACCTCGGAAGAATGGAAGGCTGAGTCAACCTGGAGCTGGCTACCTGAACCAGGTCGTGAGCAAGCTTAGGACTGCAGTACTGCAGCTTTATAACTGTACTTAATTTCTGTGTATTTCCACATGCCTAGTGGAAATGAATGGAAGTGGTACAGCAGCAGAGTTTATTTTTATTATTTTTCTTTAATTGCTATTCCGCCCTCCCTGCAGAGTGGGCTCAATTTAGTAGACTGGGTCACTCAATATGAGAATTTTCTAACCACTTTCTTACAGGGGTCCCTAGTCTTTTTGAGGCTGCAGGGACCTCTGAAGTTTTGAGAGGGGCTGGCAAGTGCTACCAAAAAATGGCTACCACAGGAGCCAGACCCAAATGCAACATTTCCCTCCTTGATTTGCAAAAGAACTGTGGAAGGGGGATAAAAAGAAATTTAAAAACAGGCAGAAATAAGGGGGAATAAAAACAGAGGAAAGAAAGCTCAAGGGAAGAGGGAGAGACCAGGGAGTAAAAACAACATGAAGAAAATCCTCCATTAGCTACTATGGCTATTGCAACTGTGGAAAATCCTTTCCAAATGAGAACAGTCAAGAACAAGTCCTGCCTTACACTGGCCCTACACACTTCATGAAAAGATTGGTGGCTACCATGTTGGGGAACCCTGGAATAGTATATATGACTTCATTAAGATAAAGTAACTTGAAGGTTAGTTTCACAATTGCATCTTACACTGAAGCATCATAGCATTTTTTTATTGACTCATCCTAAATACAATCTAACATTCCTGAAGAATTTAAAAATCATGTACAGAAAAGATTTGCATTAACTGTACTGCCTTAGTACAAATATAGCTAGCAGTTTGAACTGAAGTAGGAATATATTCTGAACTTTTAAGGGAGATGCATAATGATAACTATAGTTCAGTTCAGTTAGGACAGGTGCTCACAGATGGCCTTTTCTCTCAGCTTAACAAGCAGGAAAAGCCTCTTTCATTTCTTTGTTTATAAGTTTTTCCAGCAACAAGCAAGACGTGTAGAATAAATCTCTTTCTTCCATTAATCTGATATGAATGGATTCATCATAAGCATGAGCTCCTTCATTCACCAATGGCCCTAACGTGAATTACTGAATCTTGGATGCATAAAATGATGTGAAACTATTAGATTGACGTATTATCTACTTACTCTTATAAGTTTTTCTGCCATCTTCTGGACATGGAACAGGTGTCACTGGGGATATGTGGGGGGGGGGGGAGGTATTTCTGAGTTTTCTGCATTGTTCAGGAGGTTGGACTAATTACCCTGGAGGTCCCTACCAACTCTACAATTCTAGGTTTGAGCTCTAGAAGTCTTTGGAACAGAACATAGCTAACACATCAGTCTAATAGTTTCACATCATTTCATTGGTGAACCAGAAGAACTATGGGTTGACACCAGAGATAAAATCAAGAAAGAATGTGTAAAGACTATTCCTGTAGCCAAAACAAAAAAAACAACTTGAGGGATGACTTGGTGATACTCTTAAAATTGCTAAAGGTAGACAAGGAGCAAAAATTAATCAGAAATCTAAATGCAGTGTTCCAGTGACTAGCACGAAGAAGATGATGATATTGGATTTATATCCCGCCCTCCACTCCGAAGAGTCTCCTTTACCTTCCTCCCCCACAACAGACACCCTGTGAGGTGGGTGGGGCTGGAGAGGGCTCTCACAGCAGCTGCCCTTTCAAGGACAACTTCTGCCAGAGCTATGGCTGACCCAAGGCCATGCTAGCAGGTGCAAGTGGAGGAGTGGGGAATCAAACCCGATTCTTCCAGATAAGAGTCCGCACGCTTAACCACTACACAAAACTGGCTCTGAGACAAAGAGAACTATTGTAACGAACAGTGTAAAGAAACATAAAAGAACAAAAAAGGAAGAACAAGAGATCAGTTCCACAGGAGCCAAGAAATCAAAGGAAAATTTAAAGCACCATTAGGCATGTAGAAAGATCAACACAGAAATATATTAACCGAACCAGATGATGAGAACACGGGAGAACAATACAAAAGTGATGAAAAGATGATATATTCCTTCCAAGAAGAATCTTTTGAAGAAGGACCTACAGTTTTAGAAAGCGAAGTGAAAACTGCACTGAGAGCAATCGTGAGAAATCACTAGGAGTAGATGATGATAGAGCTATTCCAAGCCACAGAGTCTATCAAACTGTTAACAAGAATATGCCAACAAATATGGAAAACAAAACAATGACTTACAGACTGGAAATGCTCAATTTACATTCCAGTTCCAAAAAAGGAGATGTCAAAGACTGCAGCAACTGTCAGACTGTTGAATTAATTTCTCACAAGGGTGATACTCAACTCTTACAACAAAGACTACTACCATATAAGGAACAAGAAATGCTAAATGTTCAGCCTGGATTCAGAAAGGGAAGAGGCACTAGAGATCATATTGCAAATTTATGTTGGTTGCTAGAAAATACAAGAGAAATTTCAGGACGAAAATCAGCTTGTGTTTCATAGATTACAGCACTGCTTTTGACTCTGTGGTAATGAAAAGCTACAGTTGGTATTTAAAAGAAATGGGTGTGCTATAGCATCTGATTGTTTTGATGAGCAATCTGTACTCTGGACAAAAGGCCATTGTTAGGACAGAATATGGAGAAACACAATGGTTTCCAGTTAGCCAAGGTGTCAGACAAGGATGTACTTTCGTTTTGTCTTCAGTTTATATGCTGAACATATAAGGAAAGCTGGATTAAATTTAGATAAAGACAAAGCAAAAATTGGTGGAACATTAACAATTTGTTAACAATAGGACATTTTGGAGGATATTAATTCATAGGATCACCAAAAGTCAGAAGCAACTTGACGGCACTTAACATACACACCGCAACATTTTAATATTATAGTATTGAATAAGGTAACATTTCTTCTTTGTGAATCAAAGATACAACACAATGCTTTCAGTGTATATGCCATGGCATCTAGAATCTAAAACCTTAGCTAAGAGAAGGCCTCTAATATTTCCTATATTGACTTGACATATACATTGACTACAAATTATTTAGCACCACATGGCAATTTACTTATCATGGTGTGCATTTAACCATTTAGTAAACAGTTCATCTTTAATGTGGTGGTGGAAAGTGCCATCAAATATAGCCAAATTATGGTGACCCCAGAGAGTCTTCAAGGCAAGATACATTCAGAGGTGATTTGCCATTGCATGTTTCTGTGTAATAGCCCTGGGCTTCCTTGGTGGTTTCCCAACTAAGTGCTAACCAGGGTCAATCTTGCTTAGCTTTCAAGTTTAGTTATTATACAGAGGGGTAAAGAGGAAATTACTATATTTCGACAATTACACAGAAATCCCGATGACACTGCAACATTTGGAAGGACATGAAATGGCTGTCTTAACATAAATATTCCAGAACTAATTAATAGGTTGTATCCACAGGAATATTTGGTAGGATCCACATGTTGGTGGAAATCCAGTGGATGAATAATCACAATAGTACAATATCCATCAATGTGTGGATCCACTTCATGCAAGTGAGACATGTACCTGCATTTTGCTTTTCTCCCTCTCCCAGCTGTAATATTCCATGGAACATATACCGGTAATTATACCAGCGATATCTGACCATTGGTACCTGCTTTAGTATCCAGTGGGAAAGGAGAAGACAGGGAAGTTTGTTGCATGAATGAAAGTTTACTTATGTTTTTCAATTCTGTCAAAGTTCTTAAATATGGATCTTTACAACTCCTTTATTTTGTATTTTGCCACATTATTCCCTTCTGCATATTCTCTCTTCCACACAAAATTATGTCACTACAATAAACCCAAAAAGCGCAAGTGAAACTGGACATTTAAGCTGTAACTGTCGAGTCAATAGCCCTTTACATAGCAATATATTTTCCCTGGATACAACATTCTACAAGCAGCAACACCCGCCCCCCCCTCTCATATTTAGTTTGCCCTAAAGGTAGCAAAATCCTTCCTGTATTTAGTTACTATATTTTGCTTGCATGAGTTTAGTAACTTGCATTAACAGCATGCAGTAAATAATAATCTCTCTTACAGGTGACAGCAGCTTTCCTGCATGGAATTCCCTATTTCCATTTGCTTTACTGCTGCTGTTAAATTCACTGCCTCAGTTTCTTCACACGAGGTAATTCCTAGATGGGGAAAGAATATAAAATATATGCTGTTAAATATATAATAACATACTGATAAAATAAATAATTCAGAAATACTAAAACAATTATTCCTGACAAAAAGGATAAAGTGAACTAATTTGTAAATGAAACAAGGAGTGGGGAAGAGATGAGATAGTTTATTAGAGACACTAACAAGCAGCATCGGCTTTGCCAAAGGGGGCGGGGAGAAACCTCCCAGCCTCTCCTTATAGTTCCGATGACCTTCAGCTGAGCTCAGCGTCTCATGCCAGTTAAGGTCTAAAAAAGCAGCAGCCCTGCAAAACAAGATAGAAATAATAACTGCTACCCTACAACTCCCTATGACGTTTCGCCTGGTTAAAATCTTTAATCCCCCCCCCCCGCGGAAGAGGGAGGACGAATCTGTAAGCAAAATATAAAAGCGTTGGATGAGCTAAAGTAAAACAAAAACAGAACTACTTCCTTGCGGCAGAGTACAGCCCACACAAGCCCCCCCCCCGGAACCGGAAACAAGTTTAGTTGAACACCTCAGAAGTCACTGAGGTGACTTCCCTTCAGTAAGACTTCTACATTTCTCGGAAGAATAAATGGTTAAGATCAGGGCTCCCCCCCCCCCCGGGGGGATGCGGTGGAACGGAGCACCGGAACGTCTTTATGGAAACAAAATTCTCCAAAAAAAAGTTCATGAGGGAGGGGGTGCATGTGTTTCTCCTTCATTCCCCTTTGGAGAGTTCCAGCACCTTTTTCCCCAGAAAAAAGGCCAGGTTAAAATAGTTGATATAATTGTTATGGGCTAGTTTTCTACTTATGAAGTATTTTTTTAAATGGAGGGGAACATATACCTTAAACATAAACCTTAAACCTTATACGCACAAACATGATTCCCGTCTGCAGTGGTACAGTTCTGTTTATCGCCTTATTCCCTTATGTATAATCCAAAACTAATTAACTCAGTAGACTAGAGACCTCAATTTTCTCTATGTAGACTAGAGAGACCTCAATTTGTAAGTACCTCTCAGGTACTTACAAATGCAGTATTTGAAATACCCTTCTTATACATTCACTCCTCAAAAGTTTTTTCTGATCTGTACAGCTATACTATTTGAATTCATGATGTTCCAAAACCAAACTTAAAACACATACATGATTTTTACTTTCCTCCCTCCTTGCACTGTTTTACATTTAGTAAAAAGGAAAAGGTAGTCCCCTGTGCAAGCACTAGTCGTTTTCGACTCTGGGGTGACGTTGCTTTTACAACGTTTTCAAGGCAGACTTTTTAGGAGCTTTCACACATGCTAAACAATGCAGTTTAAATTCACTTCAGCGAAGGTTTGCAAGTGAATTTTGCCATTTCGCACAGCAAAATCCATTTGCAAAGTGCATTTAAAGTTGATTGCAAGTCTGTTATTTCGTGTGTATGAAAATATCCTTTATGGGGTGGTTTGCCATTGCCTTCCCCAGTCATACACTTTTCCCCCAGCAAGCTGGGTTTTATCGACCTCGGAAGGATGGAAGGCTGATGTGCAGAACACATAAAGGGGCTATTGGGAACAAGTCGATTGGCCCGTGGGAGGAGTATGGGGAGGAAAATGCAGTAGGGCCTGCGTGTTTTGTGTTTTGTGTACCCCCACACAAAGGAGTGTTTAGTATCGCTTCATATCTGCACATCGACCACTCTGCTGCTGATTTTTAACCCGATTTTTCCCCTACCGTCAAACCCTTTCTTAGCGGAACGCTTCTTTTCACACTGGCGCTGCGGACGGAGTGTTTAAGACGGACACTCACCACAAAAAAAATCTTGCTAGAAGGAATCCAAAATCTTGCAGGTTTCTTGCTTAGCTCTATGTGGAGTGTTTGCTGAGCTTCTTTCATCTTGCCTACTCCGCCGTCTCGGAAAAGCAAAAAGGGGCGACAGGATTCTCCAGCGCTCCCAGACGCCGGGCCCTATTCCCGAGGCAGTTGACAGTCTGCCAGGAATCGCTCGGAAGGTAAAATGCTTTCCTCCCCACGGGCTCCTTCCTGTTCGTGGGCTAGAGAACCTTCCCATTGTCTGGCAATATCTTTTTCTTTACATTGCGATTTTAGCAGTGTTGAAGTGATGTTGTGAGCTAGCAGAAGTTCGGTTTCCGGCGTTTGAAGTGTCTTTAAAAACGGATTTAATTGTAGACCTTCACAAAGCTTGCCTGTAATTTCTAGATCTTAAACCTCACTACAGCTTTCCCAGATGTATATTAATTTATTTACATGTGATTTTGAAAGTTCTGTGGGTGAGAGAAAGTGTTGTAAGTGCTCAATACACACACACACACAGTTTTGTAATTGACTTATACTGCTCAGAAAAGGCAGAACTTCTTAAACTGCAGGTTTTGGAGAGAGGGAAACGAGGCCAGGTTTTTGTTTTTTAAAGTCTTTGTATCCTGGAATTCTGTTATTAATGTTCTCATCTACATATGAGCTGCTGCTACAATGGAATTATCTATATGTTCTCAAAGTAAGATCCTCAAACTCTAATGAAACATGAGTTTGTAGATCCTACTTCAGCTACCTGTCTCCTTCCTCATATTCTGTAACTCCATTATGTCCAGTTCACCAGGTTGGCCATAATAGAGTGTTCCAGTTTCTACAAGATTCCAATAAACCACATGCCAGATACTGTTACAGTACAGTCCTCATCAGAATTACATCCTTATGTCCAGTGAAAGAGAACAGGAATCCCCAATATGGTGCCCAGCAACACCTTTCCTAGTGTTTTAAGAAAGTAACTGGGGCTATTGGCCATTGTAGATATGAGTGCAGATTTTCACAATGTGACTGAAGGTAAGCTGCATCAGCCATTTTGTGGCTAGCTCCACCTCCTGTGGCAGCCATTTTGTGGTTGCACACACCACATGATGTCAGAATTACAAAGGCCCAAGAAAGCTGGGGGCTCCTGAATTAGAAGGATGTAACAGTTTAGAATTGCACCATTATGGGTGTTCTGTATAGGTTTTAGAAGGAAATATCTTATTTGCAGATTAGTACAATACAACTTCCTCTCAGACTAAGTAGGTTCTTCCCTTGTATAGCAATCACGCAAATGCTGACTGACTATGTTGCCTTGCTTCATCATGTTTAATTCAGGCCTGAGATACAGCACCTCAGAGGATCAAGCCTCAAGTTAGTGTGTTTGTTTTAGCTAACTATTTGTTGTGGCCTCAACATCACGAAAATATTTTGAATTGTTGTTTTAAACTAAATTAAACCAATTCTTATGTTATGTTAGTGTCTTAACCAGGAAAGCCTGGGCACAGAGAAATGGATGACGAACCAGAAAGAACCAAACGGTGGGAAGGTGGTTATGAAAGAACATGGTATGTTTGCATTTGGAAATTTCATTTTTTTAAAAAGTTTCAGAATTACAATCTGTGTATTGGATGTGTGTACAAAATACAACTCTTTTGCTTGTAGGGAGGTGCTTAAAGAAGATGAGTCTGGATCATTGAAGGCCACTATAGAGGATATTCTTTTTAAGGCCAAGAGGAAACGGTAGGCACTAAACTGCACAACCGTCTCATAAACAATTGAATACAAAACAAATTATATTCTGAAGTAATCTGCATCCTAGTGTAATTCTACAAGAAGAGTCTGCAAAGTTCTCTGTATTTCAGATATATACTACTTAAACTGAAAATGTTTTAGCCATCCCTTGTATGAAATTTAAGCCAATCAGATGACTGCAATAAGGGTCTGTCATCCATAGTTATATAACATTATTTTAAAAACTCAGTATAAACTATAGCGATGGTGGTATGTAAAAGAGTAGTAATGTCAGTGTGTTGAGTATGTATGCCCAGAGAAAAATATATGCCATAGATAACATATTTGTGTATGTCACTATCTTTGACAAAATGTAAATGTGCCTTCTATAATGTGTGTAGCTGATACCTTTGTTTAAATTTATTTTCATGGATTTATTAAAATATTTATATCCTGCCTTTCCTGATGGTTGAGAAGGCTTGCAAATCATAACTAATGGCATCACGATTTAAGACCAACAGACTAAAAGCCAAAATAATACCCTTCCCATAAAATACCTGCAATTTTGTACCCCGTTAAAAGCTCTGGCTAATGAAATGACCTTACAGCATCCCCTAAATGCCTTTCTAGGCGCTGTAATGAAAGAGACACAGGCTTTGGTATACCTTAATTGGGGCAATAGTCCGTAGGTTATAGCCTGAGCACCGTGGATATATATGATAGGAAACTGTCCTTTAGGTATGTGGGTCCTAGACCATGAAAGGCTTTAGTGCTTAACTAGCAACTTGAATTGGATGTTGCCAGCCAGTTTAGTTGTTTAAGATAGACAAGATTAACTTATCGTTTAGCCTCTGACAATAATCAGGTAACCATGTTCTGAAGTTGTTGAAATTCCTGGGTTGTCTTCAATGGCAGCCCAACACAGACCACATAATATTAAACCAACTATGAAGCTGCAGTAGCATGCATAAATTGAACTGAACTTTTTTTAGTGATATGAATTAATTTAACTCAACTCATCTGTTTCTGACTGGACCAGAACCTATTTTAACTTCCTTATAGTTTTTGAAAGCAAATATAAGTTCTTTGAATTTATGTTAGCTATGCAAACTGTATGCTATGAAATTCACTAGCTATTATCTCTGAACATACTTATTTCTCCTTCCAGAATCTATGCACATCATGGACAAGTTCGACTTGGGATGGTAAGACTTCTTTTCTGAATTTGTTCTAAAATTAATTTGGCTGTTTGTAAGACAATAAGAACATAAGAGAAGCCATGTTGGATCAGGCCAACGGCCCATCAAGTCCAACACTCTGTGTCACACAGTGGCAAAAATTTTTATATACACACATACACTGTGGCTAATAGCCACTGATGGACCTGTGCTCCATATATTTATACCACTCCAAGTAAGTTTGTGAACTTACTTGGAGTGGTATAAGGAAATTAAATGAGTCTGGTTCAGAGGATGTTAAGGACAATGACCAGACATCTTATTTTTCTTTTGGGGTTGCAGATAGTTGTAAAAAACCCCCCCAAACTAATACTCAATAAATTTTTAAGTTTTAGAGCCTGAGTGCTTTCTGTGGAATTTTTTTTTTACTACGAAAATATCATTTTAAAATCTATTTGGACAGCTACATTTTTTTTTAACTTTGTATAGATGCGCCACCTGTACGTAGTGGTTGATGGGTCAAGGACAATGGAAGACCAGGATTTAAAACCAAACAGGCTAACTTGCACCTTAAAGGTATTTATTTTTTCAAAATGTATTAATTTTTCATCATGATAATTCTAAATCTGTACCAATGCTAGACAGAGCAGGGTAGTCCAAATTTTAAACATGTGTTCAGCCATGAAATTTGTTGGATGACTTCACTTTTAATTAAATATGTGGACTGGGAAGTTAATTTTTGCAAGTAAATTTATATTGCTTGCTTATTTAGCAGTAGCAATCTCTTTATCATAATCTTATGTTTTGCTATTATTCCCTGTACATACTTTTTACATAAAAATGGTTGAACTTTAAAGGACACTTTCTGAAGAATGGATCTAAAAATGTGGAGATATTAATAAAGCTGTTTCATAAAATAAAGCTGTTTCATAACTTCAATGCTAATTGTTCTAATTTAACATTTGTGTTTATGTAGCTCTTGGAATATTTTGTTGAAGAATACTTTGACCAAAATCCTATTAGTCAGGTAGGTACAGAAGTCTCCCAGAATCTGTTTTCTTCTGGCCATAACACATTTCCCCCCTGAAACATACATCTGGTTTTGATATAAAAAACATGAAGTTGCCTAGTACTATGACAAATCTAACAGCTCTCCCAAATTTTCAGATAAAGGACTCTCCTTCTGACTTACCGTAGTTCCTGGGGATTGAATCTGGGATCATTTACATGCAAAGCATGAGCTCTTCCAGTGAATAATGGCCACTTTCTAAAACCATTGACAATATGTAATCTCAGTGTGAGTAATCTCAGGGCAGCAATGAATTGGAATGAGATTGTAAAAACAAAAAACAAGCAGGTGCACTGTATACTTTGCACTAAAAAAAGAACCAAAATTTTGCAACTGGTATACATTATGTAATCTGCATATATATGCAAATCTTGCATTTTATGTTGCTTCTGATGTCCACAGGGAATGGCAGAAGCTGCACTGAAGTGTTTAAGCATTGGAAATTCTGCTTTCCATTTTAAATTTGCCTGACACTCCTTTCTTTCAAGCTTGTCTTTGTAGCTATAAGAGAGATTAACTGATCTTTTTACAAAAGGAAAGCAGAGAGTCTGAGGACCCTAACACTTGCAATATAAAACTAGATACTTCTATAGCATGGTTGTGTAATTAATAACTCTTTGAATAACTCTTGAGCTGTGTGAGGAAGAAAGGTAGCTAATAAATATTTTAAACAAATAAATACAAAATATTTCAAACATTTCCTCAGAAACCTCATTTTTTTACTTCATCATGTGCCCAGCTGTAGTAGTTGGGGAGATGTAGCCCCAATTAAAATATCTTGTGTGCAACTTTACTGCAACTGAGTTGTTACTATTGTTTGGTATGTGTTTCTGATGCTGTCTTTGTGTAGGTATATGGGATTAGCCCATATGAAGCCTTGCTAGAGGCCATTAATGGTATGAGCTACTTTCTTCACCGTGGAATCTTATGCGGTGATCCTGTTTCATTCCAGCTTGCAGGGTGAAGGCTACTTCCACACTACCTGTTTGAGTATGAAATGGACATCATTCAGTCAGTTGTTCTGGAGAGTACAGTGATTTGTTAATAATTTGTTACATTCTAGTGTTTTCCATTTTTGCACAACTCCTGTGAGACTTTATTATGCTATGAATCCTATTAACTGCAGGCCTTTTTGTTGCAGATTGGCATTATTGTAACAAAGGGTAAAAGAGCTGAAAAACTGACTGAGCTTTCAGGTATGATAAATGCTTTTCTTTTATGCCAAGCAAAGATCAATGATATCACCTCTTTCTGTGTCTTTTGAATAGTTTGGTGTTTTTAGTCATTCTTTCTGTTTCAAGTAATAGTAATATTTATTACTTTGCTCCTAAATACATTTAAAAAACAATTCACAATATATCAGTATATTCAGGGTTTTTTTGTAGCAGGAACTCCTTTGCATATTAGGCCACACACCCCTGATGTAGCCAGTCCTGGAGCTTACAGTAGGTCTTGTACTGTGAACTGCTCTGACACTATATTCGGGAAACTGCCGGCAAAATATGTGAATTTTATGATCTATTAACATTGATTTGGATATATTTCATTGGTTTCTGACTTCCGGATGTATTTGCACTCTTCGAGAAGATTTTTCTGTAAAAGCGATCTAATAATACTAAATGTGACGGTACATGTAAGGCTATGTTTTGGACCCCGTGTTGGGGAGTGTTGTTTCTGTTGAAATGTTACTTAAATGTTTCTAATAAAATTTAAATTATATATAAAAAAAGAAGCCTGTAAGTTCTTGGAGGATTTGCTACATCGGAGGTTTGTGGCCTAATATGCAAAGGAGCTCCTGCTATTAAAAAAGAACTGAGTATATGACTTCTGTTTGCTCTGTGGATAGATTATGTCCAGCATTTTAGAAAACATTTTGTCTGTAACTTTTATACCTTCAGTTGCATACAAACAAAATTTCAGAGGTTTTTGGATTAATTTATAGTGATGGATAAATTTGTCTTGTAGGGAATCCAAGAAAACACATAGCTGCTCTGAAGAAAGCTGTAGACATTTCTTGTCATGGAGAGCCATCGCTATACAATGCCCTAAATCTAGCCACACAGACATTAAAGTGAGTACCCATAGTCTATTTTAACGTTTTACAAGGATAGAAATGAAAATTAATTCTGATCATATTGTTCCTTAGGGCCAAACTACATATGTTCCCATTCTGCCCTTCCTTCCTTTTCCAGGAGCTCTGAGTAGCTTACATGGGTCTCTGGCCCTACATTTTACGTACAGGTAGGTTAGGCAGTAAGGAAGTGACTGGTCAGCCTTGATGGGACCAGGCTTCCCTTACCACAATACCATGCTGGATGTCAGGGCTGCCACACTAGGGGAAGCTGTTTTTAATCCTTCTGTCTCTAGTGTCCTTTTTCTAATTGAAATCTCCTTTAGAGCTGCTTTTAGACATGGTGAAAAAGAGAAGGACATTCACACACACACCATTCTCCTCCTCCTGCAGCTCCTTTTTAATGTTACAAAAACATGAGGAATGCTGTTCTTGTATCTTCCATGTAGTACAGCTGGCCTTTGGTCATTCTTGATTGACTCATATAAAGCTGCAGAAATATTTTGGTAACTAACACACACTGAATGTATTCTGAGGACTGTATAAGATAGTGTCCTTATGCTCTGATGATTAATTTTCTTTTAGCTGTTATCTGCCTAGGCTCACTTGTCAACCATTATTTCAGCTTTACTGTGTTTAAATAATATTTTGGAGGGTATCACAGAAACAAGCACAGGGAATTCCATGTTTTGTGCACACTGTCTTGTATGTGCATCAGAATCTGGTTGGTGGGGCTGGATCTACTGCTTTTCTGCATAAGCAGGAGTTAGCCTTAATTTTGATGCTGCAAATGTATACCAATATAACCTCATTAATTTAAAACTGAGAAGTCTGTGCCTTGGATTTGACTGTCTGGTACCTGTTTTTGTAACAAATGTAAATGAATGCTTTCTTGCTTTCTGCAGGCACATGCCAGGTCATACAAGCAGAGAGGTTCTGGTAATATTCAGCAGTCTAACAACATGTGATCCTTCTAATATATATGACTTAATTAAGGTACAGAAGTTTAAAAATATCTGAACATTCTAAAAAGATGCAAGACCTTTCTTGGCTGGGTTGGGAGATAAATTCTGCTTGGCTGGGGTGAATAAACCTGAAAACTTTGTGTGGTTTACAGTTTTTTAATCTGTCAGTGTATGTTTTTTCTTTCTTTCAATTTACAGTGTTTAAAGGCAATCAAAATCAGAGTGTCTGTCATAGGCCTTTCTGCTGAAGTTCGAGTTTGCACTGTTCTTGCTCGGGAAACTGGTGGTATGTATGTTTATATATGTTTGCAGTGTTAAGAAAAAGAGGACTCCAGAGACCTGTAAACAAAGCTCCTCATAGGAAGAGCTTTCCTGACTTCCTCTTCTACTGGTGCCCCTTCTTTCTCCTGAGGACTAGGAGACTTTCAGAAATTATATGGGATGGGATATGATGTGAGAAGTTGCAGCTAGAATGGAAAGAATGTGCCTTCTATTCTTGAAAGATTGTGTCTGGATCTAGCCCAGTGATTCTGTACATAAGCAAATGTTTACATATGCAAATATAAAATGACGGATGATCACATAAGACACATATTTCTTGAATTTGCAGATGTTATGATTTTTATTTCCCTGTGACTTTTAAATTTCTGATTGGAAATGACGTTGCAAAGTAGCTTAATTGTTTAATGACTTATCTAAAATAATTGGTATAATATATAATTTGTTCACCTTGAAATAAAGTAATTATAAAATTGAGAACATTTTTATTACTTATGCAACAAATTAAGCTTTCCTTATAGCTTGTGTATTTTGACAATGGAAAATGGTGATAAGGAGCAGATGGTAACATACCTATATAAAGTATAAAGTAAAAGAAATAAGAGAAACTGCTTAAATTGTTAAAATCAAAGGAACTGCTCATAATATAAACATTTCTGTTGAGGGTCATCAAAATTATACTTCAAAATCATAAGCTTCTCACATCACTTATTAACAAATATTTCAATTGTTATATTAACATATTCTCAGCCAGTCTAAAAAATGGGTTCAGAGCTTACTGACAATTTTAGTAGCTCACCTGCCCAAACATACCTGTGTTAATAATCTGTGACTTAAAAGAGGAGGAAAAGCTTGCTTGCTTTTGTCAGATTACCTTATTGGCCACCCGGAGGCAACGGTTACTCACCAAAGGTGGCAAGTGAGTATGTGCAAAGCTACTCTCAGTACCTTCTCTGCCAACTAAACCTTTTTGGTTTTCTTGTATGCGGCAGGAACCTATCATGTAATTTTAGATGAAAGTCATTACAGGGAACTCCTGATGCAGCATGTCAGTCCACCACCAGCCTGTTCAAGTTCTGAAAGCTCGCTTATTCGAATGGGTAAGAAATATATTCCAAATACTTCGCATTTGAATGATCCTGACAATCTATTTATGTGTCAAGTGACAGGCATCTTGCATAGATTTAAAAGTAAACAGAGCTGTAGGCTTTGTGGTACAGATGGAAATAAAGGACCCTTCAGTCCCCCCTCCCTTTGCAGTCTCTTCTCTCTGATCCTGACTGGAAGGAGAACCAGCTGGCCACAGAGAAGAGACTGTAAAATCATCATTGCCATGGCAGCCACCCTGGAAAAGAACAAACTGGCTAGAATAGGGTGGGGACAGTTTTTGATCTCTTTTGTCAGTTGTCAACATGCCATCCTCTGGATGCCTTGGCAGTCTTACTCTCTGTCCACCCCTGCTGTGTCTCATACTGAGGAGAGAGCAGGAAAACAGAGAGGGAATTTGTCCTCTTACTCAAGTTCAACATGGGTGGAGAGAGACTATTCTGTATGGCAGAGATAATGAATATTAACAGTTACATCTTATATTATTGTGTGTGCATGTTTGGTGAGGTGGTGCACAAGACATACAATAGTCTTATGCCTTTGTTTATATATATGGCTTTTATATATTGTTTTATATATATAGTGAATTTTAAGTATGTTTTGAGTTGATCAATATAATTGCACTACATTTAAAACAAATAGGGCTAAAGTTCTGATGAGGTGTGGTACCACACTAGGCCTTGGTTTTGCTGTCAGCAAGGAGTGAGCCAGAGAATGGTGATCATGCTCAGGCATCAGAGCAGTGTGTACAAAAATCTGTTTGATACCAGTTGGCAGCTGGCTCTGCTGATTATCACAAGGACTTGTCAGAAAGCTATTTCTTTCATCACTATGAAACAGGCTTCCATGCATTCCTTTCACCTTAGAATTAAGATGGTATGCTTTGTTATACAGAGGGAGGAATAGCTTAGGCCAGTTGTCTTTGGATACATGTTAACTGCTGGGTTGGATCCATTGGTAATTTCCACTGATGGACAAGATTTCCATCAACAGACCAGACTTTCTTGCTTGCCTTGCCCTGCTGTAGGCCAAAATTCTCCCTGAAATGCTGTTCCTAGGGTATAGGGGACCCCTAAGAGCAACATGAGTGGCAAGTAGGATGTCTGCAGTGAAGGGACAGAATTGGAAATCAACCTTCCCTCCTTCTACTAGCAGAAATCTACTGCTGCATCCAGCTCATTATAAAGCAAAGATTATTGTACTAATCTATCATTCACAGCTTCTCAAAAATTAAAGGACGTGAATTGTAATCTGGGTTCCTTGGGGTGTTTCACTCCAGATTCCAGTATGACTATGTGAATGTGGACAAAGAAGCAGTGATAATGATCAAGCTTTGTAACAACTTGGTTTCTTTCTCTTTTCGTTCTCAGGCTTTCCTCAGCACACTATCGCATCTCTTAGTGATCTTGATGCAAAACCATCATTTAGCATGGCGTGAGTAAAATGCACTTGTGATATTGATGGTACTTGAGTCACAGCCCCCAAAAGATACATGAGAGCATTGGAAAACAAGTATGTGTGCAGCCAGATCTGTCTTTAGCAGTAGCAGTGGAAGAAGGGAACTGACTGTTGTTTAATTGAACAGTTGTTTGCAGTTGCTGGAGCTGCTGTGGTGAAAATGTCGAACTTTTGGCTTTGCCTAAATTGTTCCCCCACAGACTTAATTTTTTTTTTTGCCTCAGTGTTGCTTTTGCAAAATTATAACTCTTCAGATTGTTTTAGAAATTCCAGTTATTTTGTTTTAGAAATTCTGTGTTTTAGAAATTTCAGTGATTGCTACTCCAAGGCCCCAACTTACCATAAGAACCATGCACTCAGTACTGATGAATTGATGTCTGGCAGTAGATTTTGAGGGGCAGAACTCACTGCCACACTCCATCCGAAAGCAGATTGTTTTTATGTTCTCACCCCTCAAGTTCTCTTTAGAACTGATTCAGCAATCTGATTATACCCTATAGTGCTTCCTAAGCTCTTGCTAGTATCTTTTCTTGCACTAGAGTTTGGTCATAATTTTGTTTGCTGCAGTCACCAGAATGATGGGCAAACTCTTATTTATTAAACTTATTCATTAACCTATTTAAAATATTAACATACTGCTGATCAGTAGGACTCAAAGCTGCTTGCATTATTAAAACTAGCTAAAATCTCATTCTTGCTGATGTAAGTGGAGGAACTGATAATCCTTGGTCTGATGATACACATAATGGAGGACGTGAGGTTCCTAGGTCTTGAAAGGGTCTAAAGGTTAACACAAACAAAGCTTGGCACAAACTGTCAACAATCTAGCAACCTTATTCTGCACCAATTAGAGCTAGCTTCCATGTTCCCTTCAAAGGCAGCTCCACAGAGAGCAAATTACAGTAGCCAGTTGTTAAGATTTCCATAGCATGGATCTTGCAAAACAAAATAATATTGTAAGTTCAGGAAGCCCTATAATGCATATGTGGCTCCCTGAGCTGACTTTAATAGGAGTTGGGAGAGAAGAGAAGCATTATCTGCTTGGGTGGAGGCAGTAGTAGAAGCATGGGGGGGCGGGCAGTGAGAGGCCTTAGGCAGCAACATGTATTGAACCAGTGCAGAATGTGCCAACTGTTCTGCATGTGCTAAATATTTCTGTTTAACATATTTTAGAAAACTGTTATTCTTTTATAGGCACCTGGAAAACAGCAATGAACCAGGTCTTACATTGGGAGGGTATTTCTGTCCGCAGTGTAGAGCCAAATACTGTGAGCTTCCTGTGGAATGCAAAGTTTGTGGTAAGTAACAGTGTGTGTATTTTTTATTGATTTAACAAAATGCCATTCATTATGGAGCTGCAGGAGCAGAAAAATAGGTCACAGAACTATCTGGTACATGCCATCTAGAATCTAAGAAAAATGTGTCTTTTAGCTTTGAAAGCTGAACTTGCAGCAAGTTTTCTGGACCTCTGTATATATGGATGATTAAAGTATGCTGTAATAAAATCTAGTTTGCTGTAATGAAAATCTCTCTTTAATGGGAGGAGGATCTGTTGCTCAGTTGTAGAGTATCTCCATAGTATGCTGAAGATCTAAGGCTCAGTCCCTGGGATCTCCAGCTAAAGGATTTGGTAGTAGGTGAAAGAACTCTACTCAAGACCCTGGAGAGCCACTGCCAATCTGAGTAAACAGACAGTGATGGACAAGTGGTTTTGTCTCAGTGTAAGTCAGCTTCATACGATCAGTGTGCTATAGTTAATTGTGGACCTTTTAAAGAGAAGCATTTGTGTACAGATGGAATTCTGGCTTCAAGATTACTGTATATAAGGAACATACAAATGAAATGAATGATTAAAGAAGTAATGAGGCTTAAGGTGGGGTTAAGTTGATTGGCAGGCATTGCTATTGTAGCTGTCACAAATTTTTGACTGCCTATTTGTTATGGAGACCTACTCTCAATTGATGCCTCTTTAGTGATTGAGGGTGTTTTTGGGAGTAAATGGAAAATAATAACAACTAATGAAATAAATTGTTCTAGGTTCTCTTTTCCAGCAATTTAGAAAAGATTCTGCCACTAATTAAACAAAATTTGGCAGTATCATATACTTGTTTCTGAACTAGACCACAGAGTGTAGATCAAGAGAGTGTGGACTTCTCAAAAGAATGGGAAGATTAAATTTGCCCCCAATAATAGAAATACCCATAACTTGAAGAAAAGAATGCCCACTGAACTTGGAAATGCTAGGTAACTATATTGCTGGGCCTTCTAAGCATTGTTTTTTGTAAAGCAGGGGTCCCCAGCTTCTTTGAGCCTGTGGGCACTATTGGACTTCTGACACAACATAATAGACACTGCAATAAAATCACTGCTGCAGGAGGTGGAGCCAACTAAGAAATAATTTCACCAGTTTACCTTCAGCCACATAGTGAAGATCCCTTGTGCTATGGGGGCAGCTGCCGCCAAAGCAATGGTTTTAAAAATCTCAAAGCCAATCAGAAACCTTGCTGGGTAAAAGCCCCACCTGGCCCTACCCACTTTCAAAAAAACACTTGGTGGGTGCCACCAAGTGTTTTTTAGAAAGTGTCCAGAGGCACCACATTGGGGACCTCTGCAGTGAAATGAAGTCATGGGGGGAAGAGGGATATACTTGGAGGCCCTGGAAGTGTCCCCTCTTGCTCCTTGTCATGCCCCTTGATGGAGAACTCACTATGGCAAAAAGCCCAGTGGTGACCAGGTGGGTGACTGTCTGACTGGCTGCATAGGAAGAAGAGTAGGAAGAGGAAAAAGAGGAGAGGTATGGAGGCTGCCAGGTAAGGAAAGGAGGAAATAGTAAGGGAGAGGGAAATGAGATGCCCCTCACAAATCCTAGTATGTGTCCCCTGCTTGTTGATCATTAGTGTATGTAAATATGGCACATAATCTAAATTTCTGCTACTCAAGAAAACGGCAAGTTTAAACTTTTTATCTGTGTGTCATGTTGCAGCATTTTTATATCAGCTGTCCTCAATTGTTAAACACAAATTCCATTTAACAATTATTGTCTCATTGATGCTAAGAACTTAGACCGTAGCCCATGAGATGTTGTCCTTTAGCTTTTATAATGGAGTTAAAGAATAAATTATTACACCTCTCTTAGCTGTTTTGCCAGGTCACGTGACAGAAGATCTGGTTACCATGTTCTTACTGGGGATAATGTAGCTACTGCTGAGGGGCCATGTTTTTGAAAGTAGCCATAAGAGCACGGTCTTATCCAGCATCCTGTTTAATCCTGTGGCCAACCAGTTGCCTTGGAAATCCAACAAGTATGGTGTAGAGGCTGAGACCTGTTCCTGACATTACTTCTTACCACTGATATTCAGAAGTTTGTTGCCTCTAATTATGGAGGTTTCCCTTAGTCACCATTTTGCTCAATCCTGGTTATTGAAGGAATTTTGTTCATTCACTGTACTTGTAATATTGGATTGGATACCTCTTGAAGAGGTAAATGCAGGCAGTTCCAAATAGCTTTTTTTGGAGGACATAATTGTGGTGTCAATAATACAGATTCATATGTAAAAACCAGGTTTTTTTACAGGCAATTTGAATGATTCTTCAAGTATAATTCCTTGGTTAATTTTTTTAGGTCTTACATTGGTATCAGCACCTCACCTGGCTCAATCTTATCATCACCTATTCCCTTTGGATGCCTTTCAGGAAGTCCCAGTGGAACTGTATAAAGGAGAACGGTATGCAAAGTTGCTTGGTGTGAGCAATGTAAATTACATTCCCGCCCCCCCCCTCCCCGGTAAGACTGTAATTCAGTAAATTGATAATTCAGTTTTGTATAGCCAGGCAGCCACAGTTCACCACCTTTCTTGTCTCTTAAAATAGCTTGAGAGCTCTGACCCTTTAATGCACAAGATCCTCTCTCTCTTATTCACAAAGACACCACCAGCCAGGGTAGCCCAGTACTATATAATAATCACTAATTCTTACCCAAAGAGGCAATCTCCTGTTTCATTGGCAGAGTTAGCTTAAAGGAGACAAAGCCAGAGGGGGTATTTTGGGATTCTCCACCTATCTATACAGTGATCTTTCCCTTAAAGAACTCTTGAAATGTTCAGCTGGAATAAGTTTTATTGAAATAGGAATAAAAGGGGACAAAACACACAGACAAAAAACACACAACCTAGTTAAGAGGAAATAAGGGAAGACAGCTGAGGAAGTGATTTTGGTTACCAGGATCAAAAAGAGCGAAGTCTGTGGAGGCAGCAGCAAAACGAGCAGCAATTCACAGAGCGAAGGGGAGAGGGCCCACATGCAAGTGGGGGTGTGAGGTATGGGGCCAAGAACATACACACAGTGCTATGGCACAGTGTGTGACAATACTCCCTGAGGCATGTTTGTCCCCAAAATCATGAGTTGATGGTCTTTTCGGGGGTGAATAATGATTTGGGTGAAGCCTTGTTGAGTTTACATGAGGTGGACTATAGGTTTTAATGTTTCTTGATGACTTGCTGAGTATCAAATAGGAAAACTCCCAGGTTTTGCAAGCAGTGTTAAAGTGCTGCATAATTAGGGTAAATGGGTGAAAGGAAGCTGAGTGTGGATGAGGTTAATTCAGGGGTGTCAAACATGCAGCCTGTGCAGGGTTCAAATCCAGCCCCTGAGCAACTCCCTTCTCCTGCTTTCTTTTCCAGGGCTGCAGCTGCATTGTCACTTTCTTTTCCCCCCAGCTCCCTCACTAGTTCCTTGCTTTTTGTTTCTTGCACTCCCCTTCTCTCCCTCTCTTTCACACACAGAAAGAGAGAGCTCCGGGGCTGCTTCCTGCAGGAGAGATACAAAAACAAGCCTCTCTCACACACACAGAGTTTCCAATCCCTTCTCTGGGGCTTCTCCTCTTTTGGGGAGGAAGGGAGGGGGAGGAAAAAAGTCACATGGCAGCTGTAAAACCAACACTTCTGCTTCTTCTTGGGTGGGTGGATTCTTCTGACAAGCACAACTTATATTGTTTGTTTATTTGATTTATATCCCGCCCTCCCCGTCGAAGCATGCTCAGGGCAGCTTACATTTTATAACACGGGTGGGGAACCTCTGTCCTGAGGGCCGTATGCAGCCCTTGAGGTCACTTGTTGTGGCCCTCAGGGATTGCTGGGCCGAACTGAGCCATGTGGCAGTCTCTCTGGGGTCTGGCTGGTCACGAGGATCGTGGGGCCCAGCCGTGCTGTGCAGCAGCCTCCCCAGGGCCAGGCAGGGATCACAGGACCTAGATGTACTGTGCGGCAGCCTCCCTGGGGCCTGGCTGGCCGGCCAGAATTGCTGCAGGGCCTGGAAAAGTTACTGTCACAGTTCAGTTTGCACTTGATTATCCCAGATGGTGTGGCCTAATATGCTACTGAGTTCCTGCTGGGCTTTTTCTACAAAAAATCCCGGGTTTGTGTGTGTGCCAAATTAGTCTCTCCCCACATGACTTCAAATAGAAAAACAATTATTTGTATTAATTTTGCCAACCTGAATCGTTCTCCCTTGGCGGAGCACTGTTTTTTAAGGTGATAATTTTTTATGGCCCGCAAATGATGTTATAAATATCCATATGGCCCTTGGCAGAAAAAAGGTTCCCCACCCCTGTACAACAATAAAAAACATTTAAAACATTAAATTAAATTAAAATTAAACATTAAATTAAAACAGTTTGGTGCTAATTTCAGTGCAATTTAAAGATGGTATTGAGTAGTCTTAAACATCCATTAAAATCTAATACCTCAGCGGTGGTTGAGGAAATAGAGGAAATTATTTTGGCTTATTCTGAAAAATTGAATTTCTCTATTCCTATTTGGATTTATTTTCTTTCAAAAAGACCCTGATTAGCAATTAGAACACTTGGATTCTTGGAAAGTGGAGTGATTTCAGATGCCACTCTTAGGTCAGCAACTGGATGTTGTGGTTTCTAATGTCAGACTTATGTCCATTTATTCTTTGCATGCTCCTGGACTGAATCCCCCTGGATGGAATTATCTAGGTTTCCTGTCTCATTACCAATGCTGGTGTCTCATTACCAGTGTTGGTGTCTCCATGCCTTCTACCCCTCTGCACCTAATCCAACCAAGCCTGCTGTTGTCATTCACCTTCTATTGCCATTTGACATCTGAAATCACCTTTATAAAGTTTATATCTCTGGTACCTTATGTTACATTTTATGGCCTGCATAGCCTGGTGCAACAAAGTGACATTTATGTCAATTCTGGCTCTTCTAACAAATGAGTTTGGCACCTCTGGGTTAATTCAAGGTGAAGAGATCTATTTTGGGAGACCCATAGTCCTGAACTATACATCTCTTTAGGATGGGGAGGAAGTTGTTAGCAAGTCAGCTGCTCTTTTTCACACACTTGTAAACTATGTGTTACATTTCTCCTGGCTGGCATCCATTTTATGTCCTTTTTAGGCTAGGCTCTGCATTGCAGCATATGATATTTGAGCTGAAATATCTATATTAGGAAGGGTGTTTATGGTTTTTTTGTCTATAAACTGCTATCCAGTGAGAAAAGGGTTCTGACTGCTAACACCCTCATTCAAGACACTGCACAGAACTGTTGGGGATTGGGACTCAACAGTCACATGCTCCCACCATTTACTCGTATCCTAATTTTAAAAGACTGAGATTTTTGTGTGCGCGTGTTCTTCTTTCCCCAAGACTATACATATCCAGCTCAAAGGATTAAAGAAACAAGCAGTTCACCATACACACACACCACATACCACACACACCCACAGAGTTTAAACTTAACATTGGAGTGGATCAGATAAAGATTACAAAATGTCTTTACAACTTTTGAACCATAGCCCTATTTAGGCATTCAGGATTCTTTGGTACAAGTTGACTTTATCTTATTCAGTAGCAGGTTGCTTCTATGTTACACAAGAACTCGAGGCTCCAAGCGCGTCTTCAAGTCTATTGCTGGATCACTTTAGTCCACTCAGCCTGGAGGAAGTTGACAGGATTCTCATCTCTGTGCACCATACAACTTGCATTCTGGATCCGTGCCTGTCTTGGCTGATAAAAGCTTGCCAGACGGAGCTATGTGACCTCTTCGAACTATTGTCAACAGATCCCTCACAGAGGAGGTCTTTCCCACACCTCTTAAAGAGGCTGACATCTGCCTCTCTTGAAGAAACCATCTTTAGACCCAACCAGTTTGGCCAACTGTCGGCAGGTGTCAAACTTGCCCTTCCTGGGTAAGATTATAGAGGATGGTGGCGGCACAGTTACAAAGTTTCCTGGAGGACTGGACCCGTTCCAGTCTGGCTTCCGCCCAGGTCACGGGACAAAGACCGTGCTGGTTGCCCTCATCATGACCTCCTGAGGCATCTTGATCAAGGCGGCTTGGCTATTGCTGCTATTAGACCTGTTGGCTTGCATTTGATACAGTCGACCATCAGCTGCTGTCCAGCCATCTTGCCGATATGGGGATACAGAGGTCCGCCTTAGAGTGGCTTTCCTCTTTCCTCCAAGGTCAAGGACAAAGGGTGGCAACTGAGGAGTTGTCATCCCAAAGACACCCACTTATCTGTGGGGTGCCCAGGGGGCAGTTCTCTCCCCAATGCTGTTCAACATCTACATGTGCCCCCTTGCCCAAATGCTCAGGAGGTATGGGCTGAGTTGTCATCAGTAAGCACTGCACTGGCTGCCTGTTGCATAATGAATCCTTTTCAAGCATTGGTATTAACCTTCAAAGCCCTATATGGCCCAGGACTGTCTTATCTGTGGCCCCGCCTTGCCCCACGTTCCCCAGAGAGCGCTTCGATCAAGTTCTCAAAATCTTCTGGTTGTCCCTAGGCTAAAAGAAGCTAGGCTAAATTCCACCAGAGCCTTCTCTGTAGCAGTCCCAATGACCTGGAAAACGCCCCAGAAGCTATCAGGGCCTTGCAGGACTTATCACAGTTCTGCAGGGCCTGCAAGACTGAATTGTTCCAGATGACATATGACCTCTAAATGGGAGAGGGCTGCCACCTTCCCTGGACCTACCGTATCTTGTATTAGTACCAACTGCCTAGGATTTGACAGCTTTGGAGAGAGGATGCTGTATAATCCTGCCTATAATAGATGTAGTAGCACCATTGTGATTTTATTTGATTGTTTGATTGTTCTGGTTTTAATACTGTTTATTAATGTTGCCTCTGTTTATTTTATGTTGTTAGCTACCTTGAGTCTTTGTAGAATGGGTGGGATATAAATCTAACGTAATAAAAAGATACTATTTCTACCTCTAGCCAGCTCTGATTACAACTCCCTTAATGGCTGTTCAGTTGTCCCTCTCTCGCCAACATTCAGTCAGTTCCCATTGGTTGCCCTTAGGGATAAGCAGAACCTAACCTGTCCATCACAATTGGTTTGTTGGTGGACATTGAACTAGGATGGCTAACTAGATCAAGTTGCTATTGGTGTTTTGTTGTAGCATCTGAATTCACATTCAGCAGTTCACTAAGCAGCACTGATCCTTGCAGCTGCCTAGTCCCAGAGCTGATTGTATATTGAGGAAGTTTTGCTCACTGGGAGGCAGGAAAGAAGGTAATAAACAGACAAACCAGGTTTACAAACTAGGATTTGTTACTGAAAACTGATAGATCAACCAGAATTTGCTTTGCAGACCATGAATGTAAGTTTAAACACACGGTATCTGAATGCAACTGGCATCTATCATAAGAAAAATTGCAGTTAACATAGCATAGTGAGAACATAAGAGCCCTGCTGGATCAGACCAGTGGTCCATCTAGTCCAGCATCCTGTCTCACACAAGTCGCCAAACAGATCCTCTAGATGGCCAACAACAGGGCATAGAGTTTGAGGCCTTTCCCTAATGTTGCCTCCTCGCTCTAGGATTCAGAGGATGTGGAGCTCTCTCTCACTCACTATGGCTAGTAGTCATTGATAGACTTATCCTCCGTGAATCTATCTAATCCCCTTTTAAAGCTGTTTAAACTACATCCTCTGGTAGCAAATTCCATTTAATCACTCTCTTCATAAAGTAGTATTTCCTTTGTCTGTCCTGAACCTATTGGATTCTCTCCAGTCCTAGTATTTTGGGAGAGGAAGAAACATGTCAGTTTTCTCCATCCTTCCCCCTTAATCATCTCTTTTCTAAACTGAAAAGGCCCAGACTATTCAGCCTTTCCTCATCGGGATGGTGTTACAATGTCCTAATCATCTTAGTTGCTCTCCTTTGTACTTTTCCAGTCCTGCAGTGTCCTTTTTGAAATACAATGACCAGAACTGTACACAGTATTCCAAATGAGGCCACACCATAGATCTATACAGAGGCATTATCAGATGTTTTATTCTCAATCCCTTTCCCAGTTATCCCTAAAATAGAATTTGCCTTTTTCTCACCGCTGCAGCATACTGTGTTGCCACTTTCATTGAGCTATCCACTATGACCCCAGGATCTTTTCCCCTCCCATTCTCAGCAAGTTCAGACCCCATTAGCCTATACTTGAAGTTGGGGTTTTATGTCCCCTTACACTTACCAACACTGAACTTCATTTGCCACATTGTTGCCCACTCAATTTATGGAGGTCCTCTTGGAGCTCTTCACAGTCAGCCTTGGTTTTCACTATCCTGAATAATTTTGCGCTGTGTGCAAACCTGTCCACTATACTTTTCAGCCCTAATTATAGATCATTTATGAATAAATAAAATAGTAGCAGCCCCAATACCAGTTCTTGTGGAATCCCACTGTTTACTTCCCTCCATTGTGAGAACTGTCAATTTATTCCTGCGCTTTACTTTGTCCTTTAACTAGCTTTTAATCCATAAGAGAGAACCTGTCCTCTTCTCCCATAACTTTTGTTCTTCAGTTGCACAGTTGACTGACTCTTTGCGACCCCATGGACAAAGTCATGCCAGGCCCTCCAGTCTTTCACCATCCTCCAAAGTCTGCTCAAATACATGTTAGTTATATCAGTAACTGCTTCTTTAAAAAACTGACGAACCTGTTCCTTGAGATGAATTCCCAAAGAATCTTTTAGACTATTATACAATACATTCTTCAGAGGTGTCCATCACGCCTAAAACATGTTTCTGGTATTTGAGAAGCTAGTTTTAACTATCCAGTATCTTGTATCAAGAATAGCAGCTGTTATATAGATGTTCTAACATGCTAATTTTACCACAAACATGCAGCAGGTGTTTGTTTTCCTAAATAACTTGATACATTTTCTCTTTTAAATAGTTATTGTCAAGGTTGCCAAGGAGAAATCAAGGATCAGCATGTAAGTATTTAATATTCAACAGACAAGTTGCATTGTAGTGGCTTTCCCTTAAAGCAAGTCATCTTTAGGAAATCTCTTTTGCAGAAAATGTCAGTAGGCTGGTTCATCTGTTTTTATTGAGGCCTCACGATTTAGTGATATGGTAATATGCAAGTATGCAAAAATAGTTAAACTGGATAAAAGATAGATGAACAAAAGCACCTCAAGTTTTCATCAGCTTTTAAAATTAAATGTATGACATATTGACCTTGTTTCTTTATAAGTTTTAAAATGCTTTTCTATAAAAGATAGCTAAAATTTGGTGCATGTGCAAACAAACTCACTCTCTGGACTGGAAAAATCTGATTGTGGGACAGTTTACTCTAATGATTCACATGTAGTGTGTTAGATTGAAAGCCATTTTCCACCAGAAGAAATTTGTCAGTTCTCCCTTCCCACTGCTGTTCCCCACTGCACACATCATTCTGTTCCTAAGAAATTTCCAGCCTCCCAAGAGCAGCAGTGAACTACAGTAGGAAAGGGGAGGTAGGAAAAGATCCACTGCCAACAAAGCTCTTCTCTTAAGTTTTTTGGATGCAACCTATGTAGAATTTACCTTTGTAACAGAAGCTGACCTTTCAGCAGAGAGTAAGCCAATCTAGATGTGTAAGGTATGTGAGAGTTCTATCCTCTACTAAAGACACAGAAGGAAGAGAGGATTGTAGTGATAACCAGGAGCATGTTTGTGCTTTCAAAATAGAAGTAATATTTAGTATATAGAGTTTTAAAAACTTGATTCAAGTTTGTCACAAACTCTTTACTGCTGTTTTCTATATAGTAACAAACACTTATGTATGCCCACTGCTATGTAATACAGGGCTAAAAAATCAGTAATACTATGATGGCAATTAAGGCACAGAAGAGTTTAAAATTTCTCAGTATATTCAGTGTTATTGTGCCATGATGTTTAACACTTCTATATTTTAAATCTGTTTCCTCAGCTCTACATTTGTAAAGTCTGCCAGAATGTGTTTTGTGTGGAATGTGACCTTTTTGCTCATGATACTCTGCACTGCTGTCCCGGCTGCATTCACAAGCACCCTGTTCCTCCTTGTCTATGATATCACCCATTGCTAGACTGTACTTGCTACATTCCTGTGCAGAGTCCACTTTGTCTATTCAGCAACATACGTTAAAGATAAGGAAGAATAACTTATTTATCTTTGTGTAAATTAGTATTTTTATTTCATCAACTCTGTAATATATATGCGTACACACAGCCTCATTTATTTGATATTTGTAACATTTTTAAAAAGTATTTAACTTTATTTGGGATTATTCTGAATAATGTGCCTATCTTTATTTCTGAAAGTCATAAAATGGACATCTGTACTAAAATTATGGTTTCTGTTTTAATGGACTTTCTATAAATATATTTTCTCAACAAGGTAAAATCTGCAATGCCCCCTTCCCCCACAGCTCTTCTGGAGCTTTTACAATGGAACAATTTCTTATTCGTACTCTGCCTTCATTGAATGATGTCAGACAATCAGGCGACACACACTTGAATTTTGAGAAACTTTGCTACATTGTTTCATGCTCCACTGTTCAAACAAAGCAGAAATTGCTGGGAAAAGTTCAGGAACTGCTCTTCAACACTGGTAGATGAGAAATGCCTCTGCAGTCTACAGTGCTCTACCTGTTGTTCATAAGGCCAAAAGTTCTGTAAAGTATCTTCTTACTAATAAGCAGAAACATACCTATGCAATCTGAATTGGCAGACTGAAGGAACAATGAGCTAAAATGATTAATGCTATACCTTGAATACATATTACTAAAGCAGAATGCATTTTTTGCCTCTTCACTTATTTGTTGATAAAAGTTTCAGGTTTAAGATGAATGCTAAGTTACACTGATTGCTGTGTGTATTCTGCTTCAGTGTCAACATGGTATCCTGAGAGCCTAAGTGGCAATACAATTGCTTGCTACATGGAAGCACTCTTTCATAATGGACCAAAGCAATCACCATGATAGTGCAGATAACTCTGCAATCACACAACTGAGGAAAACTGACTTCCTTATTCATATTGGCTTTTAAGCAGGCAGGATTAGACTAAAACAAGACACCTATGGTGATTTCCATTATATCTTTCCTATATTAAAGTCCATTCTCTTTGCTAGATGTAAAACAGACTAACAACATTAAAGTAAAGTTTTGGGGAAAAAAGTTTATTGAGTATTTTAAACAAGTTCAGTGACATCACTGCTAAGTAACAGATCCCTATTCGCTTGAACAGATTTGTTCTAGCCCCACAGTCTGGACCACTGGGTAACCAACCACAAGCATCTATAAAAATCACTGACTGGTTACACCTTCTAGAAAGTTTAAGTACATAATAAGCAATGACATGAACCTGTCAGGTGTTTTACTGGATGTGTACATGAACAGTTCCAAACAAGATCTGAAAAACAAGTGAAGAAAAAAAGATACTTTCTGTGGAATCTTCAAACCAACAGTCAACTAGTTTCTCTATGCCTATTGTCACTGCCAAGTGATTCTGTTAGCACCTTAAATCAGTGCAAGGCTAGATAATCAGATGCAGAGGAAGAGGAATTAGTTCAGAATAGGCACTCGAGAGTGGGACAATACATGATAAAAACAGGGTTAAACCTGTAATCTTGCTAGCAAAGTATCATTTGTACAAAGTGGGTAAGTGATGCCTCTGAGGATTATACAGTCAGTGATCTCCCTCTCAGTGAACACTTCATCTTTGTTGAAGAATGTATACGTGGGGTATCCCTCTCCATGGGAGAGATTTTTTCACACCTAGTTTTTAAAAAGAAAACATACAGGTAAATTAGAGCATATTAGAAATACATGTCAGTAATATTAAGTTCATCTTCTGTCCAAGATGAGCTATTTGTATTGGAAATACATGAAAATGATATCAGCCACTCAGTTGTATTTAACATGCCATCTGAAAAAAGAGGTGTATATAGAAATGATAGGCATTTCTTTGTATGCTACTTTTTAAAACCTCTTCCAGTTTTGTTGTTTCATTATCCTTGAGGAAACTGCTAGTGAATCTATGGAAATGATTTCATGGATGAAAATTAAAGTTACATTGCTTTGCTCATTACAGAGAGAACAGTTGACTTAGTTTTATTTTTTAAAAAATGCATCTACAGCCCTAAGCCACAAAGCAGCAATAAGTCAACCCCCTCACTGTTTTCACAGCACCCTTTCCATGGACTGCCAGGAAAGAATAATGTGTGATGGTTCTTCCTGCCCTACCTTCACATCCACAAGAAAAACTATATTAACAGCCCAGTATTTTTGTTGTGTCTCCAAGATATTGGTACAGCTTGCTCTCTACTGAAACAAAATTAATACTTACAGCTGCTACTTAGAATGGGTGTGTCTCCCCAACGTAGCTTCCATTCGGCTCTGTTTTAAACCCTGTGCAATACAGTATATGGAACTGTTTGTAACAGAAGACCAATGTGTATTACAGACCAATAGATTATCGACAATGGAACAGAAGTGACACTAAAATCTGATTATCTATGCCGGGGTCCTCAACATTTTTGGGCCTGTGGGCACCTTTAGAATTATGAGGCAGAGTGGTGAGTACAACCACAAAATGGATGCTACAGGAGGCACAGACAACCACAGAGGGAGCCCACCCTCAGGATAAAAGAGGGGCAATTAAAAAAAATGCAAAAGTGAGATATAATAAAACCAACACTATGGTATGCTGCTAAAACAATATTTTCTTAAAGACCAATCAAATATATCCCCAGAATTATGCAGGTTTTGTATGCAGCATTTTTGGGTTTGTGTGCAAATGTGAGAGCAGGCAACAGAAGCACTGAGCAGGCTGCAAAGGTTTTTTCTGGTCACATACACTAGAAGTGTCAGATGGCAGAGAGATTCATTCTCTGAGCCAATTCTGGGAGAACAGACAAAAAATGAAATAAATTCAGCACTATCCCAGTGGGTCAGTGTTAAGTTTTGGTTAGCAAAGTCAATCTAGTTTGATTTAAAATTTTAGTTTTACTCTTAAAGCAGTAAGAAAGTAGCAGAACCATTTTGACAGCATTTTCACTTCCATGTAGCACAGCAGAAACCATAACAAATGTCAATATCACACTGAATTCTCCATGTACAGTGACCTTCCAAGAATATTTCAACCCATGTAAGACTACGGTTTTTCTCACAGAAAATAATGCAGACACTTGACAGGATGGATCTGGACCAATGTGGCTCTCTTTGAATTTGGGGGTTTGTTTTAAGGTCAAACTACATATTACGATGTTCCATGGGTTGTCTAGATCCCCAAGATGATGGGTAACAGATCCAGCCACCCATAATGGTTTGTTTTACAAACTGCTTTTTTATTAGATTAAGAAAGCCACACAAAAGGCTATTCTATTCAAGTTGCATTAACATAAGGAGTTGAAGAGGTAAGATGCATTTCAGGAAGGGAAAAAAAAGACCTCTCTCTTACCAGATAGTAGCCAGTATGATAACCACTCATATACCAGGCTATTAACATACTTCCTAATGCTTCGTCATCTTCTGACGAGTCTGGACTCAGAGGTGGTGGTGGTGGTATCAACTAGGAAAAAAGAAAGTTTATACTGAACTGGTTGATTTCTCTTTAGAAAGTTTCAAAAAGCAGAACATTCTAAAATGTGTACATTTTTTCAGATTTATAATCTGAAAGCTAGCATGATACTATCTTTGTCATCTAAAACTAGTATCCATATTTTCAAAGCAACAAGCTTAAGAGCTAAATGCCCCAGATCAACAGTGGTTGTAGTCTCCTGTGCAGCTCTAGAATCTCAGAGTTCATTACAAGCAATCATTTAAGAGGCTTCTAATGCCAAATTAACTGAATAATGGCATAATGTTTATTCAGAGTATGTCTGCATCATGTCACCACACTCTCTTTACCTTAAAAGCTACTACAAGTGCTTACTGAAATCTTAGACAAAAGAACATGTAAAGAAAGGTGAAAAAAGAAAGGCCAAGAAGACATCAATTCAACTAATCACAACAATCTACAAAGCCTAGAGGAAGCCAACATAATCAGCACTATGAACATCTAGTTCTTCCCAAAAAGTAAGAAAAAGTAATGTGTGCCTTGGCTAAGCCAGATTAAAGATGTTGCACATTCTGTGGTGAGAGCATCTTCAACACCAAGGCCATTTCCATCCAAAAACCAGGCAGGAATCTGGATTCGTTTTACTGCATGTATTGTATTGCTTTAATTGTTAAATTGCTTAAGCTGAATGTCATTAATGATTATTTTATGTACTTGTTGAATGTTGTACACCTCCACAAGCCTTTGGGGGGTCGGTTTACAAATTATATTTTTTAAAAAAGAGGAAATGAATCTAAATAATCTGTCTCATCCAAGACTGCCTAAAGCTGTGTAGCCACCACCCACTTAAGCACCTTGCCCAAGAATGGAATATTAACCACTGGGTAGTAAGAGCCCTGTGGTGCGGAGTGGTAAAGCTGCAGTACTGCAGTCGAAGCTCTCTGCTCATGACCTGAGTTCGATCCCGGCAGAAGCTCGGTTCGGGTAGCCGGCTCAAGGTTGACTCAGCCTTCCATCCTTCCGAGGTCAGCAAAATGAGTACCCAGCTTGCTGGGGAGGTGGGGGGAGTATAGATGTCTGGGGAAGGCAATGGCACACCACCTCGTAAAAAAGTCTGCCATGAAAACATCATGATGCGACGTCACCCCAGAGTTGGAAACGACTGGTACTTGCAAAGGGGACTACTTTTTTTTTTTAAAGTAATTGTTTAGGTTATTTGGGTCCAAAGATGCCTTCTTCAGGAAGGGTCTCACAACCATGTCTTCCAAAGTGGTTGGAACAACATCTTATCATAGAAATGCATTTATTAACCTGGATTCAGTCAACCAGCTCTGCCTGGCATGATACTATCAGCCGTGAGGGGCAAGAGTCAAGACAAGTGCATAGATACTAAAATGTCCAAGATAAGCTAGACTAGAACCTTTACCTCTTACATTACTAGCTTTCTGTGATAGTGAATTTTTATGCAATGTGAAGTAATGCAGACTAGAAATAGGTTAGACTGCAGCCTCAAATGCCTCACCTCAAATGCTAGCTTGCAGGAAGAGTACAAGGGGACAGTGCGATGGGGAAAATCAGCAATAACCATTCCCCTTCCATCTGTGGAAATCCCTCACTGTATCCCACCCCTTATCTACTGTTTGACAGAACAAGGTCTAAGAGCACGCTTTTTTATTGTTACATTTTACACCTATCACTCACCGGTGGTCCTGATGGAAACGGTGGAGGCCAGCCTGATAAGAAAGATGGAGGTCCACTGAACTTTGACCCAGTCTACATTCAAGTTGTTTAACATGCAACAAAAGAAGGTCTTCATTATATCCATGACTATAAAGCAAAGCAAACAAATTGACACAATGCACCTCAACCAATACTCGCTCTAAGCTGTGGAATCTTGTGAGCAAAAATTCTCCTTTGTGAGCTACTGGCATTAAAGTTGTGAACTACTGCTCTGGGGCCATTTTACCTGAGCTAAGACAAAAATGTGTGAGCCGAAGGTTAAAGAACTCTGAGCTAGCTTACGCTAACTCAGCTAAGAAGCAACACTGACCCCAACCAGAGAACTGTCAAAGGATTTAAGCATTTAACAACATTTTAGAACCTATATTAATATTCAAAAGGCACCAGGTTTTGTGCATAGCTTTCCAAAATGCATTCATTTCACATGAAACACAGTCATACAGAGCTGAGCAAGGCTCTCATCTCTTTACCTTGGTAGATATAATTATTCTTAAAGCAGTAGCCCTTAGTCTGGTAGTTCAAGGCCAATTACACTCAAACCTTTTAAAGAAAGGCACCACTCCACTAAAACAGTTGAATAACGTCCTAGATCCCCACCAGTCTGGCTTTCGCCTGGCCTTGGGATGGAGACAGTACTGGTCACCCTGGTGGATGATCTCCAGCGGCATATGGATCGAGGCGGTTCAGCGATGCTGATGTTGTTAGACCTATCGGCTGCGTTCGATATGGTCGACCATCAGTTACTGACCCGCCACCTCGCCAATGCGGGGATTCAGGGGCTAGCCTTGCAATGGCTTTCCTCTTTCCTTGATTGTCGGGGACAAAGAGTGGCGATTGGGGGAGAACTGTACCAGAGGCATCCACTTAATTGTGGGGTGCCACAGGGGGTTGTGCTCTCCCCGATGTTGTTTAACATCTACATGCGCCCCCTTGCCCAGATTGCCCGGTGGTATGGGCTGGGCTGTCACCAGTATGCTGATGACACCCAGCTCTTATCTACTGATGGACAGCCAGCCTGGCTGCGTTCCAGAAAATCTGGACCTAGCATTGCAAGCCATAGCAGGATGGCTCAGGCTGAGTAGGTTGAACCCAGCAAAGACAGAGGTCCTTTGCTTGAGCCGTGGTGGCCTGGGAAGGGAAATCCCCCTACTAGCTTTCGATGGTGTGCCATTGGAAACCGTGTGCAAGGTCAAGAGCTTGGGGGTGCTACTGGAGCCTTCCTTGTATATGGAGGCCCAGATAGCAGCCACTGCTAAATCCGCGTTTTTTCATCTTAGGTGGGCGAGGCAGTTGGCCTCCTTCCTGCCGCAACGACCTGGCAACAGTGATCCATGCAACAGTCACCTCGAGGTTAGACTACTGTAATGCCCTCTACATGGGGCTGCCCCTGTGCCATACCCGGAAACTGCAGCTAGTGCAGAATGCGGCAGCCAGACTGTTATTGGGACTCCCTAAGTGGGAGCACATACAGCTGAGGCTGCAGGAACTGCACTGGCTGCCAATTGTGTACCAGATTTGTTACAAAGTGCTGGTTATTACCTTTAAAGCCCTATATGGCCAGGGACCTGCCTACCTTAGGGACCGTCTCTCCCCATATGTTTCCCAGAGGGTACTGAGATCTGGTTCGCAAAATCTATTGACAATCCCTGGGCTGAAGGAGGCCAAACTGAAAGCTACAAGAGAAAGGGCCTTTTCGATCACAGCTCCCCACTGGTGGAACCAATTACCAGAAGAGGTGCAGGCCTTGCGGACCCTTACCCAGTTCCACAGGGCTTCAAGACTACCCTCTTTCAGCTGGCTTTTTCTTAATGTGGAACCTATTGTACCGTCGCCACGTAAAATTATAAGATGAGTAACATCGAGACTGTAGCACTAAACTAATTTGTTGAAATTGAATTTGATCGTTTTAATTAGATAGTTTTAATGTAATAATATCTATAGGTGAACTGTAATATGTAATTTTGTTATGTAACCAGTGTGCTTTTATTATTGTAATGTTTGTATTTTATATTATGCTATGTGAGCCACCCTGAGCCTGCTTCGGCAGGGAGGGTGGGATACAAGTTAAATATTATTATTATTATTATTATTAATACAGCTATGTAGTAACCGGATGACTTTCCCTTACCCTTCCCAATCCCAGTGGTGGTGGTGGCGCCAGCAGAGGGAAGTGCGAATTCCATTGCGCTGATTTTGTACGACTGTGTTTATTTCCAGGTGACTGGAAGGACCGGTCACTTTCATCAGTTGAATACTGAGCCTCATTTGCATTCTAGAAAATATAACTTTAATTAGAAATCTGGCACAGACATGTTCAAGGTACACTTACAATGTGCTAATAATAAATACACTCTGGTCTTCCTGCATTCGGGTTTTGTGATGCCAAAGAATAGTGGCTATTAGCCACAGTGTGTGTGTATATATAAAATTTTTTGCCACTGTGTGACACAGAGTGTTGGACTGGATGGGCCGTTGGCCTGATCCAACATGGCTTCTCTTATGTTCTTATGGTTTTAAATGCAACTACCAAAAGACTGCAAAAAGCACAGTAAGGACTGCCTTCTCCTATGTGAACCTGTGTGTCTGGTTACACCCTCACAACAAACTCCCCTTGCAAGGTCTATGCCCTCACCCATATCTAGGATTTTTTTCTGGAGGCGGCGTCAGGGGATGCTAACCCAATTAATGAAGACAAGAGGAGAGGGAGGGTCAGAGGACCAGAAGAGGGTGTGTCTGGCAGATTTGGGAGGAGGCACTGCCCCCATGGCCCCCACCTAGTTACAGCCCTGTCTATGCCTCTCTGGCAAGGTCCCATGCTTCTTTCTTCTGTTGTGGTACTGGTCCTATGGAACCAACTTCCAGAGGCGTGGAGGGCACCCTCAGTGGAAACCTTATGGAGCTCTAATAAAGTGCTCATTTGAGCAGAAGCTTCTCAGATGGATGGCATTTGGTTGACAGCAGCAATGGGACAGTACAAAATCTGGCACTCTCCCACACACCCCTCCATAACCCTTCACTTATGAGGTCTATAGAAGCTGATTTTTTTAGCTATCTGGAAGTATACATTCTATCTGCTGATGTTTTGAAGTGAGTTTTAATTTAAACTATTTATTGTACCTCTTTAGTTGTAAGCCACCCTGAGCCCTGCTTGCAGGGAAGGGCAGCCTAGTAAATCCAACCTAATAATACCAGGGCTTTTTTTTTTTAGCAGAATGCGCAATAATGCAGTTCTGGCTGCTTTGGCCTAATATGCAAATGAGTTCCTGTTGGGGTTTTTTTTTACAAAACAACAACATCTGAAAGAAGGGGAACTTTTACTGGTTGTTTAATGTGATATTTGTAAATCTTTTAAACTGTTTAAATTTCATTTTGTAGGGACTGCTGGTAGTTGAAAGCTGCCTTGGGTGTAGAATAAGACAACAGTATAGCTTTTAAAAACAAATAAAAGGCACAAGATCAAATTCAGTTCCTATGTAGGCAGTTACCTTGAATAAAACTTTGCTGTCTTAAAGTTGCCAGTTATATTTAAACTGCATCCTGTCCACTTCTGCTATTAATTTAAAGTCATTTTTAATCTGCCTTTTTCCTATCATGGACTCATAACATATTATAATAATACACAATACATAAAATCAATAATTTTAAACAGAACAGAGGCCAGCCAGCTATTGCTGTCCCTAGTAACAATCCAATCCTCATTTAAAGGCCTGCCCCAATTACTCAGCCATGCATGATTTGTAAATTCACTCCTTCCCCCATCATTCCCACCACCAAAGAGGCCATGCCACAATGTAAGTGCTGCCACCAAAAAAGGCCAAGGCTGATTTAATATGCCTGCGCCAAGGATACATACTATAAACCCTGCAAGTGCTGTTAAAATAAGAAGTTTCTCCCATTTCAGTAAAATGGGAAGTTTATATTGGCTCTCACCTCCCCGGCGCTTCTTTCCTCATTTGTTCCCTCAGCATCTATTGGTGGCAGCAGATCAGACAGCCGGTGCTCTTCCCTATTTCCATATCCAGTATAAACCACTACACATGTCCCTTTTTTCCAGTTAATTGAGTTAATGGTTGCTTGGTACACATTACCATCTTCAGACCAAACTGCACTGCATGCATCGTTAACTCTCCACTGTATTGAAAGAAAAAATACATGTAATGTTCTAACACTAGTTTTCCATCAGCCTCCTAGATTAGCAAAACTTCTTTTGTTCAAAAAACCCTTTTCTTCAAGCAGACTGTTTGAGATGTATACTTTTATACCCTCCCTGCACAGTTAGTATTCGTTTGCTTCCTTCTTAATCCAAAATGTTAGTTTTAGATACCTGTCACCCTTATTTTACATGGTTCTTCAAATGCACCATCTGAAAACATGGAATCAAATGTGGCACTCTCTTCAGCAGCTTCTACAAATATTTCATTCTGGTTACAAAAGTATCATTCCTGTTTCAAAAGCTAAAAAATGGAATAATACCACTGAACAACATATACTCAAGACAGCAATACAAAACAGGCCTTCTCAAATATCAGTAAATAAAGAAAAAATGGTGGTGGGGAACAGCATAAGTGTCAAGTGGAAAGCCAAAACTGCTGTTCAGACCACTGCACAAAATAACACAATACAAATAAAGTATATTAAAACAAAACAGTTCATGTATATCTCATCTATAAAATTATATCATGTGGTTTGTGGTTCAAAACCAATATGCAACATACAATATTCATATATGCCAAAGTGAAAAAGTGTCCCAAAGTACAAGTCCCTAAGGGGTCTTTATTAGTTTATAGATGAGACAGACAAACTCCTTTGTTTTAATATACTTTAATTGCATTGTATGATTTTGTGTAATGGTCTGAACAGCAGTTTTGGGCTTTCTACTTGACATCAAACATCAGGCTTTCTCTTTCCTGTAAAATTTCAGGTACAACATTATAGGAAAGAGAAGGCAATTGAAGGTTAGGTTGCTATTCCCTAAGCCTTGTATTTGGGAACAACTTTAACTTGGAAAAATAAAGTCCTTTTTATGATAAAAAGAAAAACATTGAAAAGCTTTAAAAAGATATTGCCTTTGTGTATGCTGTCACAAATGTCCCCCCACAATGACCTGTTTCTGTGATGCAGCATTACTTTTCTTCCTACTCTTGTTCTTTTTGTTATTTTTTCTTTTCGTTCCAGCATTTTGCTCCATTTTAGCCAAAGGCTCTGAACAGTCACCATTCTTCAAAGCATTCTGTTAGAGAAAGTTAAAAAAAAACATTTTAAACAATGGATTGTTCTCTGAAGCCCATGTCACAGCAACCTATTCAGTAGAGGCCCAACCATACCCAAGAGCATAAAATGGGAGGAGTGGTTCATATTCTAAGTATTGGAAGGTATAGACCCAGGATAGCCTAGGTCTTTGAGGTTCATACTTTAGCTACACTGCTTCCATTCTTTGCCGCCTACTTTTTTGAAACAGACTAGGGCAGGGGTGTTGAACATGCGGCCCGAAGGCCAGATCAGGCCCCCAGATTACTCCTAGCAGGCCTGCAAGCAACTCACTGTTGTCTGCTTTCTTCTCCCTCTTTTGCTTTCTTCTGTGTCACAGTTTGCTTTGCCAGGCTTGCTCAATCGCACAGAATCGACAGATTAAAACCTCTCTTGACTGACGCTCCTCTCTTGGGGAGGAAGGGATGGGAGGGAAAGCTTTCTTTGGCAGGCTCTCTCAATCGCACAGCAGAGTTGCTGAGCCAAAGCTCTCTTCCTTCTATTGGCTGAGGTTCCTCCCCTCCTTGTCCCCTTTACATCTCTGCTACCTGACATTACATTTTATGACATACATGACCTGGTCCGATAAGGTCTCATTCATGTTATATCTGGCCCTCATAACAAATGAGTTTGACACCCCTGGACTAGAGCAACACTTTTAAAATAACTGCTCTAATATCTTGCTCAAGGCTGCAAAAAGAAAGGCTGTCCTCAGCAGCTACATTGACTGAGAAACACATCTTGATAATTGCTGACACAGTTGCATGTCTTTTGGCTGCTTCCATCCATTTAAGAATGCACACAAGGGAAAGCACCATAAACTATCCAGAATCAGAACAAAATTGCAACGACTGCCATATCTGAATGTTGTCAATTACAGAATATTTTGTTAGAAAACTAAATTGGCAATACAAGATTAAACTATATTGCTTACAATGAATTCAATCACAAGAGAAATGATGACAATCTTGTCTGTATTGTATATTACTCAGTGATAATGTACTAAAAGGGGATTCTCCATCAGTGTGCCATATCAGAGACTGTCAGACTGAACAGGATGGACTGTATCCCATCTATTGACAGCAATCTTTCCCACGTTCTCATTGTCCTACAACCCTGAAGGTTGCAGCAGAAACAACAATAAAGAACCATATTGACTAAGGGACTGAAGCAACAATAAAAAAAATCAAATGTCACTCTTCCTCCCTCTTCTACCAGCAAAACATCAGTTGAATATCATTTTATTGAGTTCCCAACTTTTTAAATTTCCCAGCTTTTATGTAAAAAAACAAAAACCTGCTAGCCCCTTTTGCTGAAGAGATGTGCTTTTCTACTTATATCTCCACAACAAAAGAGAAGGGAAACATACTTGGGGGGGGGGAGCTAAAGCTGTGAATTTAAAGAACCAAATACACAGATTGTATTACTGATATAACAACAGTCAACTGCTGATTAAAACAGAATAGCCCTTGGTGGCAGGGTGAGGTGGGGGATGGCTGCTTCAAGAAGAGGAGGAAAGAAAAGGTCCTTGAAGGTGGGACCAGGAAAATCTGAACATTCCCAAACAAATGGCAACCATTCAGGCTTTACTGCAATATTTCCTGAAACTTTACAGCAGAAGCAAGTTTGGAAAACACTGAAGAAACACCAGGGAAAACCTAGATGATTAATTAATGGATGCTATGGAGAAGCAGGAGAAAAACACTTTCCGATAGTATCAACCCTAGGGCAAATAACGGGTGTGGAAATGGTCTAAGAGATGCTGCATCTGTGAATCACCGGGTTTTGGCCTGCCTGTTAAAGTGATTACAATCTCAACCCCATCCTTCCTTCCTTGAAAACTGTTACATCTGGAAATAAATTCTAGAGAGCAGCTTCCATGGAAGCTTAAATCTCCACAGCTTACATTATGCACTAACACCACCAGGATGTGCTTTACCTTGAAAGATGCAACTGCTTTATCATATGCCTTTATGAGGGCTGTATCATCCCATATATCAGAATCATCACTCTGCAGAGGAAAGAGAACAATACTGAGAGATTTATTTAGCCCATTTTAAAAAAAAATTATAAAAAGAGCTATGAACTAAATCCTATGACTGCCAACTCCATTTTGGGAAATTCCTGGGGATTTGGGAGGCAGAGGTTGAAGAGAGCAGCGTTTGGGGAGAAGAGTAAGCTCATCGGAGATATGATGCGTAAGAATCCACCCTCTGAACTTCCATTTCCTCTAGGGAAAGTTATATTTGTAGTCTGGGGATCAGCTGCAATTCCTGGAGAGCCCCAGGCCCCATCTAGAGGTTAGTAACCCTCAAACCAGATTACTGAAACAATGGGCACACCCTCTTAAATACTTCGATAGTGTGTTAAGACGCATGCTGTTATGTAACGCTCGCGATTCCAGTCGCCTCCTCCGATTCACCAGCAACACGCGACAAATACAACGCCACCGCACAAGGAAGGGCCCTCGAGAGCGATCCTCGCAAACGAAGGCGGGGGAAAGCCCTGCCGCGGAGCTCACGGGCAGTCCCACATACCTGCCCGGCCCCGCGCCTGAAGAGAATTGCTTCGTCCTCGCTTCGAGCAGCCATGGGGTTTTCTGGGGCCAGTCGACCAAGCAAGACGGCGCTCACTCAACAGGCCTCCAACGTTGCCGCCGCCATGGATACCTCATCAGCCAAGGACGGGGAGCGGGAGGAGCTACTGCCGCGGAGGCTTCAACGAGCGTGGCCGTCTCGTTCGCGTCGCTTGAGCAGAGATCGAATTACTGACCTCTACTGGCAAGGAGGCCTCGGCTTCTTCCCGGCCGCTTTATGAGGCGCTTCCTTTTAGGCAACACAGCAAAGCCTCTCGCGACAACGCGCGTCAAGTCAGGGATCCTGCTCAGAATTTCCTTTAGCTTTGCATAATCAGTTGAGCACGGGCAACCTTCGCTCTGATAATATCGACTTTTGACTTTATATATAGCTTTGTATTGCAATGAGACACGCTGTTTCTTGTGTAGGCCTGCACAGGAGTTATAAGCGACATTAAAATGGAATTTCAACTAGGAAAGACACGGACTCCTCTATCCAATATATAGGGTTAACGGCGCCAAATCTGAATCTAGTTACGCAAAATTGAATATACACGATATTAATCGCATGAACTATTTTACATTACATAATATTTAAAATGGAATGGTTTAAAAACATTAGAATCATCATAAAATCATAGAGTTGGAAGAGACCTCCCCGGTCATCAGTCCAACCCCTTGCACAATACAGGAACTTCACAAATACATCCCCTGTGACCCTTGCTCCATACACAGAAGATAGCAAAAACCTCCAGGATCCCTTGCCAAACTGTCCTGGATAAAATTGCTGCTTGTCCACTAAGTGGCAACCAGTATTTAACGGTTCAGACAAGGAATAAGCAGGCTGGAGGGCACTGTGGCCTAGTTCTTCCTATATAGATTTATAGTGGGTACTTACACTTTCTGTGTGACTCAGAGTCCAGTAGCAAAATATGTGGCAGCAGGGTAGGAGCTTTCATGAGTCACTACATGCTTCTTCACATCTGAAGAGTCCCTGCTCAGTTCTTTAGATTTGAAGTAGTGACTCAAGGAAACTCAAGTCATGCCAAGCCCTTCTGTCTTCCACCATCCTGCCACATATTTTGTTAGTCTTTTTACTGCCTGCCTGCTAGCTAACACACTGACCTGAACAGGATATCTGATTAGTACAGATATATACAAAACCAAACAATGATATAGAGAGGAGGTGGCAATTTATAGTATATGTTTGTATGTAATGAAGCAGTTTGCTCCTCTAGTATCAGTGTGATTTGGTTTAGCCTTATTGGGTGGAGCTCTAGTTTCAGTTTCCAGTTTTGCATAGTTGTTGGAATTGTCTTCTTGCAAATAAACAGTTGATGTTTTGAGACTGCTTTTCTCTGTTGAATGAGTGGTCCAACCTGGGAACTCACAGCAGAAGGGGGACACTACAGTGGCTATAGGGTGTCCTCCTGCTTATGGGACATACTAAAACTAGGAACAGTGATTGTCCTTAGACTATACATGATTGCCAATAGAGAATCAACGCTTGCCCATAGGGAATGGAAATTAGGCTTAACCTAATTTCGTTAGCTTTGCATAATCAGTTGAGCACGGGCGACCTTCACTCTGATAATATCGACTTTTGACTTTATATATAGCTTTGTATTGCAATGAGACATGCTGTTTCTTGTGTAGGCTTGCACAGAATTTACAAGGGCCCTTTCTTGTGCGGTGGAGGCGATTGGAATCGAGAGCGTTACATAATAGCATGCGTCTTAACACACTATCAATGTATTTAAGAGGGTAATCTGGTTTGAGGGTTACTAATCTCTAGATGGGGCCTGGGGCTCTCCAGGAATTGCAGCTGATCCCCAGACTACAGATATAACTAAACATGACTGCCAACAGAGAATCCACACTTGTCATAGGGAATAAGAGAGACCACACTTCCCCTAAGGACATAGACTATACATGATTGCCAATAGAGAATTCATCTTTGCCCCTAGGGACTAATGAATACGTCTGCCCATAGGAAATAGCGGAAATCACACTTGCCCTAAGGCAAGCAATTGTCCATAGACTATACATGATTACCAATAGAGAATGCACATAGGGAATAATTGGGACCATGCTTTCCCATAGTGAATAATTGGGACCACGCTTCCCCCTTTATTTTACTTTATTACCCTTTCTTCCCCCATTTATTTCCCTTTCTTTCCATTTCTCCCAGTATTTATTTCCTTCTTACCCCCTTTATTTTGCTTTCCCTCTTTTTGTTTCTCCCCCCCCCTTTATTTTACTTTATTATCCTTTCTTCCCCCTTTTCAGTTCCCTTTTCCATTTCTCCCACTATTTCCCTTTCTTCCCATTTCTTTATTTCCCTTCCTTCTTCCCTCTCTCTCTGGAGTAGTGCGCATTGTGAAGGACTACTGCCACGGTATATGAGTGCATTTAAAGGTCTGCTGGGAGCAGCTGCAGTTTTGACATGAAGGGAGGGAGGGATAGCAGGGATGAGGGGTGGGAGCCAGCTACCATCAGTTCAATTTGCACTTGATTATACTAGATAATGTGGCCTAATATGCTAATAAGTATGTGACCTAATATGGTAATATTAGGAAATGTGGTTAAAATGCTAATGAGTTCCTGCTGGGCTTTTTTCTACAAAAAAAGTCCTGGACCTAGGCATTTGCCTAGAGCGGCAGGTCATGTGTGTGTGCCAAATCAGGCTTTCCCCACATGACTTCAAGTAGAAAAACAATTATTTGCATTAATTTTGCCGGCCTGAATTGTTCTCCCTTGGCGGGGCACTGTTTTTTTAAGTTGATAATATGGCCCGTGAATGCAGTTATAAATATCCAAATGGCCCTTGACAGAAAAAAAGTTCTCCACCCCTGCTATACATGATTGCCAACAGATAATCCACACTTGCCCATAAGGATTAATGGAGACCACTCTTGCCCATAGGGAATAATTAGGACCACACTTGGCCATAGAGAATAATGGAGAGCAGGCTTGCCCTAAGAACAACAATTGCCAATTTACATGATTGCCAATAGAAAATCCACACTTGCCCATACGGATTAATGGATTCCATGCTTGCCCAAGGGCAGTGGTCCCCAACTTTTTTGGCCCCAGGGACCTGCCCAAGGGCTGGCCCACCCACCGTGGCCCCAGGGCCTGCAAGGTGGGGGCACCACATTCAGCCTCCCCCCCATCCCCCAGTGCCTCCTCCTGTTCTCCCATGACACCTCCTCCCCCCCGCCACCCACAGCACCTCCTCCCCCCTCCATTCGTACAAGTTTAAGGCTTCCGAAGGCAATGGTGAAGTGCCTCCCCGGCTCTTTAAAGGCCGACCCCTCCCCGCCACTGATTGGTAGGGAAGCCACAGCAGTAGCGTGAGCAACCAGCTGAAAAAGCCACGCTGCCCTTGTCTCCTTCCCACTTCCTTCCTGGACATGGGAAGGAGGCAAGGGCAGTGTGGCTTTTTCAGCCGGTTGCTCGACCTGCTGCCCGGTTTCCTTGCTGATCGGGGGGGGGGGGGGGGCGGGGATAGGTTGGCCTTTAAAGAGCCTGGGAGGCACTTCACCAGAAGGCCTTAAACTTGTACAAATGGAGGGAGGAGGAGGCACTGCGGGGGCGGGTGGGGCTGCGAGGCTGCATGTTGCTGCGGGGGGCGGGGCAGCAGGGCAGTGGGGCCCTGTTGCCAACACGCCACAGACCAGTACCAGTCCACAGCCCGGGGGTTGGGTACCCCTGCCATAGGGAATAATGTAGACCACACTTACTTGTAAGCACAGCAATTGTCCATAGAAAAATGCAAATAGAAAATGGTTACCTACAGGAAATGGAGAGCACCCTTGCCCATAGAGAATAATGGAGACCACATTATCTAAGGACAGCAATCGCACATAGACTATGCATGATTGCCAACTGAGAATGCATGATTGCTCATAGGGAATAATGGAGATCACACTTGCCCATACGGGAAAATGGAGAGCAGGCTTGCCCTAAGGACTTTGATTGCCTATAAACTATACATTATAGCCAATAAAGAATGCACAGTTGCCCATATGAAAAAATGGTAACCACGACTGCCCTTAGGAAATTAGGCTTGCCCATAGGGAATAATGCTCCTGTCAAATGCTGACGTGAAGGGAAGAGTCCAGGGTTTGGTGTGCCTGAAGTCCGAGCAGCTGTATCTGGGGTATGTAGCCATAGCTGCTGAGAATTCTCTAGCATCTGAAGGGTGCTCTTGTCAAATGCTGTAGAGGGGGTGCATTAGAATTCCCAGTGGCTACCAGAGGGTTTGGCTATAGACTCCGGGAACTCAGGCACACTGAATCTCTAGATCTACCAAACATCTGAAGGTGCTCTTGTCAAATGCTGGGGGGGAGATGGGGGTCAAGGGTTTGGCACGCCTGATGTCTCAGGTGTTATAGCCTCTGGGACATCATGTATGCCAAATCTGAAGGGTGCTCCTGTCAAATACTGGAGGCGGGGGGGGGAGGGGGATGTTGAGGGTTTGGCATGCCTGAATTCCCAGCAGCTACAGCTCTATGTCTATGTGTTGCATTATCCTTTGTGTAAATGAAAACCTGCCACTGTTTTTCCATCCTGCAGTATTTACCTTGTTTTCCCAAATAAAATTAATTTTTTTAAAGCACCTGTGTTGTTTCTAGATCACTTGGTTATAAAAGCACTAGGTTATGGGTCAGCTAGTCCCTAAGTAGGCCATACTCCTATTTAAGTGAACAAGATGTGCAACTGAGGGGCTGAAATAGATGCCAGACGCTGCTTCACAACTCAAAGTGACAAGTGGCAGCTGCTACCCACGATGTGTGGGTTATTGCTTAAGGGGCAAGCAGTAGGCAAACTGACCTAAGGGAAGCTGGAGAAATAGGGCCTTCCATCTCTGCCCCCCTTTCAAGAGGAACTTGTGATAATCTTAAACATTTATTAATGCTTCCACAGCTAAGACATGGAGTTGCACTTCTGTTCCAAAACGTAACCATCCTTTGAATGTTGTTGATATAATGGGTCCAAAATTAGCAATTATGCACTTCTTTCCTGAACCCTACTTGTTTCCAATCGTACACCAGTATATTAAAAGCCTACAGGTTTCCAGCTCTTTATCTCATTCTCAGCTACCCTTGGACTCCTTGCTGCTCAAGAGTACTTGACAATACTACTTTTGAGATTGACTGATGTATATTACTCCACATTGTTTTGTAATCAAATCCTATGCCTACTTACTTAGAAGTAGTGATGCTCACAAACCAGAAAAACACAGTTAGGGGTTTCAGGCTGAGCTGGTTCATGGCCCTGCAAACCCCATTGAAGAGGACCACAGTCCCTTTCAATGGAGTTTGCAGAAAGCCCAAAAAACAGCTGAGTGACAGGCAATAGGCTGCTCCCTCCCACTCAGCTGTTTTCTCTGGCAACAGACAGCATGGGTTTAAAGGGAGAGACTCTGCTTTCTGCTGCATCCACAAACTGCTTAATTCGCAAAACATGAACAGAGCAAAATTTATGACAAATTTCGCTTCCTGATTCAGTTAGTACCCATCCCTATTCAGAAGTGGGTCACAGTAGAGCTTACCTGCAAATTTGAATCAGATCACAGATCCTTACGGAATCTACTAGATTGTGGCTACTTCACATAGCTGGGGCTTGGTTTGTTACAATGCATTTGAGCAGCATGCTTGCTGTATTTCACTGTGGCACGCTGCAAACTTACCTTATTTGACTCCTTTAATTACACTTGTGGCAAGCTCCAGGTGGTCATCAAGCTTCATATTTTTAGAAGTTTTGTGAATGGCCTTTGCAGGACATTTTACTTTAGATATTTGACACCTGGCCACCAGCCACCTCCAGCATACACCCCTCATGCTTCATGCATAAAAGAACTGACTTAGGAGAAAATTCTTTCTATACAGCCTAAATAAGGGAATTGTGTGCTAGGGACAACTCCCCTATGCTAATCCACAGCTGTTTTTTGTGAGTAACACTGAACTGTTAAACAAGCTGCCTGCACTTTCCAAAGAAAGGGGAGACATACCTGAATGAGCCACATGGTTGAGAAGCAGTCTTCCTACATCAGAAAACAAACACCAGCGTCAGCATCATCTACAGACTAGACAGATGCAGCATGAAAGGCAAACACAAACAGGGATGAAAAGACGGCACTGCCTTCTCTCAGCAGAGAAGAGGCCACTGCTGCCCAACACACGCATATGCACTGTAGGCTGCCTGTCTCAAGTGCAAGGGTCTTCAGATTCACAAGCCCAAGCAGTTGGCCCTGAGCCTTTTGTATTCAGTCAAGAAGGGATAGCGTAACAGGCTACCTTGGAAGAACAAGTAGCTATTCTGGAGGCTGCTGGAGACCAATACAAAGGATAGAAGCTGCAGATACCTCAAACTGCCGGATGACTGCCATGTCCTAAGTTTCTTACACTGATACGCCCCCAGTCAGCTATGTACCTTATTAGTACTCCCATTTATGTGATTCCCTTTGAATGCAAGATATTGCTTAGGTGCAACTGTAGTTACCTACCTGCTTTAACATAAGCACAGAAGAAACAGATAATTACCAAAACAATCAAGAGGTTGGATGATTACACCCCTTTTCAAGGAGTCAGAACTTCAAAGAATTATAAATTGTGGAGAGAAAATTACTTTCAACACTAGAATTCAGGATGACAAGGAAGTGATCCAAAAGATTACAACTGTATTTTAGCAATTATATGCAGTACTGTCAAACTGAAATTCAACTGAAGTGCAATGAGTAGACAAATTAATCCAAGGAATGACAATACTTGCATTTAACATTAGTGAATTAAAGTAACTGAACACATTTTACATTATAATATTCTTAATATTACTGAAATCTTTATTCCTTTCCACAGAACTGCTACCATTTTCCTCTGAATGCTCACGCCTGAAGGATGCTATAGTCTGAGTGCTTGTGGCATACTAAAACAGAATTCATCAACTTGACATCCTGAATCATATAACTTCGGGGTCCAGAAAATTTCTTGAACTGTCCCAGTTCCTAATCTGCAAATACACATCAAAGAACTTTCTTGTTTGATACAAACAGCAGGGCACAAAGAGTTTAATGTTTAATTTTTAGTCAAGTGACATTTTTCTGTCTGTCTACTTGGATTTGACTCCAAAGTGAGAGATGGTCAAGCTCACTAAAGACTGCTATAGAATCAAGAAACCTGCACCTTGGCTGCCATTCTTGTGATCAAGTAGCCTTAGTCAACAGATAAAATGTAGATTTTCACTCATATTAAATTTTAATTGAAGTTTTTACACAATGTATTTAGGGAACTTTGTTCAGTTGTAACTGAGTAAGTATTCACGCTGCACAAAACAGGGCTTTAAAATAGTTTGGCTGCACTGGCCCAAGAACTTTGGATAGTGTCAAAATGTCAGCAACAACCAAAGGCCATTCCATCTGTCTTGAAAACCCATTCCAAACTACACAATACTTCATGCAACACTTTTATTGTAAAAATAATTTAGATTAACTTTACAGCTGACCTTTACAAATTGGAAAGTACAGAGAACTGGGCTTTTTAGTTATACCATCTCTGAATGTTAAAGGTCCCCAGTTTACCTGCATATTTGATAACTGGTACAATTACACAAGCCATACTGAGCCAACATTGTAACAATGAAAACTGCAGTCAAGCTATTGCTACCATTACTAATAGACATGCAAAGGGAACTGAGAATCCAATTTTATTGGACGATATTCTAGTAATTCAATTAAAGCCAAGTCAGCTGCAACTGCACTATACTAACCAGAAGTTCTAAAATAAATGCATACTGGACAAGAGAGCAAAGAGAAGATAAACATTAACCATTTAATGACTGGCTACTTTTACAAATATGTCTTTTTAGGCCCTATTATTTCAAGATGCATTGCAGCAAAAGTTAGGTCTTTTTGTAGCCATAAACTATTTTGCTCCTGTCTGAAGAGACTTCTTCTCATCAGCTGCTTTCTGCTTTTGCTGCATTATTTCAGAATCCCTGTTAAAAAAAAAAGACGAGTTTCTGTATATTTTTATGTACAATTAGATCAATATATAAGAAATGCTTTTTAAAGCCTGTAGTTCTTCCTTTTTTTCCCCAAACAATTTTTATTAGTAACATATGGCAATATATTCAATTTCTTATATCATTAATAACTACTTTTTAAAATCCCATATATTACTTTCTACCTCCCCTCCCCCCTTTACTTGACCCCCACCGGTGTACTAAATTCAAAACATCATTTTAAAAGGTACCCCTAATTAATAAGAACCAAAGTTCATATCTTCCCCCCACTTATACTTAATCATTATCAAAGACTGTCCAATGTCCTTTTATTTTCCATTCTTTTTCTACATATTTTCTGAACTTCTTCCACTCCATCTTAAATACTTCTAAATCATAGTCTCTTAAAGTTCTTGTTAACTTATCCATTTCACTCCATGTAATAACTTTAACAGTCCAATCCCATTTCTCTGGTATTTTTTCTTGCTTCCACAACTGCGCATACAATGTCCTAGCAGCTGAGAGCAAGTACCAGATTAAAGTTCTCTCTTCTTTTGGAGATTTTTTCCATTTGTAATCCTAACAGAAAAGTCTCTGCAACTTCGTTAAATTCATATCCCAAGATCTTAGAAATCTCTTGCTGAATCATCTGCCAAAACATTTTAGCTCTTTCACAAGTCCACCACATATGGTAGAAAGAACCTTCATGCTTTTTATATTTCCAACATCTGTCTGGCATCGTTATTCATCTTTGCCAATTTTTTAGAAGTTATATACCATCTGCACATCATCTTAAAACAATTTTCTTTGATTGAGAGTTTCATAGAGTTCTTCCACAAATATTCCCAAGTTTCCATCTGTATTTCTTTATGTACATGAATTGCCCATTTAATCATTTGAGATTTTACTACTTCATCTTCTGTAGACCATTGTAAAAGTAATTTATATACTTTTGAAATTAATTTATCATCGTCTCCAAGCAGAACTTTTTCCATTTCTGTTTGCTCCTTCCTTATTCTTTCAGTTTTAATATCATTCTCCACCAAGCTCTTTATTTGTTGCATTTGAAACCAATCATCTTTATTATTCAACTCTTCAGCAGTTTTCAGTTCTATTTTGTCACTTTGTATTTTTAACAGTTGACTATATGACAACTACTTTTCTTCCCCTATCTCAGCTGTTATTTTTATTATTTCCGCTGGTACTATCCATAACGGTCTTCTCTCATCTCCATACTTCTTATATTTCATCCATGTACTTAATAAATTACTTCTTACAGAATGGTAAGAGAAAAAACTGTCCATCTTCTTTTTTCCATAATACAAATATGCGTGCCAGCCAAATTTATTTCCGTTACCTTCCAACACTAAAAGTTTTGTTTACCAGCGTTATCCATTCTTTTATCCAAGCCTGTAGTTCTTCCTCAAACCCAAACTTCTACTACTCAGCAGTAACATCTGATTATCAAATCCTAGCCCAGGATAGTCTTTCATTTTAAACCCCCTTCCTGACAATTTACAGTTAAAGATAAGATCACAACCATTCAATGTTGTGCCCTTGATCGTTATGCCTTTAACAGCAGAACTTTATACAACTTACCTTTGTTTCCTCTGAGAAGCAGACAAAGTATCCTCTTTTCTTTTTCCTTTGTTCTGTTCTTGAGTTTTCTTCATGTTCTTCTGGCGGGCAAGTTCACGCTGGTTCCCACCTATAAGTACAAACAGTGAAAGGATTATGTGCCAAGTACCTTGCTCAAAAGTAAACATTACCTTAGGGTCAAAGGTGCCATATCCACAAGCTGTATGACAAAGGTTGCTGTCAATATCCCACATCTTCCCTCCACTGCCTCATGAGTACATCAAAAAGAGACAAGAACAATTCTGAGAATGAATAATCTGCTCCGTGGTTTGACATGCAATTACCTCCAGTATTGCACTTCTTTCCCTAGATATCCATACATAGAATATGTCACCCCTAGCAATAAGACTTGGGAAACGAAGGCACCAGAGAGCTTTAGGAACACATAAGTAGGAATCCATTAAACTTTTTCCACCCCTTCTAGCTAATCAGTGGACAGATCCATCCTGAAAAGTTTGTGTTCTGTAGGACACAACTACATTAGCTACACCTTTTCAGACAACTCTTCTCCATTTGGGACTTTGTGTTTTGTAAAGGTTTGGATTTTTCTGCACAATTAGGTGCCTTACCAAGTTTGCAGAAAGACCCGCTTTTGTGTATATGGCCCCAAAATGCAGGTATAAATATGTTACATTGAAAATTAGATATAATAAAGACCTGATAATCTGCTCCCTCCTATGGTTAACCTTACACCATCCTTCTGTTTAACTGTGCTACTTTCAGTCTTCTGAACCCACCTTCCTTTGTATCCTCCCTCCCATCACCTAAATCTTTATCTACTGAGCAAAGTAACTGTTGCAGCACAGTACAATTTACACTTCCATTCAAATTCCCACACTTTTTATCATTACTTTGCTATTTTCTGTGGACACCCACCCTAATACACTGAACACTGAACAAAATGATGCCTCCCAAGGACACTTAATTGGGTACACCTGTTCATAAAATCTGCAGCTGAATGTGTGTGGCAAATCTATGCATTACATAGATATTTAGTAAGGAAACAGAATTGTTCCAATCAAAAGTGTACTTGAATTGCTTAACTATATCTTAATCAAATTAATCTCAACTTTGGGATTTCCAGACACACATTTCCATTGCCCCAAGGAAGTTAGAAACCAGAATTTTTGCTCATGAAGCTACAGCAAAACACAGACTCTGTTTAGATATCATACAGAACAATGACATAATTAATCTATACTTTGTGCAATTAACTGAAGACAGATCATTCCACTAACTAGTTGTATATAACAATGAAGGACGTGAAACCATGGACATTAGTTTATTAGCCACATTAAGTCTCCACTATGACTTCTGCCTGCCTGACTGACTGCCTGCCTGATTTAACCCTGATTTGTTTCCAGCCACTGTTTGCAGACCAGGATACTAGCCTGATCTATGTAGGAGAAAGAATTAAGGCAATCCACAATTTTAACTATTGCAAGCCAAAACCTGTTTCATAAACGAACCATGGTTAAAATAAACCATGGCATTGTCTGAACTGAGCCACAGCCTCATGATCCACTTTACTTTCTTAAACCAATCTATAATCCACCCAAGCATTTCTACAAAATGGACCAGTTCTGCCCTCAGAGTGTAATATTTTCCCTGCTCCACTGAAGGCCTAAAAATGCTTCTCCAGGGGAAGAGGGGCCAATGATGAGCAGTATTTCAAGCCTAAAAAGAGATGAGAGGAGCATTCCACTTTGTGAGCAGAAACTGGTCCACTACTTCAACACAGCCACCCAAGAATTTTTTTATTCCTAGAGAAAACACAACACCACAACACAGTTTCTTTCGGCATTTTATAACACTAGACAACGTAAACACCTTTACATGTTGTAAGAATGCAACTTCTTTGAGGGCCAGCCAAATCAATTAATTAAGACACTGAACTTTATAAACACCAAATTGCTCTGTTTGCCCTGAAGCCTGTACAAACTGCTTAAAAACATTAACGAAGTTTCATTCACATCCATACATTTTATTCAAGTTATTTCCACGTCAAAGCTTAATCAGGAATCAACTTCATCTATGAAGTTCACAAAACGGACTTTCAAATAAGCCTACAAAAAAATCACATCAGTGGCATGATCCACCTGGCATTTCAACAAAGCCACCCATCAGCACTAGAATTTGTCAGAAAAGCAAACCAAGCATTCTCATTTAAAGAAGTCATACCATGGCCATAGCCAGCAGGAGCACAGGAGGGCAGTGCCCCCTACAGAATCTTTTCAGTGAAAGGGAAGATTAGGTGGAGATGCTGTAGATTTTATAGGGGGCACCACCCCCAAGGTCCCCTGCTGGTTACAGCCCTGTCACACTGAACAACAGCTTTTGTTTCACCTCCACTTCCAACCTTATTTTACACCTGGTACAGTCCAGTCTTCAGTATAACCAATGGTATGAAAGACCCATTTTTCCATGACCTACTCAAATAGGTGTTTTAGATCAGTGGTCCCCAACCTTTTTGGCACCAGCAACTGGTTTTGTGGAAGACAATTTTTCCATGGACTAGTGGGGGTGCTGGGGTTTTTGCTGCCCCAGGCTGCCCCCAAGCCCACACTCCATCCCTGCCCCCCATGGGGGGTGTCTTTAAATAAAGAGTAGTGAAGGTCTCTGCAGACCAATACCGGGTCCACAGCCCAGGGGTTGGGGACTCTTGTTTAGACATTCACAATCCCCAGCCACCAGACTGCCCCAATAATCTTCACTATGCTTATAAAGGAGTTCTTCTGCAATAAAAGCCTAGTTTAAATAATATTCCTAGTTTAAATAATATACCACCAGGAAAAACTGTCTATAGCAATGAGATACCACACCAGAGGAAATCCAGGAACTCTGGCTCGTCTTTCTTTCGAGTCAATCTTTCACACTTAAAGCTTGCGCATATTTTCTCAGCAATAAGCCCTCCTGTGGTGAGTGCCAGGGCAGTGGACCTCGCCTGCCGTCTCACGCTCTTCCTTCTCCTGTCAACGAGATGCTCCTTCAAAAAAGGATGGAGGGACGACTATCCCACACAGAGGAGCTTATTGTCTGCTCTCGCTCGGCTAAGCGGCCCCTCCGCTAGACGAGCTTCTACCTCTACAATCGCCGCCCACAGAAGAGGCGGCGCGCTCAACAGGCAGCGGCGCCTCCCTCTGGCCGAGAGCCACAGCCAGGCCTGACCGCTCAGAGCCGCTGCCAACCATCGCTAGAAACCAAGGGACGAATGCAGCAAGCCGAGAAAGTGGGGAGGTCAGCGAGCTGAGCAAAGAATACTCACGGGCCATGGCGAAACAATAACCCCAGCGGTAGCGGCGGTAACCGTTAGGCACGAGCCACTGAAACCCCAATCTACCACTCCAACTGCCAGAACCTTCTGCGTGCCCCGCCTGTCGTGGCGCCGCTTATGTAAGGGACCGCCTGTGTAACGTCACGACGCTTGGTCTCGCCTGCTTGATCTACTAGCTCCGCCCCCAATGACGTCGTTGAGACCTGGGAGTGAATGCGTGGCTTTGTTATTGTTCTAAGGGGCGGGGGTGTTCGTTGAGTTTAACCACTTCAGGCACAAACAAGCAACAAAAGATATTTTGAAAAATTAGAAGGCATTGTAGCATCAGCTTTCGAGGGCTGCTGGCCACTGATGTGTTGGCGTGGGATCTCGCCCACGAAAGTTTATAGTAGTATAAATGTCAGTGCCTTAAGGTCTTTTGTTATTAGTTGTTGCCGCCAGCACCTAATAAATCTGCATTGACCTAGGTGCACTTACTTGGGCCAATTCCGCACTAGACTTTTAATCCTGGTTTAGCCCTGTCCCCAAATTGACATTCTACACTTGAATCATAGAAACCAACTCTATGAGTTTATGATTCTAGTGTAGAAAATCAGATTGGGGACAGGCTGAACCAGGATTAAAGTCTAGAGTGGAATTGGAATTGACAGTGGGATTTACTTCCAAGTAAACGGTGGGAGGGACGGGGGCTCAGTGGTAGAGCATCTGCTTGGGAAGCAGAAGGTCCCAGGTTCAATCCCTGGCATCTCCAAAAAAGGGTCCAGGCAAATAGGTGTGAAAAACCTCAGCTTGAGACGCTGGAGAGCTGCTGCCAGTCTGAGAAGACAATACTGACTTTGATGGACCAAAGGTCTGATTTAGTATAAGGCAGCTCCATATGTTCAAACCTGCATAGAATGAGGCCCTGGCACAGTGACGGTTCTGGCATTTGTACAATGGGGTTTGTTTATAATTCGAAGGTGCAAGTCCTTATGCAAAAGTAAACCCCACACGAGTTCAATGCCTTTTTTTTTTTTTAAAAAAAAGAAAAGGTAAAGGTAATCCACTGTGCAAGCACCAGTCGTTTTCGACCCAGTCATCTACACTCCCCCCACCCCAAGCTGGGTATTCATTTTACCGACCTCGGAAGGATGGCAGGCTGAGTCAACCTGAGGCCTTCTCCTGTTGCTGCCTTACATCAACATGCTTCCGCCCATTGAAGTCAACCATTTGTGAGCATCCAACTATGTACAGAATCAGGCTTTTGCTCTCTGTATAAACAGAAGTCTACTGACACCTTACAGACTGCAGCATATGCTTCCATGGACTACTAGACCACTTCTTTACTTGCAGTGATTGGCTTCTCATTATCTAGATTGTTTAAATGTAAGAGGCAAAAATAAACAGCAGGGTGAAGGGGTCATGACATAATGGTGAAAAATAACTATAAATTAAAATCAGGTGGGTCCCCCCAGAATGGTAACTTAAGCTTGCTATGCCTGTTTGGACCTTGCATCTGTTAAATATCTATTATGTTGTATGCTAATTTGCTGCCCACCTTCTACCTATAAGTATGGACTGGTAACTTCCATTTCATTCTTCTTCCATTCTGAAGAAGTGTGTGTGCACATAAAAAGCTTATTCCTCAAATAGTACTTTAAAACTATAGAATCACAGAGTTGGAAGGGACCTCCAGGGTCATCTAGTCCAACCCTCTGCACAACAAAGGAAACTTACAAATACTTACCCCCCTAAATTCATACCTCCTTTCCGCCTAATTTCACAGAAGCAGCATTGCTGTCAGATGGCCATCTAGCTCTGTTTAAAAACCTCCAAAGGAGAGCTGACCACCTCCCTTTGTTGGACTCGAACTTTGTATACATTAAAATCTAATTTAAAATGTACAGTCCATAAATTAGTTTTGCTAAGCTATACTGGTCGGGGAGTCTCAAACTATTTTGGCAAAAGTAGGGAAAAGTTTCTATATTTTATTAGTTTTCAATTTTTCATTATTTATTTCTGTACTTTCTGCATTTCATGGCCCAGTGCAGCGCTATGCAAATCGGATTTATTAACGAATAAATTTGAGTAAGATCGTAGCGTTCATTTTCTACTGAAATAAGCAGAATTTCTGCAGAAGCCTAGTTTTAAGAGTTTAGGGACAGCGAAGCAGAGCTGTCAGGCAAGCATACAGGCAAAAAGGAACACGCCTGGAATCGCGACAAGCAACCCACACGACTTTGCTCCCTTCGGAATTTTACGGCGTATTCAAGCATAGCATCGCTTTCCGCATGTCTGACACGGAGGGCGTGTCTTTATCAAGAGGTGTAGAATTCCAGCCACTGTTTTGTCGCAGCGTGATGACGCAACCAGCGTGCTGTTTCGCAGCAGCTGACAGCCACCGAGAGGAAGGGAGGGGAGCTGGGCTGGACCGGCCCGGGTCAGTGACATGAGGCGGCCCCGCCGGCCGGAGGAAAAAGGGGACGGTGGGCTTTAGCTCGGGTCGGTGCATCTCTGTCGCGCCGCCATGTTCCGCCGCTCCAGGTTCAACGTGAAACCCAACGTGAGACCGAGCGCGGCGGGCAGAGGGAACAGTGGCAGCGGGAACAGCTCAGAGGCTCCGGCAGCGGCCCCGGAGGCTCAGCATGCCCCGGAAACCACCGCTAGCTCCGCTGACGCGAGCTCCGATTCCCAGCCAGGGCCTGTCGGAGACCCTCAGCAAGGCTGTAGTGGCGGCGGCAGCAGCAGCAGGTGAGCTCGGCCTCTGGCTCTAGCGGCCATTTATTTTTCTTCTCCCGTAAAATTGAGCCCGTTTGTACCAGAGAGCGGACAAGCCGCAGAAGCCCGAGAGGCGCTCTGCCTTGTTCACACCTGCGGCTCCGTCAGGCGGTGGGTGGAAGCGCTATCGCGGTTTTAAGGCGCAGTCCTTTTCACTAGAATCGGTTGGGGGAGTTCAGTTGAGAAGAATCAAATACAGAGCTATCAAAGGATATAAACGGATGCACGGACGAACTCTGTGTCTCTACTAACACTATTAGGGACGTTAGAGGAGAGCTCTGCGGGATCAGACCGAGGGTCAAGCAAGTTCAGCACTTCTTTTCCCATAGTAATTAACCAGATGCCGCCAGCGGCTCCACAAGAATAGAAAGAAGGCATCAGCATCCACTTGCTTTTGCCCTCCTGTACTACAACTGAACATGGAGGTTTCGTCAAGCCGCCATGACTAATAGCTATTAATAAACCAGTTATCTTTTAATTTATTTAGTCTCCTTTTAGTCCATTTAAACTGGTGGTCATCTTGTGGCTGTGAATTCCAGAATTATGTGTAAATCCCAATGCAAGAATCTCTTTCCTGTTTAACTGCAACCTGTTCAGGCTCTATCTGTGTTTATGGAAAGTTAGGGATTTTTTTTAAATTCATTGTCCATCGATTAAACACTTTGAGTGTTGGAGTTGGAGAAGTCTTTGTGTTAGTTTGTCTATGCAATTAACTAAGTTACCTTTCTTGAATAATTTGCTGTCATTTATAAAACGTTCAGTCTCATTGTTCACTCCAATTTCACATCATTTATGAACAAGTTTATGAACAAGCAATGGCCTCAGTACTAGTTGAAGCATGCCACTGTTTGTTTCCTTTCACTGTGACAATTAGGGCATTTTCCCACACACTAAATAACACACTATCAATGCATTTTGCAACTGGATTGTACTGTGTGAAATGGCAAGATCTGCTTGCAACAGTTGCTGAAGTGAACTGAAATTACATTATTTAGCATGTGTGAAAGCTGTTCCATGCTTCCTAGTGTTTAACTATTTTCCTATCCCTTGATTGCTAAATTTAATTTGGAGCCTTTGGTGAGGAACTTTGTTAGAAGCTTTTTAGAAGTTCAGGTATATAATGTTTTATATAATAGTGAGCGGGTAGATTTAAAAAATTGCCCCAGTCTAGGACATATATTTTTGTGAACCTGGGTCACCATGCAGGTTACAGTTGACTAACATCCACAGTTATTCTTGCATGGTTTTGGACCTTTTTAAATAGTGAAACTGAGGGTCTGGCGCATCTAGAGCTTATTTATATTATGAAAATAATTGAAACAATGATATTACTGAGGTTATGCGTGCAGCACTTTGTCCTATAAGTGTTGTCTCTTTAAGAGAACTCTTTGCAGTGAAATATGACTTTTTAAATTATAAGTAATAGAATGGGGTAGCATGGGGGGAGATGGAACAGCTTTATGGATGCTTGAGTATTATGACGAGGAGGTGTGCTGATGGATGTCTAATTATAATATAGCGTTTGAAAGGTTTGATTTCTCTGGTAGACAAAGAATAATGATGGGCACCTGCTTCCTTCAGTTGGTATATATTATAAATTTGTGTAATGGTGTTAGGTTTGTTAGGTTTATGTTAAGTATTTACATAATTGTTCACCTAATTCTTCAAGTAAGTTCTCTGCAATCAGGTTTCTGGTAATGCATCATACAGTATTAGAATGTTTGTCATTGTACGGAATGTCTCTTAGGATATTTATTTTGGTCAATTTATATTCTGCCCTTTTCCAGAAATGGGCTCAGATGAATAACAACATAATAAAACACAGTTAAAACTTACAATTAAAACCAGAACAATATAAAACAGTATAATAAAATAGTACATGAAACAGTACAATAATCAGAAGCAAGTTATAGACAAGTTATAGATTATAGATGGCGGCTCTGTTGGGCACATTTTACAGTATACTGAAGGTCTGAAATACAGTAATTAAGAATAATAAGATGGTATCGGCAGCAGCTATGGTATCACAGCAAAGGAAGCCAGCCAATGGAATAGGACGCCCACTGCCTCAACCAAAGGCCTGGTGGAATAGCTCAGTTTTACATGCCCTACAAAATGGTAGTAGTTCAGTAAGGGCCTGGATCTCTGTAGGGAGCTGATTCCACCAGGGCCACGGCCGAAAAGGCCGTGACCCTGGTTGAGGCAAGTCAGACATCCTTTGGGCCAGGGACAGTCAATATGGATCACTAGCTTGTAGTTTGTATTTCTTTGAGGGCTTTTGAACACTACATGATTTCTTCTCAGCAATTTTGAGCTTTTAGCCTTATTTTCTATTGACAGGGTGGAGAATGCTAGCATCTAAATGTCACATTATAATTGTTTGCATGTACAGTGCAGAAATGTTTTATGTTCTTTCAAACAACTGGTGTGGAGAATGTATACATGTAAGCATTTTAATTGGCTTAACTAGAACTGCTGAAGATAATAAAACACTTAAGCAGTATTTGTCAAGGAACAATTGCAAACAAGTATTTTGTTAGGTGAGAGAGAGGAGGACTAGTCATTAAAATTGAGTAGCTGCAAGGGGAGAGATTGTTGTCTGTATAGAAGTCTATTTGTGTCTCTTACTATCTCCTTCACAATATTATGTAACATATTGAAAATTATTGGGAAGAATTTTCAGGAAATAAGACTGTGGAAGGCATTTATATATTCAGAATCTTGCGCAGCATAAAAAAGTTAGTATGATCTGAAATGCACCTTGTTCATGAAAGGCATCTGGAGCAAGTACAGGTTTTAGCTGAATGCAGTGTTTTTTTTAAAGTAGGGTATTTATATTGAACTTGGTAGGCATATGAAAGGTTGTGAATTCAGTAATATGCAGGGCTTTTTCTGAGCAGGAACGTACAGGAACACAGTTCCGGCTGGCTTCGTGTCGGGGTGTGGCCTAATATGCAAATGAGTTCATGTTAGGCTTTTTCTACCAAAAAGCCTGTGTGAAACCATGGTGATGTAGGGTGTATGGCCTAATATGCAAATGAGTTCCTGCTGGGCTTTTTCTATCAAAAAAGCCCTGGTAATATGTAACAAATGATTGTAGAGGTGTCCAAAGAGGTCCTAGGACTGATTGACAGTTATTAATTGAAAAAAAAATCAATGTGTTTGGATAGTATATATACAAGAGTTCTTAACTAAGAAAGGAAATGGTTTGTCATTAACATCAACATCTGTGCCAAAAGATGGAAAAATAGCCAATAAGATGCCTTTAAAAAAAATCTAAATCGGGGTGTCAAACATGTGGACCGTGGGCTTCTGTCAGGCTTGCGAGAAACTCTGCTTCCTTCTACGTCTCTCTTCTTTCTGTGTCACAGCTTGCTTTGCCAGGATTTCTGTTGTATAGGAGCTAAAGTGCAAAGGCTCATTTTCTTCATTGGCTGAAGCTCCTCTCTTGGGGAGGAAGTGGGGAGGGAGGAAGAGCTTGCTTTGATACTGACCACAATATTGCACGAGTGCTAATACTTTAAGCATGTTTTATTTTAGTTTTTTTAAAATCATTGTATCGATTACAAAGTTTATATTTCTGCTTCCTGTCATTACATTTTATGACACACATGGCCCGGCCTGACAAGGTTTCATTTATGTCAGATCTGTCTCTCATATCTTTTTTCTTCCTATACTTTATATTATAAAATTTATCTTTACTGGAGTTGTCAAAATTACTAGACAATTTTAACAAAAGGTTTATACTATAAAATTTGAAAATGGATTTTGTGCAGCTGAGACAAAATAATAGGGGACAATCTATGTAAAGAAAATATTGTAGAATTAAGTTTTTTGAAAGTATTCCTATGCAAAATAATACCAAAATGTATTGTGTTTTTTCCCCATCCCCCATCCCTTTCTTTTCTTAAAACCAATAAAACTTTTTGAAAACCAGATCTGTCTCTCATAGCAAATGAGTTCAATATCCCTGCCCTGCCCTAAATCTTATGTGAGTAGTGAGCAGTGCTGTGCTTTTTATGCTTGTACATTGGTTGAATCCTTTTTTCCTGCTTTCCTAAGACCTCTATCTGTGACACATTTACATAGAAATAATTTCACATGTATAGGATGTGGTTTTAAAAATCATGGCTGAAATTTTCTGTAAGAAGGTGTATTAAAAAGGGTAAGCTGTATCAGGGTTATGAACTAGCTCTTTCTCGAGTTTGCATCATTAGCACATATTATAAGTAATAATAATAATAATAATAAATTTATATCCCACCCTCCCCGCTGAAACAGGCTCAGGGCGGCTCACATAGCATAATATAAAATACAAACATTACAATAATAAAATAATAAAAGTACACTGGTACATAACAAATTACATATTACAGTTCAGTTATACATACTATTACATTAAAACCATCTAATTAAAACAATCAAATTTAAAACCAACAAATTAGTTTGGTGCTACAGTCTCAATGTTACTCATCTTACAATTTTACTTGACGATGGTACAATAGGTTCCACCTTAAGAAAAAGCCAGCTGAAAGAGGGTAGTCTTGCAGGCCCTACGGAACTGGGTAAGGCTCCGCAAGGCCCGTACCTCTTCTGGTAATTGGTTCCACCAGTGGGGAGCTGTGATCGAAAAGGCCCTTTCTCTTGTAGCTTTCAGTCTGGCCTCCTTTGGCCCGGGGATTATCAATAGATTTTGAGAACCAGATCTCAGTACCCTACGGGGAACATATGGTGAGAGACGGTCCCTAAGGTAGGCAGGTCCTCGGCCATATAGGGCTTTAAAGGTAATAACCAGCATCTTGTAACGAATCTGGTACACAATTGGCTGCCAGTGCAGTTCCCGCAGCCTCAACTGTATGTGCTCCCACTTAGGGAGTCCCAATAACAGTCTGGCTGCTGCGTTCTGCACTAGCTGCAGATTTCAGGTTCAGCACAGGGGCAGCCCCATGTAGAGAGCATTACAGTAGTCTAACCTCGAGGTGACTGTTGCATGGATCACTGTTGCCAGGTCATTGTGCTCCAGGAAGGGGGCCAACAGCTGCGCCCACCTAAGATGAAAAAAGGCAGATTTAGCAGTGGCTAAATCTGGGCCTCCATTGACAAGGAAGGCTCCAGTAGCACCCCCAAGCTCTTGACCTAGTGCACTGTTTCCAATGGCGCACCATCAAAAGCTGGTAGGGGGATTTCCCTTCCCGGGCCGGTGCAGCTCAGGGAAAGGACCTCTGTATTCGCTGGATTCAACTTCAACCTACTCAGCCTTAGCCATCCTGCTACGGCTTGCAACGCTAGGTCCAGATTTTCTGGGAGGCCACCACGCTGGCCGTCCATCAGTAGATAGAGCTGGGTGTCATCAGCATACTGGTGACAGCCCAGCCCATACCTCCGGGCAATCTGGGCAAGGGGGCGCATGTAGATGTTAAACAACATCGGGGAGAGCACCACCTCCTGAGGTACTCCACAATTAAGTGGATGCCTCTGGAACAGTTCTCCCCCAATCACCACCCTTTGTCCCTGACCATCAAGGAAAGAGGAAAGCCATTGCAAGGCTAGCCCCTGAATCCCCACGGGTCAGTAACTGATGGTCGATTGTATCGAACGCAGCCGATAGGTATAATAACATCAGCACCGCCGGACCACCTCGATCCATATGCCGCTGGAGATCATCCACCAGGGCAACCAGCACTGTCTCCGTCCCATGGCCTGGGCGAAAGCTGGACTGCTGGGGATCTAGGATGGAAGCGTCATCCAGAAAACTCTGCCACTGTAACACTACTGCTCTCTCAATAATTTTGCCCAAAAAGGGCAAATTTGAGACCAGCCGGTAATGTGCCAATTCGAACGGATCTGACGTAGCCTTTTTCAGCAGAGGGTGGACCACAGCCTCTTTAAGAGGCATTGGAAAAAGTTGCTCTGAGAGGGATCTATTTACAGTGTCCTGTATAGGACACCTAAGCTCCCTCTGGCAGGCTTTAATTAGCCAGGAAGGGCACGGGTCCAGATCACAAGTTGTTGGGCGTACAGTAGAGAGATTTCTGTCAACTTCCTCCAAGCTGAGTGTGTTGAAGCGATCCAGGACTGGACCAGAAGACAGACATGGGGCCTTGAGTTTACATACTGTATCCAATGTGGCGGGGAGGTCGTGGCGTAGCAACACGATCTTATCTGCAAAAAATTTCACAAAAGCCTCACAGCCTTTCTCTATTTCTTTAGCATTTGGCCTGCCTTGTGGCAGTGTTGTAAGATTCCGAATTGTCCTAAACAATTGTGCCGGGTGTGAATTTGCAGACGCAATCTTGGCCACAAAGTAAGTCTTCTTTGTGGCTTTGACTGCCATCTCATAGGACCTCATAAACTCTTTATAAGATGTTCTAGTCACTTTGTCTCGAGTATGCCGCCATTGCCTCTCTAACTGTCTGAGTCCTCGTTTCAGCTGTTGCAGCTCCGGGGTACACCACGAGGCCAGCTTAACACGAGGGCATTGAGGTGCGATATCATCAATGACTCTGGAGCGCCGGCCATGCCAGGACTCAACCAGATCATCAAGAGAGTCGCCAGGGGGCCAGGGGTCCCGTAGAGCCATTTGGAACTGCTCTGGGTCCATCAGACTCCGCGCGCAAGCCAAAATAAGCTCACCGCCCAAACGGGCTTGATGGCAAAGTGGTTCGACCATGGCGCCGCCTCCGCAGTAATATTGTCCACCAAAATTCTGGCCACAAAGATCAAATCTAACATGTGCCCTGCCTGGTGAGTGGGCGATGTAACAAATTGGGAGAGTCCCAGTGTCACAATGGATGACACTAGGCCTGACTAGAGGCTGTGTTGTCAGCATGGACATTGAAGTCGCCCAGGATCACAAACCTTGGGTACTCCAATGCCCAGCCTGTTATGGCCTCGATCAGGGATGGTAAGGTGCTGGCTGGTGCGTTAGATGGACGGTACACCAGCCAAATCGCCAACCCCTCCCCAATGTCCCATGCCAGACCGGCACATTCAATACCGTTGATCTCTGGGGCTGGAAGATCCCTAAAGGAGTAAGCCTCTCGTATGAATAGAGCCACCCCTCCCCCACCCACTAGTCTGTGATTGGTGAAATACTGAGTAACCTGGGGGAACCATTTGGGAGAGGGCCACAGTGTCTCCCTCTTGCACCCAGGTCTCAGTCACACAACCAAGGTCCACATCCTGCTCGAGTAGAGACTCTCGGAGGACCGAGGTCTTGTTATTTATGGACCTGGCATTGCATAACACCAGTGACGGAGGCGAGTAATTCAATCTGGCCCCACTACCTGTCAACGTTGGGATAGGATGCAGACCAGAAGGTGGCCAAGCACCACCTTGTCTCGGTCTCCTCTTATATCGATGTTTGTTCCCACCATCATACTTTCCCCTCCCAGGAGTACCGGAATCCCCAGGCCTGCCATCTCCTACTGGTCTCTACTTCAGCCTCAACCAATGTAGAAAGCACAACTCACATCCTACAATTAATTAACTCCCCAATCCTCTCCGACCTTGCCAATCAATTCCCTTAAGTTACCGACCTGCCAATTCTAAAAGTTAACCAACTAATTTAAACCCAACCCACAATCTTCCTTTTAAATTAATTAGCTAAAATACTTAAAATTAATTCTGATGGCATTACTAATTATAGAAACTCTCCCCAACCATAAAACACCCTTAATTAATTTGCCAAAAATATATATTCTATCTGAAAGCCAATCAATTCAACAATAAATTTCTCTTTATATAAATTAGTTAACTAAAACAATTTATCAGTTAGCAGCTAAAATTTCAATCATTATAAACTAGCAGCTCGGAGATAGTTGGAGGTAGTTGTTGTAGCAAAATAAAGTGCTGCTGTGCAGATGTTGTGCAAAATATCCTCAAAATGTGGTTGTGCGAAAAGCAGGGTCCCCAGTTCTCCAAAGTGCGGTTGTGCAGCGAGGTGCAGAGCGAAGTCTTCAATTTTTCATTCTTTCGAGCAAAGGCTTTAGTCCGTTGACCCCTCTGTGCAGCTTGGCAGACCTGGGGGGGTAAAGGCCCCCCCACACCTCCCCGCTGCATAAACAAGGACTCCAGGAGCTCCACTAGCTCCACTCATGGTCGGTGCCCAGGATGGCTGTTTATAGTATTCCCCGCCCAATTCAGAGGCACAATAGCAGCTGACAGCCACCGCAGGAGGAAGCACCAGTCGAGCTGCAGCAAGCTGAATGCTGCATCCACGGGTGCCCTCCGCTGCCTTCCCGGCGCCTCATCCGGTGGTCCAGCTGCTGCCGATATCTCCTCTCCGATGCCCTATTCTCTGGCGTCTGACCCCGCCGGAGCCTGCTGCTTCGCTCACCACATGGGCCCACTCGGACCCGCTCGCCACTTGGCTCTGCCTGGCTTCGCTCACACACCAGGCCGCGGTCACGGCGGCCCTTCATGTCAGCACCAGGCCCGAAACAGTAGGCTATGTTTCTTTGTCTCTCTGGGGAACTGGAGCCCACCAAGCTCTTAAATTTTCGCCCCATACCTTTCCGTAGCAGCATGTTACTAGGTCCGCCGTTAGAAGTAGCTGTTGCAGGCGTGTGGTTGGCATAAAAGTTTCAGTTTCAGGAGCTCTAGCAGTAGAGCTCCTGCTTCATCGCCATTTTCTACTCTTAACTCTTAAAGTAGTGTCTTATAGTAGTAACCTATGCTTTCATATGAGAAGTGAATGAGTTTGCCTACTGCTGATATTAAATCATTAACAGTAAAAACAATGGTTAGGATTCTAAAAATATATTTGCATTTAACCAGTTGTGAAGCCTCAACTTCCCTGGGCTAATTTTGATCTCTAAACTCAATAAGTTTTTCAAAAATGAATTCCCTGATTTGTTGTACTATGGGGCATCTACTTAATTTGCTGTTAATAGTCCAGCTGCCCTTTTATGACAGATTTATTTCATGACAATTTTTTCCTCACTCTGAATTTTCCAGAGATGAAAAGACCGGCAATTCAAGTGGTGATGGAAATAGTATTAAATGCACAGACTCCCCTTTTCAGAGACGAAAACGAATATCCACAATACCCAATCTTGCTAAGCCAAGAGTTTCATCCACTTCTGCATGTTGTGCTGTCAGTTCAGTGTCAAAATATTCTCAAAAGTGGGTACCTCGCTCTCCTCCTGGTAACTCTGTCCTTCAAAAGGAATCACCTTCATGTGAGAAGACTAATATAGAAAAATCTCCCATATTGCCTGAGAAGAAAACACCTCTTCCCCAAGTACCACAATTTTCTCCATTTAAAAAATCTGGTAATAAGGAGACCAATCTGGCTGTAACAGCTCATAAAAGTGATGAAGCCCAGCAGAACAACATATCCTCACCACTTAAAGAGAGACCCACACAGGAAAGTTTGATGCAGGAGGAGATACAGCAGGCCAAACCTGCGGCAGCAAAAGAAAAAAAGATATGCTCTGATCATGAAAAAATAATCAAAGCTAAGAAGCTGAGGCAGCTGCTCAAGGAAGAATTGAAGAAAGAAAAGGTATGGTAATGTATTTAGCAAAATTTTTATGAGGAAGCTGATGGTAGGTCTTTTGTAGGTTGTGTGGCTCATGACACATCTATCCCATTTACTTACAAACATCTCCCCGCCCCCCAATTCCTGGCCTTGGCTGGAATGAGCTATGCCAGGGTTGTCAAACATGAAGCCAGGGGCTGGAACAGGCCTATCCAGGACTCCAGGAACAGCCCCATCCAGCGGCTTTGAGCAACTGGTGTAAGGGAGGGAACAGGAGGCTGCTGGGGCAGCAGCTCTGATTTTAGCTTCAGCACAGCAGAACAACCTTGTCTGCAGCAGACAAGCAGATCCCCTTCACTTCAGGGACAGCCTCAATGTTAAGTTAGGAGCCATTGCACTCAGCTTGCAGCTCCAGGGGTGCTGTCTTAGATGGCCACAGGTATCAGCATTTGCACATGGTGTGTGCAGATGATCAGAAAATTCTATGTTAGGGCTTTATGGCAGCCAGCTCCACTGCTGTATTTGTGACCTGCTGTCCAGCAGCTGTTCTTTGGCTCATGAGGGGCATTCTTTGGCACTTCCTTCCATACACTGGGGCCTAGTCCTGCCACTTAACATGTGACTTGGTGGCCAGGCTTTCCTCCCCTATGGATCATCTGGTAGCCTTCATCTGTAGTCAGCTGCCAACATGCGCGGGGGGGAGTGCCAGGATCTCTAGTTGTATTAGTCGTTGGGTGGCCTGAGGCTTCTGTTACACACAGTGCCTTTTCCCCCATCAGATGATCTGGCAGCCCTCAGCCTGGGATGGCTGCTGCTACATGGAGGTAGCATGGCTTACCAACAAGCTTTGACTTGAATCCCCAGCATTGCGCCACCATGGATTTCCTGGCAGCCTTGGCTGGAGGTGGTTGCTGCCACACAGGCAATTGTGACTTATGATACTTTGCTTGGCCTGTGTCCTGCTGTGCATATGGCCTTGAACCTCGGCTGCTGCCCCTCAACTTCTGCAGATGGGGGTGGGGGATATAGTGCAGCTTGTTTTCCCAGTCCCCTTCCAAGGTGGCTCAAGGTAAGTGGGGGGGGGGGACCTTGCAACACCAACCACTTTGCATTTTACCCTGGGGCCTGGGCTCACAGCACTGGTGGCAGGAGCAGGCTGGGAAAGGGGTTTGCCTTCAGCTGCTTCAGATTTGACAGTATATTGTCAAGACATTTTGTTACAGTATTTCTAGCATTGCAGGTTGGAGCTTCAGTGCTGTCATTTTCCTTGCAGCCTCATAGCTTGAAGTGATGGTGTTGTGTCTGGTTTTGTTCTGATCCTATTGTTGTCTAGTAAACAAAAGTACATTCTTACTATTAGGATGTTTAAATATTGCAACAATAAATACTAAGCTACAAGCAAGGAAGAATTTTTTTCCCAATTATGGAATTGACTTTAATTTTTTTTCCAATTGACTCTGATTTTGTTAGTATTATATGAAAAAATACAGAAATAACACCTACCCCCAAAAAATTTGGTCCAAATAGTAACATGTGTGTACATAATTCCACTAATTAAACAATATTTAACAGCACATCTGTATATTTAGGATTGGGATACAATATGCTTTCAGCTGTGATCAGAATGTTGAAAATCTGGGGTGGATAAAAATCATTTTTATTGCTTTAAAACTGCAGTTTCACTAAGTGCCTTTAAAAATATATATAAGCTGTTTTAAAAATTAAATCTAGGAAAATGGAACAGTTAAAGGCTACATTTACAGCCTCTGAAAACTTCTGTGATCTTTTGTTAAATACTTTTGGCTGCTACATAATGTGAAGGGGTTGCAGTCTCATCATGCAGACCTTCCTTCTCTTCACATGTTATATAACTATTTTCACTTTTGCAGCATATCAGTTTGTTGTCACAGTAAAAATATCTTAAATATAAAAAATCTTAAATATATTGTCTTAAGACGTAAGTGTCACTGATCTCTTACTGGGTTTACTCCCAAGCAGGATTGCAGCCTCAGCCTTCAAGTAAGTGGTGTTGCTTAATGTCTCTGCTTCTGCACAGACAGTGCTGTGCTGAACAGAATTTTGTTAATTTCACTGCTGTTTCTCTTGATTCTAAGCGGATACCATTCTGCAATGTAAAAGGCATGTGGGCTAATATATTACATTAGGATATCTGTTTGACTCTGAATTGCTATTCATATAGAATCCGAATAGTATGGGCATTTGAACTTGAAACATATGGATGATAGAATGGAGAACATTCTGTCTTGTTAAAAACTGCTTTATAACTTTCATAATTGCCACCAGTTTTTAAAGCAAAATTGTAACAAAAGATAAATAAAAATATTGTTTTTGTTCAGCAACAACGGAAATCTAAGTATCCGATAATTGAAAAACATTTGCCAGAAGACCGTTCAAAAATGATTATGAGAGATTTCATATATTATCTGCCAGAAAACAATCCCATGAAGTAAGTATGTTTTTAAATAAAAATATTTGCTTTAATTAACTGATTAATTATATCAATATTCTGCTTTTCCTCCAAATATATTAGGATGGTGTACATAGTTTCTCCTGCTTTATTGTAGACAAAGCAAATTTACTGCCACAATCTCCTTCATATGTATGGTGGGTTGGGTCCTTATCCCCAGGGCTTTTTTTTGAAGCAGGAGCTCCTTTGCATATTAGGCCACACACGCCTGCTGTAGCCAATCCTCCTGGAGCTTACAGTAGGCCCTGTACTAAGTGCCCTGTAAACTGTTGGAGGATTGGCTACATCAGGGGTGTGTGGCCTACTATGCAAAGGAGTTCCTGCTACAAAAAAAGTCCTGCTTATCCCTTTTTACCTCATTGGGGAAGAGAAAACATGAATGAGAGTTTTGGAACCTGTGTGTAGAATGGTTATTTATGCTACTGCTGCTTGTTATGCTATACTGCATTTTCTCTTCAATGATTATCATGTGAAAAGCAGTCGCGTCTTATTTAAGAAGAGAAAGGCACAGGTCTGTTGCTTCCTAAGAAGAATGGTTTTCAGAAATGAGGTAATACTCACTTATTTGTGTAGTGTATTTTTGTGAATCTCAGCAGTACAGCAGAAACTTCCCCAAGAGCCCTGAATGGTAAACTGTGGACTATCATGCTGAGATTATAGTTCATACCCTGGTCATGTGTGGCTGATATCTGGGAGTTTCAGACGACTGGATCCCTAGCCATTGCTTGTCCTTTTCAGTTAAAACTGTTTTGTCAATAAGGTTATAACTCACACAGGAAGATCAGACAGTTTGCTATCAGACTAAGACAAAATGTTTGAATGTTATTTTTGCATAAATGACTAATAAAAATGTTTGATATTGTATAGGTCTTCTTTGGTGGAAGAAAAGAAATTAGAAAGGACTGCAGCCCAAACAAAAGAGTAATCTTTGTATTTTCTATGGGAATAGAATTGGTTACACATTAATATAGATGGATTTGTAATTTTTAAAATATTCGTCAACTATATGATTGTGGTAAAGATTATAATCCTTGTATCTTTTCCGATGAAAATGTATTCTTGCTGTTAATTGTTGAATGCTAAACCTTTGCTAGGGCCTGTTTAGAAGTGCTAAACAGCCATTAGATACATTAAGGAGCCAGAAACAAGATATATATTCAGGTGCTCTTACTCTCTTTTTTCCTCTTTCTCTTTTATCTGTTTACTGAAATATTTTATAAGATGTCATTCTTACAAATACCAAAGTAGTAAAGAGTTAAAAATGCTAGAGAGCACAGAAAGCAATGTTATATAAAAATAACAGAAACCACAACAGATTAACTGCGACTTGACTGCCAAAAGCTTCCCCCCTCCCTCTTTTCCTTTCCTCTGTTCTTATATTCCTTTTTAAATGCTGGATTAGGAAGACCCCCAGGGTTAAGTTTAAGGATGGCTATTACTTCTGTGGTTAATGACAGCAAGAAGAATTTGTGCGCAAATGAAATGGGTGAGTGAGGGAGAGATAGCATCTGATCTCATGGCCCCTAGCCACAATTAATAGTTGATTAACATTTTATTTGTCAAGGCAATTTTGCTGATTTTTGTATTCTTTCAGCCATACCTTTATAGAGGTTCTTAAAAGCTCATTCAGAAAGTCACTTCAGATATAATGGTACTTTACAGCAGGGGTCCCCAACCTTCAGGCTGTGGATCAGTACCAGTCCGTGGCCTGTTAGCAACCGGGCTGTGAGTTGTATAATTATTTCATTATAGTGTAATTACAATGTAATAATAATAATAAGATAATGACACTGGATTTATACTCTGAATCTCAGAGTGGCTCACAGTCTCCTTTATCTTCCACCCTCACAACAGGCGCCCTGTGAGGTGGGTGGAGCTGAGAGAGCTCTGACAGCAGCTGCTCTTTCAAGGACAACTCCTACAAGAGCTATGGCTGACCCAAGGCCATTCTGGCAGCTGCAAATGGAGGAGTGAAAAATCAAACCCATTTCTCTCACATAAGGGTCTACACACTTAATCACCACACTTAACCACCACACTAAAATAAAGTGCACAATTGTGTCATCCCGAAACCATGCCCCCCCTACCCCTGGTCTGTGGAAAAATTGCCTTCCACAAAACCGGTTCCTGATGCCAAAAAGGTTGCGGACCACTGCTTTACAGCACTCTAAGTACACTAGAGGGATCTACACAAACAGTACAATAAAAAGGTAAAATTTATTGTACTGTTTCAGACTTTAGGTAAGGGATGATGTCTTTCAGAGTTCCTCCACACCACTAACACCTTGTAAGTGGAAAATTAATATGACATTGCAACAGAATAGGATATATTTTTCTTCCTGGTGTGCTAATTCTTCATTTTAGGGGAGTTTTTACATGTGGGGAGTATTTGACACCTTGAATGGTTCAACACATTATTCCACCTCATTCTGCTGTATGTGTAGCCTAATACAGAGAGAGAGAGAACCTTAGAGAAGAACATATGTTAGAAAACAGACTTGGATGAACTTTTCTGTGAAGTATTAATTTCCAAAATTTCAGACCTGAAGATAAAATTGTTGCTGATCATGAAGATGAAAATGAGGAAGTCGAGGAAGAAGAGGGAGAAGAGGATGATGGCCCCCTCCTAGTTCCTCGAGTAAAAGTAGCAGAAGATGGCTCGATTATTCTAGATGAAGAGAGGTTAGATTTTGACAGTTGGAAAAAACATTTCTAGAGCTGTTAGGGATTTTTGTTTCTCTCAGTGCTCTTTATGGTTAATGAACTACTTTATTGTCACAATGTAAAATTTAAGGCTTCATTTAAGTTCATTGAAACATTTTTAACTTATTAATTTTAAATCTCTGTTGATACATTGTAGAGCTTCTCATGCAGTCTTGGTTCCAGCTCTGGTAAAAGACTACTGTTGTTTTTGATGTATCATTATTTCTTACTGCATTTCTTCGTATTCCATATGTCCTGATTTAGTTTGACTATAGAAGTTTTAAGGACGAAGGGGCAATGTGTGGTGGAAGAAAATGACCCCATCTTTGAGCGTGGTTCTACAACAACCTACTCAAGTTTTAGAAAAAACTATTATACGAAGCCATGGTCTGAAAAGGGTAGGTGCACTTTTAGTGCTGTCAATATAGAATTACAGTGATATGTTCTTTTTTGGATTTGCCTTCTGAAGAGCTAAGTGTAAAGAATTATGGTTCCCTAAAGTTTTGCTAAACTTTGGTTTAGGTTTATGGCCTACATGATACTTTCTCACAAAGATAGTTAAAACAACAGAGCTTTGACCTTCAGTCTGACTGCTTGCATCTGGCTGAGGAGGTACCATCCTCTCCCTGGGCTTCTTAATTGACAAATTCCAAACATCTGAATAAATGGCTGAGAGAAAATGGCTAAGCTGCAGTACAGAAAATGGCTAAGCTGCAGTACAGTTGTCACATGTCTCAGCAACAAGGAGAAGAGGGTTACTTCATCTCTCTGATTCTAATCGGCTACTTCAGGCCTGTGGCCTATCAGAATCTTTTCTATAAGTTAGCCAGCTTTTTGTCTTGCTTCTATCTTGGTGGTTACTTGACCAGCATTGTGTCAGTGGTTGCCCAGCTCAACCTTGCCATTTTGATTACTGTTCCTGTATGGGCTGATTCCCTGACATGTCTCTGAAAACTAGAGTTTGATGCTGAACCTAGCAACCTTGTGGACTACAATGGTAACCTCTGGATATTGTATTAGTTATTCTGGATATGCTTAGATCTGTTATTTTTATTCTTGACAGTCTTGCACTTTAATAGGTCAATTATATTTTTTTAACGTGGTGTGGATTATTATCTCTTCTGGCCTCAAGCTAAATCCAGAAGTCTTGGACCTGACCACCTACTGGTAACATCTTTGTTTGGAAACTCAGACTGCAAGCCAACCTTATAAGGCTGACTTTCTTGTTAATTCCCTGAGAGGCCCAGAGGCTTGTCTCTTTTCTCTGATGCTGTGGGGAAATAGTCGAAAAGAGACTGGTAGCAGATACCATTTAAAGCCGGAGTTGTTCTCTCTCTAGTAGTTAGTCACTTATTTTGCCTTGCATGCTAAACAATGGGTCTTCCTATCCCAGGCTTGGGGTGAGGAGAAACTTTGACACTAAGGTTGCCAGATGTTGGCTTAGTTTAAGGGAATGCTGCCAAACAAAGTCAGTATAGAGTGATGACGTAATTTGTTTAATCTGTTTGTTACTTGTACCCTGTATCTTGATCACTCATAGTGAAAACGTATGTACCGTAATTCATAGTGTGGAATATGAAATATAATGTAGTTATAAGTTGCAGCAATATGTTTGGGAAGGGTTTGATGTATTTACATAACACTCCCTCTCCCAATCAAACTTAGTCTATTTATAGTATTTGTAGACACACATTATATAATTGTGGATTAACTCTATGTTGTTAATATGAATGCTTTTCAACAGTCACAATCAGCTGCTTTTTCAGATGCTTTGAAGAAATTAATTTGACCCATTAGATTTGAAAGCTGTTTTGCTCTTAAAATGAGATAAGAAATTTTCTTATAAAATGTAGTATATATTTTATTATTAATATATAAATGTTCTGATAGTTCACTCTTTAAATCTATCGATCCTAGTGTTCAAATCCATATATTTACTGCTATGTTCTTTACACAGAAACAGAGATGTTCTTCTTAGCCATAAGCATGGTTGGAACTGACTTTTCAATGATTAGTCAGCTTTTTCCTCACAGAGCAAGAACGGAAATAAAGGTAAACATTTAAAAATTAAAAATCACCAAAGGTGTTTTCTTCTGTGTTGTGACTGCTGTTCTTTTAAATATATAGTAATGATTATTTGAATTGATAGATCCAAGTGGGCAGCTGTGTTGGTCTGAAGCAGTAGAACAAAGTAGGAGTCAAGTGGCACTTTTAAGACCAATATTTCTTTTCAGATTAATATACTTTTGTATTTGCAAATGATCACAGCAGGGCCTTTGTACAGATTATTTTGCAAAATTTCAGGCCTATAAGCCAAATTCATTTACCACAGCATTTTAAGCTGCCTTTTTCATCCCTGTTTTCATATTAGTTGCACCCCAGCTTGTTTTTCATATGGCTTCTGCTTCATCTGCACAGACCATGTTAGCCAAGGGTGTCCTTTTAAAAGAAGTCATGAGGCACATCCCAAGGACAAGTGCCCTTATGTTGTTTTTCTCCATAGTCTTAATCTGTGTTTACACAGTGAAAGAATCTTCCCTGCACTACCCAGGAAAGTGGCTACATGAAAATTGAAATGTGCCCCTCCCCATTCTTTTCTTTTTTTCCAGCAACAACTTTTTCCTTATTTGATCATTTAGAATTATTAAAAAACCTCTGCTCTACTTTTCTCCCTCAAAAGTGTCCCAAGACAGCTATTTATTGCAGTAAACAGCACCCAACCAGACAGGATGCTGTCTTTATAGTGGGAGGAGTACTTGTGTTTGCAAGAGGTTATTAATTTTGAGGAATACCCACTACTGTGAGTGTGTGCCAGACCTGCACTATATTCTTGGTGTGTTCCATATTATTTAAAATGAGAAAAGTGCTCCTTGCACTTGCAAGGAAATAAATAAATCTATCTTCTCCTGTCTTAGGTTTTTTTAAAATCAGTTTTCTTTTAAAATTATAAGCCAGCATCCCTTGAGAACTTGTGTGTGTTGGTAAGATTTCAGAAATTCATCCCCAAAACTGTCTTCCAGGATTCTGTAAGCAGCTTGAGCAGACTGTCTCCCTTCTATTTTCTCTCTTTGACTGACACTGCTGTTCTTAGCATCTCATCCCTTCTGGAATATATTTACAGTGCAATCCTAAAAATAATTACACCCTTCCAAGTCCATTGACCTCAATGGACTTAAAAGGGTATAGCTCTGCTTAGGATTGTTTTGCTAGGCCATTTTTGTGTGGAGTTTCCCCCTTTTTTTCTAGCTAATTTACAGACTCATGTTCTTCCTTCATACCTGTGTGTTGAGGTGTTTATATAAAGACCTTGTCTGACTGACCTAGTGGTGAAGCTTTTATCATTCATGTTTTGTGTCTTTTAGTAAAGATAAGCTACATACTGATATCTCTTGTCAAAGTATGAAGATTTTGAATGAAGGGTTTGTTTAACCCCCCTCTTGAATGGAAAGCTTTTTTTAAAGCATCCTTATAGGCCAGCTGGTTTACTATTAGATACAGTGATTTTATTATGAATAAAGATAGATGAACTAATTCACTGCTGAGTTAAAAATGTGAGAAGCTATAAGGGGAATATACGCTATAGTTCAGACTAAAATAAAATTTCGTTTCTTATTGAAAATCAATAATGTGGCACAACTTTCTGTTTTCAGAATAAATTTAAGCGGGAAGAAAAGGCCAATGGATGGAGAATAGATAAAGCATTCAGTAAGCATTTCTAGATTAACTATTATCCTAAGTGAAACTTTCTGTGTGTCTTTTAGTAAAAATAAACTAAAATTGAATATTATCTCTTGTTATAATGTAAAGGTTTTGTTCAGTGCTTGTAGAATGGAAGGCTTGTTTCAGTACTAGGATCTCCCAGATGGACAGGTTCAGATATCACCTCTATTGAGGATTGTTTAGCTCAGGGGTGACCAAACTGTGGCTCTTTCACATGTAGTGTGTGGCTCTCGAAGCCCCCACTGCCCCATTGACCAGCTTGGAGAAGGCATCTCTCTCTATAAATCGTTTCTCCAAGCCAAGCCAGCTGCTGACTTGGAGAATGCATTTAAAGTTAAAGTTGCTTTCTTTACACCTCTCCCTTCCTCTTCCTTTCCCTGGCTGCCTGCCTTCATGTCTTGTGGTTCTCAAACATCTGAAATTTATTCTGTGTGGCTCTTACTTATGTTAAGCAAGCTTGGCCACCCCTGGTTTAACTCTTTTGTTCTATTCAATTAATGGGATTTTTTTGTCCATGCAGATTCACTGTGATCTTAAGTAGCTAAACTTTCATCTTAAATCTTCCTCTAGACCTGGCCTCCATGAGGGCACAACTACCACCATTTTAAAGTCATCTAAAAATGCCATGAGTTCCTGATCCTAATTGAGCCTGCAGCATAGCACTCTAACTGTAGTTCCCCCATGCCATGTCAAGTGTCAGAACGGGGTGTGTGGGGAAGGATGTTGCTGTTTCAGACTTTGATAAGGTGCCTGCGGTGGGTTGGGGATAAGAGCATCTCAGCCTGCTACACTGCAGATGTGTTCTGGATCAGTCTCTTGCAGCATTTTAAACTGACTTTTAAATGGCAAGCAGCATCCTCGTGGCAGCCACAAGGACACTGTGACGTCTAGTGTGGCTCACCAATTTATTGCTGAATGAACTTTAATTTTCAAGAGCCTGTGGTATTTAAAAAAAAACTTAATAAAGGATCGTGACATGAATTTGTAATTACACGGACTATTTGTTTTCATGTGACAAACTTTCACATCATTTTCTTGTTTGACAGAAGAAAAAAGGCCATTCGATTTTGATTTATTTGCGAAACTCCTCGAGAAAGTCCTGGAAAATGAAAGGAGAAAGGCAAATGATGGAAAATGTCAGCTGCAAAAAGAAAAAACAGTCAGTGAAAGAAAACTGCCCAAGTCTCAGAAAAAGCGAAAAGGTATTTAAAAAAAAATGTAGAACTGTTGCTAAGTAATAATTACAACTTGATTAGTCTCCCACCCATCACAATCTGATTGGGAATCTTTTGTTCCTTCCCTGTGCATACTTAGCAAGTATGAAGTGTACTGTGTAGTGGTTGCTCTGCAGTTTTGTAATTCCATTCTAAAGGAACCTTGCTAAATATTGTCCTTAATGGTAGGACTTTTTTTTGTTCTCTTCCAGGCTTTTAGTAGGCTGAATGTTTAACTGCCAACAGTAGAATACTATAAATTTCTGTGGGTTTTTGGCAGTTTTTGCTGCTTTGCTAATTTAATTGTTGTTGTATTACTGTTTTTGTTGTACTGTTGATTTAACACCATAATAATTTTTTTAATTGAAATGTGGTACATACATTTTTGTGCAGTGTGATTGAACAAGTTGTGACTGGGCAACTTCTGGGATTCCTGAATGAAGTAGATTGTTTGAATTCATTCTGATTCGTTTTCAGGCCTGATTATGGAACTGAAATGGCCTTGGTCATCCTAGTAGATGACCTGTACTAGGAGATGGAAAGGAGGAGTACAGCCCTGTTAATTCTCCTGGATCTCTTGGTGGCTTTTGAGAGCCAGTTTGGTGTAGTGGTTAAGTGTGTGGACTCTAATCTGGGAGAACTGGGTTTGATTCTCCATTCTACTGTTTGTGCCTGCTGAGTGACCTTGGATCAGTCACAGTTCTTGAAAGAGCTCTCTCAGGCCTACATATTTTACAAGGTGTCTATTGTGAGGAAAGAAAGGGAAGGAGATGGTAAGCCACTCTGAGTGAAGGATGGAGTATAAATCCAATCTCTTCGTCCTTCTCCTCCTCGTGGTATCGTTCTAGATAGCCTTTCAGAGTTTGGACTGGGAAGCACTGTTTTGTGGGTGTTTTAAGTCCTCGTGTGTAGTGCTGGGGCATGTCGTAGTAACATCTAGATTAGATTACTGCAATACACCATATATGAGGCTGCTCTTGCAGATTATCCAAAAGCTACAATTGGTGTAGAATGCAGCGGCCCAATGACTGGAAGGGGTCAACAAGACTCCAGTCTCGTTCCATCTTCACTGTCTCCCAATTTTTTTCCATGCCCAATTCAAGGTGCTGGTATTGACCTTTAAAGCTCTATATCAGGGATGTCAAACGTGCAGCCTGAGGGCTGGATCAGTCCTCTAGAAATCTCCTATCAGGCCTGTGAGCAGCTCACTGTCATATACTTCCTTCTTTCACTCTTTCTTCCTTCTGCATCACAGCTTGCTTTGCTAGGCTTGCTTAATTGCACAAGAGCTACAGAGCAACTCCTGCGATAGCTATGGCTAACCCAAGGCCATTCCAGCAGCTGTAAGTGGAGGAGTGGGGAATCAAACCCGGCAACTTAAGTACATCTATGTAAAACAACTTATGTACAAAACTTATGTACAAAAGCAACTTATGTACAAAGGTTCACAATGCCCATCCATTTCATGTTTTCCTTGGGTCTTAGGCTCCAAGCATTGATCATGAGATTTCTGTAATATGTCAATAAATCAAAAGTGGGTTTGCAACTTACTGACATACACCTGAACAACACCTGAACAGCATACTCAAGATTGCTACAGCACAGACATTGTCTCCAGATTTTGATGCAATAATTCAGAGAAAGAGATGTCAGTTATCAGATACTGTTAAATAAACAAAATATTGCAAGAGTGCTGATCTTTTAAGCATACTTTAAGTTTTTAAAAAATGTTAATATTGTTGGTCTGTGTCCTTTATAAAGTTTACATCTTCACTATCTGGCATTACATTTTATGACATACATGGTTCAGCCTGACAAGGTTTCATTTATATCAGATCCGGCCCTCATAACAAATGCGTTCAACACCCCTGGGACAAGGATACTGTAAGGACTACCTACTCTATTATGAATCTACCTGACTATTCTGGTCATCTTCAGAGGCCCTGCTTTGGGTGCCCCTATCATCTGAGGTTACATGGGTGGCAGCCTGAGAAAGATTTGATTGTGACAAACAAATAACTGTTTTATATAGTATAGAAGGAAATCAAGGAGTTTCATATGTAGTCAATGCTGGAGTAGTTTCATGGTGAAGAGAGGGGTACAGATGGCATGCCAAGCATTTTGAGAGTTTAATATGAAAAAAGAAGAATTCTAACACTTTTTTAAAATTTGGGGGGACTATTTTTAGTTTGCTTATTGAGAATTATTTGACTGTTGGTATATTTATATTGTATCCTTTGATAGCCAAAGTTATTAATGGACAACCCAGCCTCGGACAGGATGATCAGAATGCCAATATTTCTGATGCAGAAATGGAGGTAGACTGTGGGACTGCAGAAAAGGAGAATGAAGAGTCTTTTAGCATCCTGGAACAGACTGAAGGGCAGACAGTAAATGAATCTGTGATGAAAAAGAAAAGAAAAAAGAAAAAAAAGGATTCTGAACAGGAAGCTGAGAACCTTTCTGAAGGAAAAACTATTCCTTCAGAATCAGTGGAGGGAGAAAGACTGAGGAAGGAAAGTAAGAGTCTAAATTATTTTAAAGCTCATTATTGTGAAGATATTTTTTGATATTACTGATTTTTTTTTCATTTACTAAATGCTACATGGTATAGGTTGAATGATAATACATATAAAGCAGCAAATACAGCTTGAAGAACCACTATTGTCACTTCACTGAAACATGTTGATTTACTTTCTGACTGAGACTAAAGCCGTGCAGTCAAATAGCATGAGTTATTCTTTAGACAGTGCAGTGAGACTATTTTTTAAATTCCATGCAGCCTACAAATTACATTTTAAAAATTTTATGTATCCTGGAAACTACATTTGGCTCATATTGCCATAATTAAAGATTTTTCTCAGAATACTGCCAGAGGTAACCAAAATCGAGCTTATTATGAAATGTTTGAACCAACCAAATACTGGCTGGCAACAAGAGAAACACTGTTCTTCTTCCTTCCCCTTAACTTGCATTATTGTAAAACAAAACAAAGAGGTTGGTTTGGGGGAGAAAACTCTTTTAAAAAGAAGTCTATTCCATAAAGTTGTATGCTAAACAGGCATTCAGACATCACTGGTCACTTGGGACAAGTATGCCTTCATTTTGTAAATAAAAAGTTTAATTAATGGCTTTGCAGGATATATAATGCTTGACCATCTGTTGTTAGGAGAAAGTGTATCATCTAGCACAAAGAACCACTGTATTGATGAGACTGGTGGTGAACTAGAGGTTTCTGATGGGCAGACACTTGAAGATACTCATTTCTCAGCTGAAGACAATCCACAGTGCAGCAAACAGCTAAATGAAGAGACAGGAGGAGAAGATAGTCTGATTTCATCCAGGTAATAAATTATATCAGGGCTTAATTTAAGCATGATATACACAGTCCAGTACAGCACATTCCCGGCATTACAGTTTTTTATGTTGCAACTACTTGTATTGCAATATGGCATAGTCCCTATTACGTTTGCAGCATAAGCCCACGAGCTGGATACATGACTAACTGTGAAGTCCTAAGCAGAATTACACCTTTGTAAGGCATAAGCTTAGAAGGGTGTAATGGCTGTGCCCCAACATATTAGCGGCACTTGGCTTTGTATTTTCAGTGCTTAAAAAGGAAAGGAAGGACATGTATGTACAAAGTGCTGTCAAATTACAGCCAGTTTATCTTGCAGAGATAAATGAGATAGTTTACCATTGTCTGCCTCTGCATAGCAATCCTGGACTTGCTTGGCATTCTCCCATCCTAGTACTAGCTAGAACTGATACTGCTTAGCTTCTGAGATCAGGGTAGCCTGAACTGTCCAGGTCAAGTCTTTAAAGAGGGATATAGGAATATGTAAAATAGCTTGTTTTCACTTTAGGATTGGTAGGACTGCCACAGCTTTAAGACATGGAATAGGAACTCATAGACAAATAACAAATTATTATGTGTATTGTGATCTACTATTTACTTGGTGACACTACTGCTGAGAATATTAGGCTATAGATTTTGGTGTAGATCCCTGATCAATGATTGCTTTTTCTGTGTAATGTAGAAAGACTTGTCCTGACATATCTGTTTCTATCTCTAAAATGGGAATAGTGGCATAGTTTCCTGCATTTGTTGTGAAGGCAAGTAAAACCCCCCAAAAACATAATGTATGTATTTAATTGATCCATGTAATATTGAACTTGGTGGTCCTGTGCCTACTTGCAGGACAGCAAATACAGCCTCCATTGACAGGCCTGGGGCTTGTGTCTACTCAGGGAACCCTTTGTGTATGCAGAAAAACATGATATTAAAAAAAGATATACACAGCCTTTCCCTCAGTGGTTGAGCAGCTGTAGAATATAATGGGCAGTTTATTAGCTGAAAGGAACAGGAAAAGAAAATGGGTGAGGGAGGGGAAATTTGCTTGATTGAGCTTCTAACAGCTTTTGGACCTGGACAGGGAGATAGTTTCTAGAAATCCTCCACCCCTATTTCTCTGCCTTCATGCCAGCCTAGATGCTATGAGCTTTTAAAAACTAATTAGTTAGAGAGAGCTTCCTCTGATCCTAAAATGTACCTCCTGAAGCATTCCGAAGTGATTAAGAGGACAGAGCTAAGTATTATGAGCTAGTGAGGTGAAATTAGGATCAAGGAAAGTGTGCTGTGAGGGGGCATCACACCCCCCACTCTCCCATACATCGTTGAGAGGGGAAAAAATAGCCCCTTATGGCTTTATATTGCTCAAGTCCAGAACTAGTTAAGCAACTTTCTGCTTCCATTATGCCAAAACCTTAGCAACCTTGAACTATAGTACTATTATTACTGAGACTCAGAACTAGGTGGGCCAAGCAACT